>NC_037357.1:90544390-90861202 GCF_002263795.3 Bos taurus
TGCTGTGTATCTGTTTGCGTATGCAAGTATCTATGCAATATGACTAGCTGTGAATGTGTCAAGCACACAGAGGTGAAATATTTGTATGGCACACTGTAGTAAACTTTAAGAGGATTTCGGGGTACTGGGATTTGGGGAAAAGAAATTCCTTACATTTTATTTATGTTATGAAAATTGTGATAAGGAAATTAAAATGCCAAGTTTTAGAAGTTATTTAGTATTGGATTTGTATGCAGTTTTTAAAATTATTTATTTATTCATTTTTGTCTGCACTGGGTCTTTGTCGCTGTGCGTGGGCTTTCTCTAGTCGCACTGAGTGGGGCTACTCTTCATCGCGATGCGTGGGTTTCTCTTGTGGTGTCTTCTCTCATTGTGGAGCACAGGCTCTAGGGCATGTGGGCCTCAGTAGTTGTGGAGCGTGGGCTCAGTAGTTTTGGCACACAGGCTTAGTTGCCCCATGGCACATGGAATCTTCCCAGACAAGAGATCAAACCTGTGTCCTCTGCATTGGCAGTCAAATTCTCAACCACTGTACCTCCGAGGAAGTCCCTGTATGCAACTTTCCAATGAAATCTTTTCCAATTGTTTTCATGGCACACTTGAGCTCACTTCTGTAAACATAACTTTTTAATTCACTCGTGCAAATCTGTAATGGTCAACATTCATGCCCACTTCTGCATCTTCAGTCAGGACTGTCTTGATTTATTTTATGGTCATTTTCATCATGATTTGGTAAATCACTTAGTGCTGAGCATAGATAATTTATATCATTATTGTATTTCTTGGTAAAAACCCAAACAAAACAAATGAAGCAACTAACCATTGGTACTTTTGACACGGATATAAATTTCCATTGTGGCCTGCCTCTTCTTGATGTCAAAAGGTGAGACCCATTCCGTGGAGGTTGTTTAGGCATAGTTTGCCCTAATGCCCTCGTAATTAGCTTGAATGTATGAAATGTAGCAGCATGGTTCGGAAAGCTCACTTAAAAGCATGAGTTTTGGGGTCATCAGGTATCATTTTGGTTTCTCTGAAGCATCAGGCGCAGTTTATGTTGAATATGTCTGGTGCTTTCACACCATACCAACCTTTCTTAAAAAATGGAACAACTGCTTGGGCACGCTTCCCTTTTTAACCTCCCCTTTATAACTCACTCATTCTTGCCATGGCTAGGCAGACCCAGGTTTTATGTTGGGAATAGCTACACAACCTCTTCTGTCTCTTAGTAATCACTGTCAAGAGGAAACCATTTGCATAAGTAAGTGGTAGCAAATAGAGGGTATTTTTTAATTGATTAAAACTTTTCTCATCAATAATCAATAATTCTTAGCCTTTGAATTTTGTGCTTCAGAGGTGAGATCCTTCTTGAAATCTAACCCCTCTTTGTTTTCTTTCAATCAAATGTGATGTTGAAATTTCTTGTAACAAATAGTCATGAATTTTGAATCCAACAGAAAATTTTCATTTTGAGTATTTAAAAATAATGAAGTTTTCCCCTAAGTAGACCTTGTTCTATTCATAATAAGTTTTCTTTAGTATTACCTTAGAACCATAGTTACATCTAATGAAGGAGATCAGCCCTGGGATTTCTTTGGAAGGAATGATGCTAAAGCTGAAACTCCAGTACTTTGGCCACCTCATGCGAAGAGTTGACTCATTGGAAAAGACTCTGATGCTGGGTTGGATTAGGGGCAGGAGGAGAGAAGGGGACGACAGAGGATGAGATGGCTGGATGGCATCACTGACTCGATGGACGTGCATTTCAGTGAACTCCAGGAGTTGATGATGGACAGGGAGGCCTGGCGTGCTGCGATTCATGGGGTCGCAAAGAGTCGGACATGACTGAGTGACTGAACTGAACTGAACTGAACTGAATGTAACCTTACATCTAAGCATTAGTTAGATGTAACGTTAGTTACATGTAACTAAGATGTAACGTTAGTTACATCTAAGCATTAGTTACATCTAACAGAAAATTTTCATTTTGAGTATTTAAAAATAATGAAGTTTTCCCCTAAGTAGACCTTGTTCTATTCATAATAAGTTTTCTTTAGTATTACCTTAGAATCTTAGTTACATCTAAGCATTAGTTACATCTAGGAACCATACTTCATTTGACTTCTTCCAAGGTGAAGTTTGGCTTCAAATACATAAACCTTGTCAATATACTTTCATGTATCTTTGAGTGTTGAAAATTTTTGATATATTTTATTCACGTGCTCGAAGAGCCATGTGTTGAAGCCAGTAAGCATCAAATCTGCAAAGGGAGAATCATTCACAAATGAATGCTGAAATTTTTCTTTTAGCTAATAGCTCCTTTATAATATCCTACACACTTAGGTTTAAAACAATAGAGAAACGTATACTGATTCCAGTGCTTCAGAGAAAGCTTGATAAGTGGGTGGGTAATGCCTTGGATCTAATTAAATTCACCTGGCATCATTTACAGTAGAAGTTAGACCTTTGGGCAAACTTTTATAGGTTAAGGCTCCTCCATGGATGACTCTCGGAGAAGGCAGTGGCACCCCACTCCAGTACTCTTGCCTGAAAAATCCCATGGATGGAGGAGCCTGGTAGGCTGCAGTCCATGGGGTCGCTAAGAGTCGGACACGACTGAGCAACTTCCCTTTCACTTTTCACTTTCATGCATTGGAGAAAGAAATGGCAACCCACTCCAGTGTTCTTGCCTGGAGAATCCCAGGGATGGGGGAGCCTGGTGGGCTGCCGTCTCTGGGGTCACACAGAGTCGGACATGACTGAAGTGACTTAGCAGCAGCAGCAGCAGCATGGATGACTCTCAGCATTT
This sequence comes from Bos taurus, assembly GCF_002263795.3. Taxonomy (NCBI): domain Eukaryota; kingdom Metazoa; phylum Chordata; class Mammalia; order Artiodactyla; family Bovidae; genus Bos; species Bos taurus. Next base: position 90,547,197 of record NC_037357.1, read on the forward strand.
TCAGAACAAATTCCAGCTGTAAACTTCCTGCCATCACAACAGCAGCATCAGTCCACAGACTTGTGCAGAGTTTCCACAATATTTCAAAATATTTATCTATCACTTTGAATACTTCAACCTTAGTTTTTTTGGTTCTTCTGGCATTTCTCTTAAGGCTTTCTGACCAGTACTATAAACCAAGCACAGTTAATCAACATCCTAAGATACATCAATATAAAATGAAAACTCCTTTGATTCAGTGATCTTCTGAGTTAGTGTTATCTTGATATCCCTTGACCTGTCATCAGTGTGTCTCCTGCAGAAATCATTCAAAGTGTCCCCTTTTCTATTTGGTCTCAAATGTGTGGACAATTTCCCAGCAGTCTGCTAACATATAAGATTCTACTGGGCAGGCATCTTAGCTTTACTGGTTAATTGCATAACCTTGTTACTAGCTGGTTGAGCTCCATCTAAGAATGTTCTAACTCATCTCAAAAAAGAGCCCAGTTTCTTAATTTGCTCTTCTAGATGCTTCAACAGGTCCATATCTTTCTCTGTGTGATAGATTGTTTTGTGGTCTGTTGATCAACATAGCCTACTGGGAAAGTTTCTTTTGATAACTTTTCCATGCTTAGGCTGAGGAAGAGAGGGCTAATTGGGCAGCTGAACTCAAGTCTGAGACAATCCTCATTAAATTGTTTAAATTAGGAATATCCTGGATTATTTTGGAGGGAAGACTACTGCGTTTGTCTCATGAGTCTCCTGATTTTCCAGATTTGATCAAAAAATCCAATTTGATGAGGAAAGAAATATCTTAAAAATTAAATCTACTTGAATATGAAGTATTGAAGGGGTCAGCAGACCTTTGTGACTTCTGAAAATTGATTTTTCCCCCCAAAAATCAAGTTCTAGGTCTTCTATATATTTTTTTTGGTGGAATTTGTTTCTCTCTCTCTTTTTTTAAATTAATTTATTTTAATTAGAGGCCAATTACTCAGAAAGGCTTAGAGTTCTCTTTAATGAATCAATTCAACTGTCGTCAGGCTGCACTTGTTTATTGACAAATTTTTTACCTAATAAAAGATAAAAATTAATTGTGAAATCAGTTATGAAATCCTGCCAAGAATCAGATTTGCCAAATTTTAAATATTAAAAGCCAGTAGCAAATAAATCAATAAATAAGCAAAGAAATAATAAAAATGTTCTAATACTTTTTAAAGAGTTCTTATCTTTTAGAAATAATTACTGAAATTCTTATGGATGAAATGGCATAATATACAAGCTTCAGAATACTCTGAAAGTGGGAGAACTGGATGAGGTTATAGGTGAAACAAGACCCTATGAGTTGACTGTTCGTGAAGCTGGGCACTGGGTGCACAGAGGTTCGTTACAGGATTCTTCTACATTTCTGTTTGAAATGTTCTAGAAGAGAACATTTTTTTAAAATAAAGAAGCAATAATCAAGGAAATTAACAAAATAGGTATATTCTCTTTAGGAACACCTAATACTATATATGGAGAAGGAAACGGCAACCTACTCTAGTACTCTTGCCTAGAAAATCCCATGGACAGAGGAGCCTGGTGCAAGCTACTGTCCATGGGGTCGCAAAGAGTTGGACACGACTGAGTGACTTCACTTCACTAATACTATATAGGGCTTCCCAGGTGGCACAGTGGTAAAGAATCCACCTGCCAATGCAGGAGACGCAAGAGACGCAGTTTCAATCCCTGGGTCAGGAAGATTCCCTGAAAGCGGAAATGGCAACCTTCTCCAGTATTCTGGCCTGGAAAATCCCATGGACAGAGGAGCCTGGTGGGCTACAGTCCATGGGGTTGCAAAGAGTCGGACACAATTGAGCAACTGAGCACATGATACTATGTAATAGTAATAACAGCTACAATCATATAGCCCTTCTATATTTGTAGGAAAAAAAATGCCCCAAAATAAGAATGAGATAAAATTAAAAGAAAAACAAACATTGTACACGTATGGGCAAAAGCAAAAAGTCTTACTGATTATGAACAAAAAGTGGCAATCAAAGTAATAATCCAACTATCTGGGATGTTCCTACAGGAAGCAGTCCAGACATTTACAACCTCCCTTCTCACAGGGTCCCCTTGAGCCCCATCTTGCTCCAGCCCAGGGCAGCTCTGCTAATGTTTCTGCCTGTATGTTCCAGAGTTGGCTGCTCTGTGCACTTGCACAGGTTTGTCTCTTGATATATACCTGTTGCAGGATGTATATGTCAAGTAAGTGTATCTGAGTTGTGAGCAAGATTGTGTGTGTATAGACATCTGTGTGTGAGAGTGTATCTGTATATACTATATCTGGCTTTTCTCTTTGTGTTTGCTTGTGCTTGCATTTTGCTAAGGGGTGTGTATGTGTGTGTGTGTGTGTTCATTGGAGCTGGTCTACTTCTCTGCATAATGTACATGAATGGGCAACTGTGTGTACCTGTGCTAGGGTATACACATCTGTGTTGGTGAGTGTAACTAATCTGTGTGAGACATCTTGGATCAGTTGGTCTCTGTGTGTTAGAGTATGTACATGTGTGTATATGTGAGTAGTTTTTAACTAGTCTATTTTTCTGTTGGTATCTGAGGGGCAGTCTGTCTGTATACACATACATATGTGCGTTTGTGTGTATATATATATGTGTGTGTGTGTCAGGGTTCAAGTGCATGTGAGCATGCTGGTGTATGTCACTGAGTGTTAACGTGTGTAACCATGATTGTATATGTGATAATACAGATATGCCACTGTTTTCATACCTGTGTTGCGAGAGTTTGAATACATGAGAGGATTTGAATAATCAGGTACACTGGGACAAAGGGTATATATGAGCCTGAGTGTGAGTGACAATGAGTAGGTCTACGTGTGTGTATCTCTCAGGATTTAAGAGTTTGTGTGTGTGTTAGGGGAGTTGTAATTAATGGGTTTGTGGGCCACTGCACATGTATGTGTATATGCGTGTGTGTCTGAGTGTGTCTGTGCACATGAGCAATTCTTAGCCCTCCTGTACACAACACCCTCTTTTATGTAAGATATTTTGTAACACCCCTTTACCATCTGGACAGTAAGTTCTTAGATAATATAACCTCTCTGCATATATAATTTCAAAAGAAGACATATAGTATATTATACCATATCCACATTGTATTAACGCTAATAAATAAGAAATAAAAGTGATTTATAAGAAAATAATTTGTATTTCAATACAGAAATGCTTGGACATGACACTCCCTAAGAGATTCAGTGAATTAAAGGCTTGTAACATAACAGGTAAACATGGATTTAGAGAAGGGGAAGAATCAGAAGCTGCCCTTTGTACAAAGTGCAGGAAAATGACAGGCAAAGGCCTAGGAATGAGAGTTTCCTAAATAGTGAACTATGCAAGGAAAGTGCTCCACAAAACAAAGCATAGTCTCTAGACTTAACGTGATAGCCACATTCCTGGATAATTCAGGATGCATTAAATCAAAGAAACAACTGTGTTTATCAGTGAAATAGAGTTAGTGTCTAGGTTCAGTTCACGCCAAGTCCAAAATTCTGTGGGATGTGAGACATATGTTGACTGTGTAGAATTGCCCTACAGGTCTCTGGACAGCCAACATCCTCACGAAGGACTCCAAAAATGTTAGAAGGACACACCCAGCGCTGTGGCAACCAAAAAATGCACCTATAAATTTCCAAAATTTCCCCTAGGGGGCAGTAATACCTTTACTGAGAACAAAGCGCGGGTGTTTAAGCAGGGGTACACTGTGCCATGTGAATGAGGCAGCATACACAATATACTGTGTGTGTATGTGTGTGTGTGTGTGTGTGTGTGTATGCACACCTCGCATGCACACCAGTGCCCCTATATGTGAGCTGGTTGCTGTCCATTGGTCTCTATAGAAGTAGCCTATGTGATTCTGGATGTGTGTTGGTGTCTGTGTATCTCTGTCTAAGGGCATCTGGGCACAAGCAGGTGTGTATGTGTTACGCATATGCACATGCATCCTTAGTGTCGGATGGTCCCAGGCCGTGGCTGCCCGTGCTCAGAACCCTCTCCTCACTTTTTATATTATCACCCCAGCTTTCCAGGCAACACCAGGGTTTTGTTTGTTTGCTGGTATTGTTTTATGGTTTTTTGTTTTGTTTGTTCGTTTTAGTGTTTGTTTTTGTTTTCACTGAGACTCTGAGCTACACATTATCCACTTTCTTGGTCTTAGTTTGTCTCTGTGTCTCCCTCTGTCTGTATCCATCTTTATTTCTGCCTCTCTCTATCTCCATCACCTTTCTATATCTGCCTCTCACTCCCCATTCCTGTCCCTTTATTTCTCTACATCTTTCTCCCTTTCCTGGCATTATCCCTGTCCTTACTCTTTGTCTCTGTCTCCTCCCTCCCTCCCTCTCTGTCTCTATTTTTTCTCTCTGTCTCTCTCTCCCACTCTCATCTCTTTATTTTCCTCTTTCTGTCTCTATATTTCTCCCGTGTTGGTCTCTTGCATTGTCTCTGTTTCTCTGTGTGTGTCTGTCTGGTTTTTTTTTTACTTCCTCTCTTCTTCCTCTTTTTGTCTCCTCTTCTCTATGTAAACCTCTCTCCTTTCTCTGTTTATTTCTCCCACCCCTCCCTGCCACATTCCTATGTCTCCATCTCTCTCCTTCTGCTCCTCTCTTTCTCTGTCACTTGTGTGTCTCTCTGACTCTCTTACATTCAATCTCTGTCTCTATCACTTCCCCCTGCCACTCCTCAAGGCTAAGGAGTGTGTGTGTGTGTGTGTGTGTGTGTGCATGTTTACACACATCCAGCTATCAGCTGGTCCACAGATGTGTGGGAGCTGTGAGGCCTTGAGGGGCTGAAGGGGCCCACCAACTCCACTTCTCTCAAGCCTCTGCCCTAGCACCTTCTCTCAGTACACTGGCACTGGCTCTGAGACTTTGGGGTACCATGAGAAAAGCTTGGCCCCAGGTGGCTGTGACAGGCTCAGTTGGATTGAACTGAGAAACAGTGCAAAGGGGAGCCATTTTCCATGGAGGGAGGGGGTAGAAAGACATCCACTCAAGCCCCACCTCTTCCAACCTTAATCCCATCCCAGCCCCAGCAGGAGTTCTGAGCTTCTCTGGCTTCTGCTTTACTGCCTTTCCTGGGAAACCTGCCCTGCTATCCTATCACACCCTACATCCCCCACCCAGCCCTCATATACCAGGAGTTCTCCTATTTACCCCCAAGCTTTCCTGTGCCCTCCCATTCATACACTGCCCAGACTGCTTTCTCAGCAAATCCTACATGGATGCCTCCAGGTGGCCCTCCCTGAGCCACTAGCCCCCCACTAGTCCCTCAACCAATTGATTTGACAGCTTTTGACTGAGAGCCTACGGTGGGCTCTGCACTGCTCTTCTAGAATTTGTGAATTGATAATCCCTACCCTGGAGCTTTCCTTCTAATAGGGAAGGGCAGGCAATAAATCAAAATTTTAAAGTGAATATTTTATAATAACCATAAATGAAGTATAATCTTTAAAACTGTGAATCACTGTCTGTAACTTATATAATACTTATATCAACTATATGACAATATAAATAAATAAATTAAAACAACTATAAAAAAAGGTAAATTATGTAGTGCATCAAAAGAGAGAAATTCCAGGAAGAGAAATAAAGCAGGGCAGGGGGGCACAAGGGTGCTGTTTTCTTACCTAGATTACTACAGGAGCCTCCTAAGTAGTATCCCTACTTCAACCTTCGCCTCACATGGTCTATGCTCCTCACCACAGCAAGCAGGATCCCATTCAATCCTGAGTCATATCACATCTTATCTCTGTGCAAAACTCTCCCAGGGCACCCATCTCACTCAGATTAAAAGTCAGAGTCCTCAGTGTGACCTATATGATCTGACCTTACCACCTTGCTGAGCTCTCCTCCTACCACTTTCCCCTTGCTCATTCCATTCCACCTACCTCCTTACTCTTCCTCAAATGTACTGCGTGCAGTCTCACCTCAGAGCCTTTGTTCTGGCTATTCCCTCTGCCTAGAATTCTCTTCTCCCAGATATCCACATGGCTCACTCACCTCCCCCATTTTTTTTGCTCAGATGACACCTCTTCCATGAAGCTTTCCCTGTCCACCTCATTTAAAACTGTACTTCCAAAAATAAATAAACAAAACTGTACTTCCTCCACCCCTGGCACTTCCTATCCCCCTTCCCTCCTTAAATTTAGGAACTTATCATCATCTGACCTACTATATTTCACCTGTGTATCTTCTTTATTATTTAGAATGTCAACTTCACAAGAGCAGAGACCTTTGTCTGTTTATTTCACATCTGTGTCACCAGTGCCTGGCACACAGTAGATGCTCAATAAATAGTTTTTCAAGAAATGAGTACATACAAGCATACCTATATCTTTATGTTCACACATACTTTCCACTTCATTTAAAGTAAAAACCTAAGTCTTTGTCGTGGCTCACAGCCCTGCACAATCTGGCCCCAGACCCCTCTGTGAATTCACTTTCTACTGTCTTACTTGCCTGCCCTTTTCCAACCACACTGATCTTCCCTCTGTTCCATGAGTGTGCTAAACACATTCATTATGAATAAAGAAACCTATTTAATGAGTGGCTACTAATGTTAACCAAAAAGAAAAAAAACAGTGTGAAATAGAATAAAAGCTAATGAGGTACATTACATATATAATCTGTACTGTTTTGTGAAACTTTGTATTCAGCTCTATGTACACGTGTATATGTGTATCAGGTTGTGATGTAAAATGTATTTCTTATGGGTGGCAGTTTTAAAAGTTTGAAGAACACAACCTTTGGGCTTTACAAAGGGAGAGAAGAGCTGCACCCACATCCCCATCCCACAGACCCACCAATGGAGGAAAGAGGTAACCGAGGACATCCAGAGAGATGAAGCACCCCTCACGCAGCAAGGAGGGAGGAGGAGCAGCAGTGGGCCAGGGGCAGGGCCTGACACCAGCTGGGAGTAAGAGGGGAGGCCGCATAGACACACTAACACTGCCCTTTCTCTTTCTTCCTCACCTTTCCTTTTCATCTGTTTCTCACTGTTTCTTTTTCTTGTATTTCTCTCTCTCCCTCCCTACTCTCTCCTTCTTTCCCCCTCTTCTTGTCTCTCTGGTTCTGTCTGTCTCCCTATCTTTTCTAACTCTTTCTCATCCCCTCCATTTCTGTCTCAATTGGTGTCCATTTTCTCTTTGTTCTGTCCTTCCTCACTCTCTCTGCCCCTGTGTGTGTGTTTTCACACTCTCTCCTGCCCTCATACCTCTATCTGTGTCTGTGTCTCCCCCATTATCCTCATTTGCAGGTGCAGCCCAGCAGAACAACTGATGGAGTCCCCTGGGGCCCATCGAGTACTGGACTGGCTGACCCCATAGGGTTGGGAGCAGCCCCTGCCCCTCAGTATGGCCAACACCACTGGAGAGCCCGAGGAGGTGAGCGGTGCACTGTCTCCACCATCAGCAGTGGCTTACGTGAAGCTGGTGCTGCTGGGACTGATCATGTGCGTGAGCCTGGCGGGCAACGCCATCTTGTCCCTGCTGGTGCTCAAGGACCGTGCCCTGCACAAGGCTCCTTACTACTTTCTGCTGGACCTGTGCCTGGCTGACGGCATACGCTCTGCCGTCTGCTTCCCCTTTGTGCTGGCTTCTGTGCGCCACGGCTCCTCATGGACCTTCAGTGCGCTCAGCTGCAAGATTGTGGCCTTTATGGCTGTGCTCTTTTGCTTCCATGCGGCCTTCATGCTGTTCTGCATCAGCGTCACACGCTACATGGCCATCGCCCACCACCGCTTCTATGCCAAGCGCATGACGCTCTGGACATGCGCAGCTGTCATCTGCATGGCCTGGACCCTGTCTGTGGCCATGGCCTTCCCACCTGTCTTCGACGTGGGCACCTACAAGTTCATCCGTGAGGAGGACCAGTGTATCTTTGAGCATCGCTATTTCAAGGCCAATGACACGCTGGGCTTCATGCTTATGTTGGCTGTGCTCATGGCAGCCACACATGCTGTCTATGGCAAGCTGCTCCTCTTCGAGTATCGTCACCGCAAGATGAAGCCTGTGCAGATGGTGCCAGCCATCAGTCAGAACTGGACATTCCATGGCCCTGGGGCCACTGGCCAGGCTGCTGCCAATTGGATCGCTGGCTTTGGCCGAGGGCCCATGCCACCAACCCTACTGGGTATCCGGCAGAATGGGCATGCAGCCAGCCGGCGGCTGCTGGGCATGGACGAGGTCAAGGGTGAAAAGCAGCTGGGCCGTATGTTCTACGCGATCACACTGCTCTTCCTGCTCCTCTGGTCACCCTACATCGTGGCCTGCTACTGGCGAGTGTTTGTGAAAGCCTGCGCGGTGCCGCACCGTTACCTGGCCACTGCTGTTTGGATGAGCTTCGCCCAGGCTGCCGTCAACCCAATCGTCTGCTTCCTGCTCAACAAGGACCTCAAGAAGTGCCTGAGGACTCACGCCCCCTGCTGGGGCACAGGAGGTGCCCCAGCTCCTAGAGAACCCTACTGTGTGATGTGAAGCAGGCTGGTAGGCAGACAGGCAGGGAGAAGGTCGTGGCCACCACGATGGAGCCAACAGAAGGGAAGAGGTAGGGCTCCATACGGGAGCCTTTCTTTCTGAGCTCCAGCCCCAGACCCTGGAACAACCTGGAATCTAGGCACCTTTGCCAACACCTCCCCAGGGCTAGGGACTGGGTGGGGACTGGGAAAGATGCATTTCTAGTCCTATGGGGCCTGTCTCCACCTCCTCCTCCTCCACTTCTACAGTGTCTCTCCTCTCAGAAGTGACAATTCAGAAAAAAAAAAAAAACTGAAAATGCAGGTTTTCCTACTCATAGCTGAGGAGACAGGCTTTCTTGCTCTAATGTCTCTCCTCTGACATTGTCCAGAAGGGGGAAATTTGTCCTGTAAAATAGACTTCTAGAGCTCTTATTGTCCCCTCTGCTCCCACGCACCCTCTCCTTCCAAGTCCTTTAGCAAGGTCTGGATGAAATTGATCTGCTGACGAGAGGGACCAAAGTGGGTGTTCGGTCCCCAGGGAGCAAGGTTTAATTGCTATGTTGTGTGCAATGTTGTTTTAGGCTAACCCTGGTCCCAAGGCCAGTCTTTTATCCATCCCTACCGTGTCCAGACTTCCCAATTGTTTCTTGAGCATCTGTTTGAGAAACAAGGAGGGGAGGGAGAAGGGCCTCTGGGATGGGCCCAGGTTAGGTGAAGAGCAGGATGCTAGCAATATGCCTCAAGCTGAAGAGACCTCAGCTTGGCTGCATTCTCTCAAGCTGCCTCCAGGATCACCATCCTTCAGCTCTTCCTGAGGATGGAAATCCACTCCAACTCCACTGAAGTCGATGTGGGTGCCATAAAGGCAGGAGCAGCACCCCTCCAGGGAAGTGTAGGGAGAAAGTCAAACTCCCCAGAATGGCTGAATCCCAAAGCCTGGGGACAGAGCAGAGTTGAACCCCAGAATTGTCTCCTGAGTTCATGCTACTCTCCTTGGTAAGTCATAGTGGTATAAGCTCCAAGGCACTGTGGACTTGAGTCCATTCCTCTCTGGCCTCTTTTTGTCCCTTAAAGCCTCAGGGGCCTCAAGTCCCTCTGTGGTAACCCTTGGCCTTCTGGGCCCTTAGCCCCCGACTTACTTGCTCTGAACAGCCCTTCCCCTCTTCTTCCCTCCACCATTACTTCCACCCCAAGTGGAGCAGAATGCAGCCAGATTCCCCAGGTGGGAGATCCAAAGCCTCCTTCCCAGAGCAGAGCCCACTCTGGGTTCACATCAAGTCTTATGGACTGGTGAGCCAAACTGGCATTCTTTGCCTGGTCTTTCCCAAGTTCTCTGTCCCCTTCTCATCTCCTGGGAGAGGGGGAGATCTGTATTTTTTCACCCCCTTTCTCTCCCCTATAGAAGCCCTTGTCCTACACTCCCTCCCTACCCTAAGACAGCTCCGGAACTGGGCAAGCCTTGACTTAAGCAAGAGGAATGGAGAAGGCACTCTAGGCAGGAGAGACATTAATGAGCCTGGTTATGCAGTGGCCCTGGAAAGGCAGGCCAGAGTGGCTGAGAGACTGGTATACAGGGGGGGTACCTGTTCTCTCAGTGATAGTGATGGGGGTGCCTTTCCCAGGGAGTGGGGTGGGGGTAGATAGGGTACATTCAGGAGGATTTTCCTCTATTTCTTTTTTCTAACTGCCTGGATTCACCATTGGATTTTGTAAATGGAAAACTGAAATGAACAATGCTATATTGGATGTTTTCTCTTTCTGTCTCTGTGTGTGGGTGGGTGTGTGCCCTATCTGCAATGACCATATGTAGGGGGGTATGGTCAAGTGAGACAGTGTGTCTGTGTGACTTTGTTGGGGCGCACTCTGGCCTGGGGCACACATGTGAGCAAATGCCTGTATGTGGAGACATATACAGTGCATGTGAGCACACATGTGCACATATGCACCTAATTGAGAGAAGAAAAAACAGTATGTGCCTGCAGCAGGAAGTAGAGTGGTCAGAGAGATGGAATTTGAAAATGATATGTATGGATGTAGCAAGAGCGTAGACTCCCATCTCAAAAGATCTTCCTCCCCTGGCCCAGGCTCTGAACATGGAGGACAGGATACTTGAGAATCCCATCTCTTCCAAAAGTCTGGAGCCCCCAGGTACCACTCCCAACTCCTGTATGAGTCTCCTCTCAAAAACCCAGATAAGGTGTTCCTGAAACTGGACCACCATGGAGAATGGGGACTGGTAATTGGGGATCAAACTTGGGGGAACTGTTGGGTTAGGTAATGCCCCCCACACATATACACAAAGTAATAGCTTATGGAGGGACTGCTCGGTCTGGGATAGGAGCCCTTCAGAAGGATCCACTGTATACAGCTGGGATTTTGGTAAGCTTTGATTAAATTCAGAGGGATGGATGTCATGGGGAAAAAAACAAACAAACAAGCCTGGGAGTCTCCCCAGCCAGCCTGTTCCCTGGACGCTCAATTACTTTACTCTATGAGATGCACAGAATTGAGTTGACCATATTCCTCAGTTCTTGGCACACTGTGTCATCATTGGTCCATATGAAGCCCTTATATTCTTTTTTGTTTTGTTTTGTCCACTTCATCACCCATCCCTAATACCATCCCCCCTCCCACATAGGCACCCCACTCTTGTGTATTTAACGTGTGTTTTTCCAATCCACCATTCATATGTTTTATTTACATATATGTGTATATGTGGAAAATGTATGGTATTGTTATGTTTTAATTTACATAAACAGTATTGTACTATAAATCTTGTTCCGTTTCTTTCTTCACTCAACATTCTGTTTTTTGAGATATCCAGCCATGTTGCCGTGTGTACACCTAATTCATTCTAGTAGTCCATCTTATACATATGTTACATTTTTCTTATTCATTCTCCTGGATGATGTGTCTGTAGGTGTCTCCAATTCTCTGCTACCACAAGACTGCAATGGGCAGTTTTCTAAATGTCTTTTTAGTGACACCTGATTTAGAGGAGAGGAAACAAGTTCAGAAAAAGGCAGTGATTTTGTCAGGGTTTCAAAGTGGGAAGCAGACCTGTGACACGAATCCCAGACGGAAGTCAGAACCCCACCACTGTGCCTCATGAGAGACCATCCACTTGCCCCTCCTCCCGCCCAAAATCTAAAATACAATCAAAAGCAGCATACACTGAGGAAATTGAGAGGAAAGGGTGGAAAGAAGTATGGAGTTGATGAAGAAATAGAAAGTCCTAGAAAGAATCACAATAATTTTCATGACGCAGAGGAAGTTAGTTTTTTGGTGTGATTATTATTGCTAGAGCCATTTTGCAGAAATGGGAAACGCCACGTCAAAACCTGGCCCCAAAAGACCTTCGATTTCTAAACCCCAAGCTCCTTCAGGGCCACCCGAGCCCCGAGTTTGCCGCCTCCGATTTCGCCGCTGCAGTGGCGAAAGCAGGGCTGAGGGGAAGGGGCAGATTTAAGAAGTGCGTAGTTGCTGACGGGGAGGGGGGAGGAGGGAGAGAATGACAGCGAGGCTCTCCAGTCTATCTGAGCACATCCTGCTCACTGCTTGCGCTTGTTTTTTGTTTTGCGTTTGGGTCTTCAGAACCACTGGTACTTTTCCCATTGGATAAAACATTGGAGGCTGAGGGAGAGGGGCTTCTTCCCCTCAGATCTCCCCGCGGCCAATCGCCCTGCACAGTCCGGACGGTCGCTGAGGGAGTCAGCCGGGTGATTGGCGGGCCTGAGGGAAGCCAATGGGAAAGTGATGAGGTGCGGTGTTGGCAAGCAGATTGCGCGCGAGCAGGCGGGGGGCTAGGGGGCGCAAGGGCTGCCGCGACGGCCGGCAGCCAATGGCGAGGCGGGACGGCCCCTGGCGTCATGAGGGGGCGGGGCCTGACGATTGGCGCGGAGGGAGTACGGCAGGAGCTGTGGGAGGGAGCGCCACAGCGAGGCTGAGAGCGGAGCTGGTCGCTTGAAGCTCGGCATTTTCGCTTCAGGTGTGACGAGCAGCGGCGGCCCGGCCGAGCGCGAAGGGCCGAGCTGTGCGAACGCGGTCACCATGGACCGCGCAGATGAAGGGCCTCCGGCCAAGGCCCGCCGCCTTAGTGGCTCTGAGCCCCCTCAGAGCGAGCTGCTGCTGCCGCCGCCGCCGCCACCTCCTCCTCCTCCTCCTCCTCTCCTGCGCCTGCCCCTGCCTCCACCTCAGCAGCGCCCGAGGCTCCAGGAGGAAACCGAGGCGGCACAGGTGCTGGCTGACATGAGGGGGGTGGGACTGGGCCCCGCTCTGCCCCCGCCTCCGCCTTATGTCATTCTCGAGGAGGGGGGTATCCGCGCGTACTTCACCCTGGGGGCTGGGGGTCCCGGCTGGGAGCCCGCAGTCGAGTCAGGGTACGGGGAGTCGCCCCCTCTCGCGGAGAGCCTAGAAACGCTCTCTCCCTCAGAGGTTTCTGGGGAAAGCCTGGAGATTGACTTCCAGGTGACGGAGCCCAGCAGCTTTGCAGGAGAGAAGGCCCTAGAAACCTGTAGCGCAGGGGGGCGGGGGTACCAGAGGTTAGCCGGTCCAAGAGGGAGAGAAGAGACCGTCATCATCGTGGAAGATGACGACGAGGATGAAAAGGAAAGCGTGAGGAAGAGGAGGAGGAGGAGGAAGAGGAAGCCCAGGAAGGTGAAGAGGGAAAGCCCAGAGAAGAATGCTGAGAAGATAGAGTGCATCCTGCAGGCTCTGGAAAACATTCAGCTAGACCTGGAGGCGGTGAATATCAAGGCTGGCAAGGCCTTCCTCCGTCTCAAGCGCAAGTTCATCCAGATGCGGAGACCCTTCCTGGAGCGCAGAGATCTTATCATCCAGAATATCCCAGGCTTCTGGGTCAAAGCAGTATCCTTGTCATCTATACTCATGGGCCAGGAGCCCATGACCAGAATTGGGTGGGGGGCGGTGGGAGGAGGGACAGACTGGGTGAAAGGGTGTGGGGGCGGGCCCCTGTTGGAAGAATGAGGAAGTCTGGTGGAGAAGGGATGGAAGGAGTGTGGCAAAACATCAGAGAAGCTGAACTGGGGATGGTGAAGGGGGAGGGGGGGCCATTAAAACTGGACCACATATGGGAAAAGGAAAGAGAAGGAGCATAGCATTAAAAGAAAATGGATCACAGACAGTGAAAGGGGGAGGACAGAGACACACAGCAGAAAAATTGGATCAGAGATGGTAAAAGGAGGAGTGGGGAGAGGGGGACATGGAAGATAAACTGACTCAGAGACAGTGAAGAGGGAGGGGAAGGGCATACAGCAGAGAATTGGCCCAGAAAGGGTACCCAAGTCACACATGGCTGTGCATGCCTAGGTTTCTACTTAGATTCTAGTGAGACCCCAATCCTGGCTGGAGAGGAGGGGGCCAGAGCCCTGAAGAATCAGGAAAAGGGGTATCTAGGAATAGAGATTAAGAAGTTAAATGAAGGAAATAATAATAATTCACTGTTGGTGATAAGCTGATCTCTGGGGAACCATGTAACATATTAGAAACACATGGGTTTAACATCCTAATAGAATTACATGGACACAGACACTTGACACTGTCATACATACATATCACATGATCACAGGCCCCCAGTACCCAGGCACAGTATTATGTGGCCACAGGTCCCCAGTACCCAGACCACACCATCACCTGGACATGAGCTCTCAGACAGACACACAACATTATGTGGACACATACCCATAACACCCAAATATATAACATCATGTGACAACAGGCCATCAGCAACCAGATATAGTATCATTTGGATGTGGGCCTTTAACCCCCAGACACACAATGTCTTTTGTGAACACTCAGAGACACAACATCACTTGGGTATAGACTCCCAGCACCCAAACACACAGCAGATATGAACCATGGCAGGGCCACCTAATATAGAGGTTTGATATTTTTAAACACAGGCTCTCACCACATGGTATCATGGGAATAAAAGTATGGGTCTTGTTGCATGACCTACTTGCTCCACATACATCACATGAGCACAAAAGGAATTCTGCTCCAGCCTCTCTTTTGTTCTGCCCTGCATAGCCCTGCCTGGCCTTCCTTCCCTCCTTCTCATTGAACAGTCACTCCTTGACCTAAACTGCTCCCTCCATCAGTTCCTCAACCACCCCAAAATTTCAATCTTGATCAACCAACGCGATGAAGACATTTTCCGCTACTTGACCAACCTGCAGGTCAGGCCAAAGAGATCTTTTCTGCTAGGACTGGGCAAGGGATCTGGTCCTTGGAGGTGAGGGGGGATTGGGTGGGAGGGGCCACAGTGTGGTGGGAATTCCACCATTACCCCCACCCTGAGCAGGTACAGGATCTCAGACATATCTCCATGGGCTACAAAATGAAGCTATACTTCCAGACAAACCCCTACTTCACAAATATGGTGATTGTCAAGGAGTTCCAGCGCAACCGCTCAGGTAAGAGGTAGCCCCAGAGCAAATTCATCCCTCCATCTAACCTTGTCCAGTGCCCTCTCTATAGCCTCCTTTTTCCCCAGGCCGACTGGTGTCTCACTCCACCCCAATTCGCTGGCACCGGGGCCAGGAACCTCGGGCCCACAGGCACGGGAACCAGGACGCCAACCACAGCTTCTTCAGCTGGTTCTCAAACCATAGCCTCCCAGAGGCTGACAGGATTGCTGAGGTGGGGCCCCTCCTGGCATTACCAGGGAAAACCTTGCTAGGCTTACCCTTAGGTGCCTGGGGGATTGGGAGTAGCCTCTGGGACTTGTGCTCATAGCTTTCTTCCCCTGTCTCTTTCAACAGATTATCAAGAATGACCTGTGGGTTAACCCTGTGCGTTACTACATGATGGGAGAAGGGGGCTACAGAACAAGCAGAAAGAAGCAAGAAAAAGAAGAAAGGTGATGGCAGAGGGTTGATGGCTGAGAGGTGGTTTGTTAAGGGTGGGGCAAAGACTAAGCTAGTGTCACACAGTATTCATAGAGCCAACAGGGACCTTTGAGATGATCCAATCCAATATGTTTTACAAGTGGGTAAAACATATTGCCTAGAAATGGGGTGTGATTGGCTGAGGTTATGCTCTCAGGGGCAGAAATGGGACTCTCCCCACCTAGCCTCATCCCTGGGAACCCTTGTAGCCTATTGCCTCCCCTGTTACCACCTTTCAGTGTTTGTCTGCTCTGGGTACATCACCTCCCACCAACCCTATACTCAACCCCAGACTTCCCCACAGTAAAAACAAGGATGAATATGAAGTGGTGATCATGGATGACTCTGATGACTATCACATCATGGAAGACATTATTGGAGAGACCTCAGACAGTGATGGTATCACCGACAATGAGACCATTCATGACGTCAAGATCTCTGACTTCATGGAGACTACTGACTGCTTCGAGACCACTGACAACGAGATAACTGACATCAGTGAGAGCCTCTGTGACAGCGAGTGCCCTGGCCACAATGAGACCACCGACAACAACGAAAGCCCCAATGACAACGAAACCACTGATAACAATGAGAGTGCTGATGACAAGGAGAGTACCAATGACAATAGTGAGAACCCTGAAGATGACAACACTGATGAGAACGAAGAGAACCCTGATGACAACGATGAGAATGCTGATGAGAACCCCAATGGTGATGAGAACCCCAAAGATGGCAACCAAAGGAGCAATGGCAACAACCAGGACAGCAGTGACAGTGACAATGAAGGAGACAATGATGGCAGTGATATTGAAGATAATGATGGCAATGAAGGTGACAACGAAGGTAGTGATGATGATGGCAACGAAGGTGACAATGAAGGCAGTGATGATGACGACCGAGACATTGAAGACTACGAGAATTACCTTGAAGACCCTGACAAGGATCACCATAACAATACCAACCAGGATGACTATGAGGACGAAGTAGAGAACATCTCTGAAGAAGAATCGTCAGTGGAGGAAGAGGAGGAGGGCAGTGAGGAAGGTGAGCGGGACCCTTACCTTTTATGTTTTGTTTTTTTCTTTGAACCCTCATCTTTTGTCTTACCTCCTTTCTCTTCTGTCAGAGAAAATCCAGCCAGGGTCAGAGTATCAAGGCATGAGCACAATCTGCTCTTGTGGAGAAAAGAAAAAAACATTCTCAGTAAGTTTTTAAATTAAGCAAGGCCAGGAAACATTTAATTTACAAACATAACAAAACCAAAGAAACAAATTTCAGTTCTTGGTGATAGGCAGATAGGTTGTAACAGAGCACAAGACAAATGAAGCAGAGAGAAAAGATAGGAGGTAGTGGGTGGTAAATTAAGACAGGTTCACACACAGAGGGAAACAAGTGGCAAACACATTGTAATTCAGCACACTCTGTACCCAGCCCTGGCCTTCTGGGAACTCCCAGGCTTGCTTGGGGAGCTGGGGGTGAAGTGAACAGTGTGCTCAGTGATCCCAGAGGAGGGAGGAGCTAATCGTATCTCCAAGAATTAGGAAGGGGAGAACTAGAGAAAGAAAGTAACATTTGAATTGGAGGCTGCCTTCACATTAAGGAGCATTATGGGGCATTCTTGGTGGAAGGGATCACATGAAAAAGAACCTAGAAGGCTGAAAATGCATAGTCTGTTTGTCAGGGTTTACCAAGTTGTCTTCTAAAGACCCTTCACCAAAAGGTTCTCACAAAAGGTTCAGAGGTCAAATATATTGGGGAAATACTGCATACAATAATGTCCTTATGTAGAGTCACATGTACATTGGCACCTGAAAGGCTCTGATAAATCCTACTCTAAGAAACCTATTTAAACATTGTGGAAGTCAGCATTTCCCAAACATTGATCACAGAAGCCATTGTTCACTGTCCACCAAAAAAAGCATTTTGGGAAATGCTGAGGAAGGGTTGCACATGGAGGGTTGAGGGAGAAAGCAGTATTTAAGGTAACTGCCATGTTTGGTTCTGGCCTGGATGACTGGCCAAAGGAAGCACCATTTCATGAGATGGGGAATGGCATGGCAGTATGATTGGTGGGATGCAGAGAAGAACATGGAGTTGGAAGGGCTTGTTGGACACAGGTACAGGTGTCTGAGAGGCAGGTGGTTAGTGGTATGTCTGGGAAGTCAGAAATTGTAAAGAAAGGAGGTAGGTAACAAGCCAGGGCAGAATCCTATATCTGGATTCTGGGGCCAGTTAATGTTAATTGGGTCCAATTAACATTAATGAAGTGTTTACTATGTGCCAGACACTGTACTAAGGGTTTTCTTGCTTTAAGTAATTTAATTCTCACAGCAACTCTTAAGAAGTAGGTACTATTATCCTCCTTTTATAGATGGGGAAACTGAGACTCTGAGAGGGTAGAGTTAGGAGGAGAACTAGGTCATGGAACATTCTGAGAAGGAAGGAATTGTCAGCAGTGTCCAGTGGTCCTGAAAGGACAAGTAAAATGAGGGCCGGGATGTGTTCGTTGTATTAGCAGCTGAATAGATCATCTGTGACCTTGGGAAGAGTAGTTTCAGTGGCTAGGTAGGGGTAGAACCAGACCACAATAGGAAGGGGAAGGGATGAGCAGGGGTTAAGGTAATAAAATCAAACCTTGGCTAAGAAGTAGATGGCAGAAGGCAGACAAGGGGTATGTTTGAGCTTGACTGTAGGCAGGCAAATAGAGGAGAGGCAGCCCCGTGGGGGAGGTAGAAGGAGCAGGAGGGCCAGCCACTCCTGGGAGTTTTGGCCATGGTATCCCTGGCAAACTTCCATTGAGGGCACCAAGAAAGGAGGAGTTGAATGAGTGAGTAGATTTAATCTAGACATATTTTTAGGTAGGGAAACTGAGGGAATTGCCGGCCTCATCCCCTCCTACTCAGTGGCATCTCCTTTCAGAAAAGGGGAGGCAGAGTTATCTGCACAACCCTAGTGTGGGAGCAGGGGTGGGGAATTGGGCCAAAGAAGACAGGCCTATTTGAATCACACCAGGGAAAAAGAGGGAGCAGCCTCTGGATGAATAGAAGGTTTATTCAGCTGAAGTCAGAGCTCAGGAAGAGACACACACATTGCATACACTGGGAGAAAAAGCTACTTTCAGAGATGTGTCAATTAGGACAGGGGCAGCCCACCCTGCCTTCCTGCTTTCCTCCCACTGCCCCTTACTCTCACACACATACTTGGCTGCTTGTTCCAAGCAGAGGTGCTTGATGAGTGATCCCAGGCCCCCCAAAACCTGACTGTGGGCTCTGTTCCCTGTGAAGAGTGATATCTACCCGTCCATCTAACCACCCTCTTCCATTTTCCCTTCCTTGATTCTCTGTCCTGTGCAGGCAGTGAGCAAGGTGAGAACAGCAATGAGGAAGGAATCGAAGACGACTCAGGAGAAGACTCAGAAGACTCCGACATGGAGAAGGTGCTTCAGGTCCAAAACCCTTGGGCCATCCCTGGAAAGAGGGGCCAAATGGGATAAACGTCTTACCCCTTCAGGGGCTACTTCTCTATATCCTTCTCCCCCTGCCCCATTTGCCCTCCCTATCAGCTAGGGCCGAGCGGCCCCGTATTGCACTTCTGGGGGGTGATTGACTTCGTACACGGGTTTAAAGTTTATTTTTATGGTTTAGTAATTGAGAAATTCTTATTTTGGGAGGAGGGAATGGGGGCTTCCCCCTTCCTTTTAGCCCTCCTCCCCCGCAGGCTTCTGTGTGCTGCTAAATGTATTATTGTGATGCTTTGGTCAGGGCCCCTCTATCCCCCTCCTCGTGCTGTGTGGAGTGGACACCCTTAATCCCGAAGCGGGGAGGGCTGCTGTGGCCTTGGGGGGCTCTGCTGCCACCCTGTTCTCCCAAGTCTCTCTCTTTTCCTCCACCCCTCGCCTTCCCAGCTGCGCCCGCTAGCCCGCCTCGGTGTCTATGCAAGGCCGCTTCGCCATTGCGGTATTCCTGTCCCCCTCCCCCCAGAAGTCCCGCCTCGTTCCCTCTGGACCCTGGTAATCCTAATAAAAGTGTGAGCAAATTCAAAGTGCTGTTTCGAGTCTTTTGTCCCACTCGGTGCGCGGTCCCCAGCAGCCAGTCTCCGTTCCCACAGGCCCGCAAGTAGGCGCCTCGTCTATGCAGGGGCCAGGAAGATGGTAGTTGCTGGGGGTGGGGGTGCCTGGCTAGGGGCGAGCTCCTCCCAACCGCAGAGATGTTGCGTCAGGTCAATGCGGACCATCCTGACCAATGGCAGGGCGAGGCTGAGGGAGCCCCTCCCTCTCCCGGAGGCCGCAGTAGACCCAGGCAGGTAGCTAACAGCTTCCCACGCCTTCCCCTCCGCGCATGCGCACAGAAACGCCCTGCGCTCTGGAACATTTTATTCAGTGATCTTTTTATTTATCGTGCGTCAAACCTTTCCTCGGGCCTAGTATGAGCTGGGAGAGGGGGAGCTAGAGGAATCCATTTTTTTCATTCGCATGTAGTGAAATAAAAATGATATCAGTTAGGATTTAATCCAGTAATGCATAAGTGCTCTCTCAGGAAGAAGGTGCATGATCTCTGGGGCTGTACCTGGGAGAGAAGGCAAGAAAAGAGAGCCCTGGCTGGGGAGTTTGCATAGAGAGAAAAGCAGGGCTTTCTGGTGGCTCAGTCGGTAAAAAATCTGCCTGCTATGCGGGAGACCAGGTTGGATCCCTGGGTGGGGAAGATCCCCTGGAGAAGGGAATGGCTACCCACTCCAATATTCTTACTTGGAGAATTCCATGGACAGAGGATCCTGGCGGGCTACAGTCCATGGAGTCGGAAAAGGTCGGACACGACTGAGCGACTAACACTTTAACTACTTTTCAAAGGAAGAGAAAAGGAAAATTACTATGTAGCTATGTTCTTGCCTGGAGAATCCCAGAGACGGGGGAGCCTTGTGGGCTGCCGTCTCTGGGGTCGCGCAGAGTCGGACACAACTGATGCGACTTAACAGCAGCAGCAGTGGGGGCAGGGCGGGAACGGTCAGGAGTCGGACGTCTGAAAGACAGACTTTATCTGGGAGATATCTAAGGAAAGGCCCAATGGCTTTACGTTTTGGATACAGAAAATTTATTCCCACGAACACCACAGAAACCTCCCAGATTCTTTATGAATCATAATAACTTACGCAGAGATCCCAGACATCTGGGTATGTCTTCTGCCATATACCTCCCGAACTTATGGCACCCCACTCCAGTACTTTGTCTGGAAAATCCCATGGATGGGAGGAGCCTAGTAGGCTGCAGTCCATGGGGTCGCTAAGAGTCGGACACGACTGAGAGACTTCACTTTAACTTTTCACTTTCATGCGTTGGAGAAGGAAATGGAAATCCACTCCAGTATTCTTGCCTGGAGAATCCCAGGGACGGGGGAGCCTGGTGGCTGCCGTCTATGGGGTCACACAGAGTTGGACACTACTGAAGTGACTTAGCAGCAACAGCAGCTCTTATTTTGGGGAAGGCTTCAGAAGGTTTGATTTGTGTTTTACATCATGCCCTCTGCTGGCTAGCAGGAGCATTGATTTGAGGGAGGGAGAGCAGTGAGGAAGTTGATGCTATACCTAAGGTGAGAATGGCGTGATGGGGAAGGATACGGGAGATTTTTAAAATATTATCTTTTGGAAGTTTTAGATTTACAAAATCATTGCAAAGATAATACATAGAGTGTCCCTATACCCTACCAGTATACCTTACCAGTTCCCCCTATTGTTAACATCTTACATTTGTACGATATGTCTGTCACAATTAATGAACAAATATCAAAACATTATTAACAAAAGTCCATATTTCCTTAGTTTTCACTAAATTTTCTTTTTCTGTTCCAGGATGCCATCTAGGACACATTACATTTAGTCATCATGTCTCCATAGGCTCCTCTTGGCTGTGACAGTTTCTCAGATTTTTCTCATTTTTGATGACTTGGAGTCATCAACATTTGAGGAATACTAGTCAGGTATTTTGCAGGATATCCCTCAATTGGGATTTGTCTAGTATTTTCCTCATGATTAGACAGGAGTTATGGGTTTGGGAAAGGAGGATCATAGAAATAAAGTACCAGTCTCTTTGTATCATATCAAAGGTACATGCTATCAATATGTGTTATCACTGTTGATGTTAACTTGACCACCTGGCTGAGGTAGTGTATGTCAGGTTTTTCCACTGTAAAGTCATTCCATTCCCCCACCTTCCATACTGTATTCTCTGGAAGGAAGCCACTAAGCATAGCCCGTGCTTAGGGAGTGGGGAGTTATCCTCCAACTTCTTGATGGGGAAGTATCTACATAAATTAATTGGAATTCTCCTGCACAAAAAATGTGTGTATTCTATGAGTGCTAGAATCAACAGGCTCTAAGTATAGAAAAAGAGGGATTGAGAGAAGTCAGAGATGACTGCCAGGTTGCTGTGGGACCTCCTGTGAAATGGTTAGAATACTAGATCTTGGATATACTCCAGATTGTGATAAATGTTTTGGGGAAAGCATGGAAGCTTGGATGCCTCTGGTTCTAACCTGGGACCACACTATCAGAAGTGGGTAGAGGAGACTCTGGCCCAGAAAGGGGAACATCTTGCCCCAGGGCCAAAGCTGAGAGTACAGGATGCTGAGTCAAGGCATCTTGGGCAAAGGAAAGAAACACCTATGTGCAGTATCTGGAGTCAGTCCTAATGAGCATGTGATGAAGTGGAGGGGAGGGGAAAGCAGCAGGGGCAAAGGACCTGGAGAAAGATAGCCTGGGTATCCTTGCCTGAGTCTACTCTGGCACACAATGTGACTCCCTCACCCTCTCTAGAGGGTCTCAGTTTTCCCATCTACAGACAGACTAATTGTGCTGGGGGATCAGCCCAGGAGAAGCAACCAGCCTAAGATCCCAAATGGAGTCTAGTCTTAAAGCAAACCTCTGAAGTTTGCTAAATTAAATTCCTAGCCTCTCATCCTGGCTCCTCTTTACTCACCCTGTCAGAAATGGCCTCTGACTTCAGAGACACTGTTAGGACCCAATTATTGGTCCTAATTATGTTAATTAGTATATTAATTCTAATAGTATATTAATATACTGTAGTATATTAGTATTACTATAATATATTAATTCTATTAATATACTATTAATTATTAATATATTAGTATATTAATTCTAATATACTTGGCCAGGATGCTCATGTCCTGGACTGAGGCATGGGAGAAGAAAATGTTCTTTGTCTAGGGTGACATCTTTTCCCTATGCCCTCACTCCTCAGTGTGTGGTGTGGCTTCAGTTCTGCCCTGTCTGGTCCTCCAAAAGGGAGGACTGTTCTAGAAGCCCTTAAGGTCACATCCAACTCCAGAATATAGTCTTTGCTGAAGACCAATGAAGACAGGTCCATCTGCTGGGACCCCAAACAGAAACCAGGAGGAGAGTGAGGAACTGTAGATCCAATGTGCCCCAGGGCTTGTTCCCATGCTGAAGCTACTTGTCTTTATATCCATCACAACTCACCCTACTCCCCTGAAGCCTGGAGCAACTTCCTGAGGGTGAGGTTCCCAGGACTTCCTAGGACCAGACCTTTAAAGTGCCACCCACTTCTGTGACTAAAAGTAGATTGGCAGGGACAAAACTAAATTCAGGAAACTAGATCCCTCCTTCTTTGGTGACCAAAAAGGCCATCAGTGGCTCCCGTGGTTGGGAATGTGGAGGATAGTTAGGGAAGCATCCTATTTTTCATTCCATAAACATTTATTGAGCACATGCTGTGTGCCTGATAGAAACTCAGTGATAAGAATACAGCAAGGGAACATGAATAGACCAAGTTTTTGTCCCCCTGGAGCACAAAGTTGAAACAAGTGTTCATAACCATTTTTGGGTGCTATGGATCTGCTTGGTGATCTGGTGAAGCCTATGCATCTTTTCTCAGAAAACAATATCTTTTGAATGCATAAAATAAAATAATTAGAGCCATAAAATATTGAGTATATTTAAATATTGTTATTAAAATATGGAAAAACAAATATGTGTTTTTGCTCATTAACCCATTCAATCACAAGATCTAATGGACAGTCTAATGACAAATATGCTTTTGAGATAGAGATGAGATTATATACTTCAAGAAATGTGCAACATCTATAATATGACATGAAAATCTCTGTGATTTCTATTAGTGATGGAGTCACAGGTACTATTACTACTATGGTGAGTTACATTCTTTGCTGAAAAGATGCTAAATTTCAATTACAGGAGAGTGGAAAAAAAAATTTTCCCCCATCCAAATTTAGGAACCACTCTAAACCCTGTCCCAGCTGGACTGGAGTGAGGTTTGTGAACCCAAATTAAGAAACCCTAATAATAGGAAGGGCCTTCCTGTATCTCCTTCCTTCTTAAACCCTTTTCGTCTGGAGGACAGAAGCCGGGGGTTTTACTCTGGGTCGTACTGCTGTGTGACCTTAAGTCAATCAGTTTGCCTCTGTGAGCCAAAGTTCCCTAAATTTGAAACAATGGCAAAGGCAAGAATTGGGACGGGAGACCTTAATTATTTATGCTCCAGGCAACTAATTTATGTTCTCTCATTGAATCGCCTATTGAATGGATGGCATTTTCAGGTAAGATTTTAAAAATTATCTTCCCATTTCACAGATGGTTAAGCTGAGGCTCTGAATGAGGTTGTCTCTTGACCAATGTCTTAATCAGCAAGCAGCGGGGGCTGGTGGATGACTGGCCAGACGCCTATAACCACCTTATCCTCCAGGGATAAAACTGGGAACTACTTTCACTTTGAGCGAGAAAAACCTGGCTCAGAAATGCCTGCAGGTTAGCGGAGCGGTGGTTTACGGAGAATAAAACGTCAAGAAGCTGCGTATCTCAGATTTCCAGTGACTCGCGCCAGGCCTCACTTTGGGCTTCGCGCCTGCGTGCTCCCAACCAACCGCCCAAAGATGTGTCGAACCGACTGGCAAAGAGCGATGACGATCGTACTCCTGGCCAATCCTATTAAAGAATGGGCTTGTCTCATAAACCAATCAAAGACCCCCAGAGGGGCGGGTTTTCTTAGGCTTGGATCCTAGCTGGGGGTGGGGGGCGGTAAAAATAAAGTGTTTCCACCTCCAGCCAATCCCAGGGAAGACAGGACGGCACTCCTCCAATAGGATCCTGGAGCCGTCGGTAGCAGTGGCGGCCTGAGACCACCCCTAGCGCTCTGGCAGGCGGGAGGGACGCATCCGGTGCATTCTCGAGATCCAGTTGCCGGCACCTGGAATCTGCTTGCGCGAGGCAGTGGCGGCACCGACGGCCCGAGGTTCCCGGTGAGACTCTGTAAAGACTGGGGGTAGGGGACGCGGGGGGAAAGATGCCCAGCCGGAGCGCGTGAGAGGTTGGACCTGGGCGAGCTTTTATCCCGGCGGCCTCTCAACCCTAGGTCACCAGGTTGCGGAGGATCGTGCGGGTAGCAAAAGGAAGGCGAGTGCTCCTGCGGCCCCAGACAGCAACCAGGTGAGTACCCTGCGGAGCCCACCCCCATGCCCGCCCTCCGTGCTCCCCTCATTTCTGTCTCTTGGTAAACGGTGTACTTTGCAGGTCTGCAGCTCACGTGATTGTCTGCTTGCTTGTCTGAAAGTCTCCGTCTCTCTCTGCCCACTCCACTCCCCCTTCCTCTGTGTCTATCCCCACCTTTCTGTCTGCCTTTACCTTTCTGTCTGGCTCCCTCTCTGAGACATAGGAGACCACTCAGACCTACAAGGCTGAATCCTGATCCAGCCAGTAAAAACTAGCTGTAAAACCTCGAGCCCCATCCAGCTGGGCCTCAGTTTTCTCATCTGTCAAATGGGAGTCTAATATTCTCCTGAGACAATACATGTGCCTCACTTTGCCCTGCTACTGGCCCCTAGAAAAGTGTCAATAAATAATAACTGTTATGATTGAAAAGAATATAGTCTCTCTTGGCCTTTGCCTTTATTTTTTCCTGTCTCTGACCCTCCCCCCACCCCAATTGGTTCTTCTTTGTGAATGTTTCTTTCTCTGTTATTGCTTTTCCTCTTTCTGCCTCTTTCCCATCCCGAAGCAGGTTAGAGGTACATTGTTTATAGCAATGAGCTTGGCCTAAGAGTGCCTATCAGCTTAGTCTGGGGCACTTGTCTGTTCTGTGGGTAAAAAAAACGGAGCCTGGCCTTAGGCTGCTTCTGGCCTCATTGAGGAGACAACCCTCTTTGTTCCCCAGCTACTGTGTTAAACACGTGAGACCTACCCCCGTAGGGTGGGGAGCAGCTTAGATGAAAAAGTGAATCAGGTTCCTATCCTGTATCATGTTAGTTACTACAAGAAAACCAGAGACCAGGGGTCTTCTCATTACAGCCCCAGAGTTGACCAGGTGTCTGGAACTCACCTTCTGTCATCAGCAAAATCCCCTTCACTCTCACCCTAGTGTCTGAATAGTCCTGTTGGTTTTTTTGCCTTGCCTTAGTGGTTCGCATACCTTTTGGACATAGCACTCCATTTTTATAATGTACATTTTGAAATATCTCCTTCACTGTTCTGAACTGAAGTGCATAGATAATAGAATCTGTCTACACACATAATTCCCCTCAAAACCAATATAGTGTCCTAATTGGATATAAGGGAGAAGTAAAGGAAAAATAATTTATAATAAAGCAATATATATTTCGTTATCTTTTTTTTCTTTTAAAATATATATTTCAATATGTAAAGGCTGGGATATAATTCCACCAGAAGACATAATGGAGTGGTCTTGAACATATAATCCTTGTACCTGGGAGTGTGACAGCTACACTGTGACTCAGAAACCATGGATAGGGTGATGTGATTTTCCTAGATGATGAGTAGTTCTTCATAAGGTTCTAAACAAAACAAAGTGCAATCTTCCCTCAATTTATATGGTTGTTGAATTACTGGAAAAGTCATTATATATTAAAATCCATGATCTGGCTCCCACAAGCTCTCTGATCTTATCTCCTATGACTCTCCCCACTTACTCCCTCTCTTTCACCCATCCTGACCTCCTCTAGGCTACTTGAACATATTAGGCACACATCCACCTCAGGAGGTTGAACTGGGCCATCCCTTGTACTTAGAATGCGCCCCCCTCCAATATCCACAAAGCTCATGCCCTCACCTCCTTCAGGCCTCTACTCAGATGTCACTTTCTCAATGAGGCCTACCCTGACCTTCATATTTAAAATTGTAGCACTCCCCTAGCACGTACCCTGCTCTGTTTTTTCCATAGTGCTTCTCACCCTCTTACATAACATAATTTACATCTTTATTATGTTTGTTGTTTATTGTCTGACTCTCCCACTCAATTGTAAACTCCAGAAGGGCAGACATGGTTGGTTTGTTTTGTGTCCTGATGTATCCCTATTACCTGAAACAATGCTTGGACATAGTAGTCTCTCAATAAATGTTTATTGAATGAATGAATGAACGAACAGGTTTTTCACCTATGTGATTGTCTGATGGAACATTCTAAAGTTGTATGGGATGCGTTATGATTGTTAGCCATGTGGAGCTGTTTTGTGCATTGCAGAATGCTGAGCATCCCTGGTCAGTGCCCACTGAATGTCACAAGTAATCTCCAATTATTGTGACAGTCAAAAATGCTCCCAAAACACCCCTTGCCTGTTTGTTCAGTCCCTCACTGAGAACAACTACTTGAACAGAAATTTGGCTTTTCCCTGAGCACTCTGTTCCCCCAGCAGCGCCCTCATACCCCTCTTGCCAGGAGATTAGGACATGAGAGTAGGTGTCCTCACTCTATATGTCCTTTCCAGACATTTTTTCTCCCTCCTCCTTAAGCATTCTATTTTTTTTAGAATTAAAACCTTCTTATTTTTAAATAATTTCAGACTTTTTAAAAGTTATAAAAACAATACAAAGAATCCCCATATATCCTTCACTTAGATTCCCCAAATGTTAAGAAATTATATAACTACATTTCAATTATCAAAATTAGGAAATGAACAATGGTACAATACTCTTAATGAAAGTATAGAACCTATTTGAATTTCATCATTTTTTCCACTACTATAATTTTTCTATTCTAGGGTCAGATTCAGGATTCCACATTGTGTTTAGCTGTCATATCACCTTAGGCACTTTTTTTTAGATAAGCAACAAAAATTTATTGTATAACATGGGATTATACCCAATATCTTCTCATAACCTATAGCGGAATATAATTTGCAAAAAAAAAATACATAAAACAAAAACAGAAAATCGAATCCCTATGCTATACACCTTAAACTAACACAATATTGTAAATCAACTATACATTTTTTTAAAATTTCAGTTTACAAACCTGTAGAGAAGGAAAGCCCAACATATATATTGCACATTTCTATGAATATAGTTTGTCCATGAGAATACATGAAAATTTTTATTATATAGCATGTGTCAATGTAATTATTTCTTCAAGCAAACATGTACTTATTTAGGTTATCTCCAATAATACATCATTATGTACTTTTTTCTTTTTTAAATTATGAAAGTATGATAACACATTTACAGGAGACTTGAAAAATACAGAGCAAATTTACATATAGTTCCACTATATAGTAAGTACAATTACTTTAAGTAGATAAATTAATATTTTTAGTTGGAGTTTCAATATCAAACTCTCAAAAATTAATGGAATGAATAAACAGAAAAGTATAAGGATATAGTAGACCTGAAAAGTACTATGAACCAATTCAACATAATTAAGATTTATACAATTTTCACACAACAGCAGGATACAAATTCTACTCAAGTTCCCATAGACTAAACCAGGAGACACTGGAACATATACAACCTGGGGATTGAACCTGGGTCTCCTGCATTGCAGGCAGATTCTTTACCAACTAAGTGACACTGGAACATATCCAGGGACAGAAAACAAGGTGCAAAAACTTCATGGTCTGAAAGTATTGAAATCATGTAAAGTCTGTTCTCTTATCACTGTGGAATTATGTTAGAAATCAATATCAAAAGATATTCAAAAATAACCCACATATTTTCAAGTGCAATGTGACATTTACCAAGAGAGACCTTTGACTTAGCTGTTGGAAACCTCAGTAAAGTTAAAACACTGAAAAAACAGAGGGTGATTGCAGAGAAGAAAGTATTTAAATGAGAAGCTAATATCAAAGATTCTTTAAAAAAACATATATTTGGAAATTAAATGTCTACTTTTAAATTATGAGTGTATCTAATAAGCCATAACAAGAAAAATGAGAAAATATAAAAATAAAAATGAAAAGAGAATTTATCAGAATTTGTTGTATGCAGCTGAAGCTGCTCAATGCAACTAAATACTATATAGAATCTTGACTAAGGTATGAAAACAAATAATAGACACTAACATAAAATTTTGTGAAATTTGAATAAAATCTATAATACTGTATCATATGTTAATTTACTGGATTTTTTTTTACAACATAGTATTTTTTTATATTCTCAGAATTGGATTAGAAATTTCAGGCCTCATTCAACTTTTTTTAAAAAAAAAATCACTAAGGTAATAAGCTTTCTAGACTTTTAGCAGTAATACTAGATGCCAGAATAAATGGAACAATATCAAAGTTTTGAGTGAATATAAATTAAAAATCTAGCATTCTATTCATACTTAGTCAAACAAGTGGAATCAAAATGTCATGATTTCTTTGGCTATGCAAAAAGTTGTAAGTTTTCTAAAATATATATATTACACATACTACATTGTATTATACATACTATATATGTATACAAAAGCTTTTCTACACTTATAAAGGCTTGAGAAAGAACAACAAAAAACGAGACTGAGAAACTGGAAAAACAAACTAAATGAAATGCGAGCACTGGATATGAAATAGAAAAAGTGAAACAAGCTAGATAAAAGTAAAGATCATCATATAGTCCAATAGTTTGCAAACATGTTTGCTTATTAGAAACACATCTGGAGTTAAGCTTTGGAGAAAAAAGCAAAACCTCAGCATTTGTGTTTTTCATACAATTCCAGGATAATTCTGATATGCATTTGGATTTTAAAAATTGATTGCAGGTTTTTCTATTAAATGGTAGTTTTATGATATAGAATTCTATTATTTCTGTTGACCAATCATGATACAATGGTTTTGAATGAATAATAGTTACAGCTTCCCTGGTGGCTCAGACGGTAAAGCGTCTGCCTGCAATGCGGGAGACCTGGGTTCGATTCCTGGGTCGGGAAGATCCCCTGGAGAAGGAAATGGCAATCCACTCCAGCACTTTTGCCTGGAAAATCCCATGGACAGAGGAGCCTGATAGGCTACAGTCCATGGGGTCGCAAACAGTCGGACACAACTGAGTGACTTCACTTTCATGATACAATGGTTTTAAATGAATAATAGTTATATAATCACAATAGTAAAAGATGTTTATCAGTTTTCACAATCAATGGACAAAAAGTAAAAGATAATTACAATTGCTAGCCATAATGGGAACATGATAAACCTAACAATATAAAATATCACATACAATTTGGGGGATTAAGTAGAAGGATGTGGTAAGTGGAAGTGCATATGTGCACATGTGTTTTCATCCACCCAGCCAGCCTGTGTCTTTTGTTTGGTGCATTTATTCTTTTCTTCTTTTTTTTTTTGTTTGGTGCATTTAATCCATTTACATTTAAGGAAATTGTTGATATGTATGATCCTATTACCATTTTCATAATTGTTTTGAGTTTGTTTTTTGTGGGTCTTTTCCTTCTCTTGTGTTTCCTGCCTAGAGAAGTTCCTTTAGCGTGTGTTATAAAGCTGGTTTGGTGGTGCTGGATTCTCTTAACTTTTACTTATCTGGAAAGCATTTAATTTCTCCATTAAATCTGAACAAAGAGTCTTGCGGGTAGAGTGTTCTTGGTTGTAGTTTCTTCCCTTTTATCACTTTAAATATATCATGCCATTCCATTCTGGCTGGTAGAGTTTCTGTTGAGAAATCAGCTGATAACCTTGAGAGTTCCCTTTTATGTTATTTATTCTTTTTCCCTTGTTGCTTTTAAAATTTTATCTTTGTCTTTAATTTTTGTCCGTTTATTGTGTGTCTCGGTGTTTTCCTCCTTGGGTTTATCCTGCTTGGGACTCTGTGCTTCCTGGACTTGGTTGACTATTTCCTTTCCCGTGTTAGGGACATTTTCAGCTATTATCTCTTCAAATATTTTCCCAGATCCTTTCTATCTTTTCCTTCTGGACCCCTATAATGAGAATGTTGGTGTATTTAATGTTGTCCTGGAGGTCTCTTAGGCTGTCTTCATTTCTTTTCCTTCTTTTTTCTAGATTGTGTTCTGTGGCCATGACTTCCAGTATTTTGTCCTCCAGGTCATTTATCCATTCTTCTGCCTCAGTTATTCTGCTATTGATTCCTTCTAGTGTATTATTCATCTGTGTTTGTTCTTTAGTTCCTGTAGATCTTTGGTAAACATTTCTTGCATCTTTTCCATCATTATTCTGAATTCTTTATCTGGAAGGTGCCTATCTCCAATTCATTTAGTTTTTCTGGGGTTTTATCTCATCCCTTTGACATAAATTTCTGCTTTTTCATCCTGATTAACTTTCTGTGATGTGGTTGGTTTTTGTTCCAGCAGCTGTGGGATTATAGTTCTTGCTTCTTCTGTCTGCCTTCTGGTGGATAAGGCTAAGAGGCTTGTATAAGCTTCCTGATGGGAGGGACTGGCAGTGGGAAAACCTGAATCTTGCTCTGGTGGGCAGGGCCATGCTCAGTAAAACTTTAATCCAGTTGTCTACTGATGGGTGGGGCTACGCTTCCTCCCTGTTAGTTGTTTGGCTTGAGGTAACCCAGCCCTGGAGTCTACAAGCTCCATGGGTCTAGGCCAAGGTGCAGGACTACTGCTGCCAGGGCCCGCATCTCTGTGATGAGCCACTGCTGACCCATGCCTCTGCAGGAGACCCTCCCATACGAGCAGGTAGGTCTGGTTCAGTTTCCTGTGGGGTCACTGCTTTTCTTCTTGTGGGTCCTGGTACATGCAAGATTTTGTTTTTGCCCTCCAAGAGTGGAGTCTCTGTTTCTCCCAGTCCTGTGGAAGTCTTATAATCAAATCCTGCTGGCCTTAAAAGTCAGATTCCCTGGAGATTCCTAGTTCCTATGCTGGCTCCCCAGGCTGGGAAGTCTGACCTGGGGCTCAAAACCTCCACAACAGTGGGAGAACATCTTTGGTATTATTTTTCTCTAGTTTGTGGGAGAAATAGATGTGGGCTTTGATTTTATCATGATTGCAACCCTCCTACTGTCTTGTTGCAGCTTCTCCTTTGTCTTTGGAAATGGGGTAACTTTTTTGGTGTGTTCCAGAATCCTTCTTGGGTTTCCCTGGTGGCTCAGTGGTAAAGAATCTGCCTGCAATGCAGGAGACCCAAGTTCAATCCCTGGGTCAAGAAGATCCCCTGGAGAAGTAAATAGAAACCCACTCTAGTATTCTTGCCTGGGAAATCCTATGGACAGACGAGCCTAGTGGACTATAGTCCATGGGGTCGCAAAAAGTAGGATATGACTTAGTGACTGACTAAACAACAGCAAGCATCCTCCTATTGATGTTTGTTCAACTGATTTTGGTGCTCTCAGGAGAAAATGAGCGCACATCCTTCTACTTCTCCATCTTGAATGGTACTCTCTCCTTAGACACTTTTAATCTGGTACAGTTCTTTAGTCTTTCTTGGTCTTTCATGCCTTTGATACTTTTGGAGAGTCCTAGGCAGTGATTTTATAAAATTTGGGTTTGTCTGATATTTCCTTGTGATTATATATAATTTTGGCAAGGATGCCACAGAAGAGATGTGCCTTCAGTGCTTTGTATCAGGAGGCACATGATGTCAGTTTATCAATACTGGTTTTGTTCACATTGACTTTGTTAAAGTTGATGTCTCCAGGTTTCTCCATTGTACTCTTTTTTTCCTTTGTAATTAATGAGTAATTTATGGAGAGTTACATTAAGATTATATGAGTATCAACCACTTTGTTTTAAATCTCAGGTCATCAAACTATACCATCACCTGTCTGTCTGTTATAGTCAGGTACAGACATACACACGTATCTGCCTCATGCCTCATGCCCCATTCCTAGAAAAATTTAGCTACACTGTTACTGTCTGTAACACTACTCCAGTCCTACTTCTTGGTGACTTTAATATCCTCACAGATGACCCTTCCAATGTTCTTGTCTCAGTTCTGTAGTCTGTTTTTCTATGGTATTCTTGCCTTCAGCCACACCTCAGGCATGCACCCTGATAGTCTTCCCCGTCTTATCAGTTACCTGTGACTGCATCACCTCCATAATCTGTTTCAGGTATCCTGCTCTCCAACCAGTAATTATCGTTCTAGCTCACTCCTTCCGGCACCCCAATTCCAACAGCCCTTCAATGCCACTGGGATTGAATGTTTTCTCTGCCCTTTACTTTCTCCAGGTTCCCATGTCCTTCCTTTAATCAGCTTAGATTCCGTGGTCCGTCAAAATAATCACCCCCTTGCATACACTGTCACTCTCCTTGCTGCCTGTCACTATAGCATACTTATCAGGCAAAACACCAGCCCTGCTTAAATCCAACTCTGCCAGCTCCACTGTACTTCCCTAGACCATTCACTGTCCTACCCTTCTAGATGACTATTTCATGCCTTCTCTCTCCTCAAATCTCCAACACCTCCTCTCCCATCCTAGGCTCAGGCTGCCCACTTGATTGAAAATTTTAAACCATCAGAAGAAAACCTCCACAGATTCCCATTACTACAGCCAAATACCAAACAGCATCTGTACTCACATACTCTGCCTTGTTTTTGTTATGGAAAAATTGTCCATACTGTCATCAAAATCCTGTTCTTCCAGTTTGGCACTAGATCCTATCCTCTTACCTACATGAGGATATTGCTTCAGCAATTTCTCCCTCTCTCCTGCCTCAATTTCCCCCTCTCTACAAGATTATTCCCACTAGCACACAGACATCCTGTTATTGCTTCCATCTCTTTGTTACAGCTTTATTGAGATATATTTCACATACCATAAAACTCACCCTTTTAAAGGGTACTATTCGGTGGTCTTTAGTATATTCACAGCATTGTTTAGCCATCACCGCAATCAATTTTAGAACATTTTTATTCCCTCCAAAAAGAAGCTTCATACTCATTAGCAGTTACTCCCCACGACTCCCCCTCCCCCCAACCCTAGGCAGCCACTAATCTACTTTCTGTTTCTATTGATTTGTCTCGTCTAGACATCTCATATAAATGGGATCATACAGTATATTGGCCCTTGTGAGTGGCTTCTTTCACTTAGAATATGTTTTCTTTTCTCGGGTAGATACCCAGGAGTGGGACTGCTTGGTCATATGGCAGCTCTGTGTTTAACTTTTTGAGAGACTGTCAAAACTGTTCACAAAAGTGGCTGCACTAGACTTCCCTGGTAGTCCAGTGGTCAAAACGCTGTTATTCCACTGAAAGGGGCATGAGTTCTGTCCCTGGTCAGGAAACTAAGATCCTACATGCCTTGAGGCAATGTTTAAGGGTTTAAGGGTTCAATTTCTTCATATCCTCAACACTTTTTATTTTATTGTCTGTCTTTTTTATTATAGCCATCCTAATGAGTATGATGGAGAAGGCAATGGCACCCCACTCCAGTACTCTTGCCTGGAAAATCCCATGGATGGAGGAGCCTGGTAGGCTGCAGTCCATGGTGTCGCTAAGAGTCGGACACGACTGAGCGACTTTACTTTCACTTTTCACTTTCATGCATTGGAGAAGGAAATGGCAACCCACTCCAGTGTTCTTGCCTGGAGAATCCCAGGGACGGGGGAGCCTGGTGGGCTGCTGTCTCTGGGGTCGCACAGAGTCGGACACGACTGAAGTGACTTAGTAGCTTAGCAGCAATGAGTATGAAGTGGTGTCTCATTGTGGTTTTTATTTACATTTCCCTAATAATTAATGCTGTTGAACATCTTTTCGTGTGTTTATTGACTATTTGTAAATTGACTATTTGTACATCGTTTTTGGAGAAATGTCTACTTAAATCATTAGCCCTTTTAAAATTAGATTATTTATCTTTTTATTGTTGGATTGTAAGACTTCTTTATATATTTTAAATATGTCTCTTGTCAGATACATGAATTGCAAATCTTTCCTCCCATTCTGTGGGCTATTTTTTCACTTTCTTGGTGGTGTCCTTTGATTCACAAAAGCTTTTAATTTTGATGAAGTTCAGTTTATCTGGTTTTTTCTTTTCTTACTTGAGCTTTTTGTGTTGTATACAAGAAATCATTCCTTAAACCAAGGTCACAAAGATTTATTCCTTTGTTTTCTTCTAGGAATTGCATGGTTTTAGCTCTTAAATTTAAGCCAGTGATCCATTTTGAATTAAGTTTTGTGCTTGCTGTGAGGTAGGAGTCCAAATGTCGTTCTTCTACTTGTGGACATCTAGTTGTCCCAGCACCTGTTGTTGAAAAGAGTATTCTTTCCCTCATTGGATTGTCTTGACGACCTTGGGAAAAATCAGTTGCCCATAAATCATAAATGCAAAGGTTCATTTTTGAACTCTCAATTCTATTCCATTGAATTACATGTTTGTCACTATGCCGGACCACACTGTTTTGATTAAATTAGCTATGTAGTCAATTTTGAAATCAGGAAATGGGAGTCCTCCAACTTTGTTCTTCTTTTTCAAGATTGTTTTGGTGAAGTCCTTTGCATTTCCATATGAATTTTAGAATCATCTTGTCAATTCCTGGAGAGAATCAGCTAAAATTTTTATAGAGATTGTGTTGAATCTGTATATTAATTGGGGAAGTATTGCCATTTAACAATATTAAGTCATCCAGTCCATGCCTTCTTTCTTTCAAAAGTGTTTTGTATTTTCAGTGTGCAAGTCTTGCACTTATTTTGTTAAACTTATCCTAGATATTTTATTCTTTTTGCTACTATTATAAATGGGGTTGTTTTCTTACTTTCACTTGCTGATTGTTTAGTGCTAGTGTGTAAAATACAATTGATTTGTTTATTGATTTCTATCTAGTCACATTTCTGAACTTGTTTATTAGTTCAAATAGTTTTTTTTTTTTTTTTTACTGGATTCCTTAGGAGTTTCTGTGTATAAGATCATGTCATCTACAAATAGAGGTAGTTTTACTTTTATTTTCCCATCTGGTTGCCTTGTATTTATTTTTTCTTGACCAATTACCCTGGCTAGAGTTATAGTATTGACTAGAAACAACAAGAGCAGACATCCTTATCTTATTCCTGATCTTAGGGGGAAAGTACTGAGTATTTCTCCAATAAGCGTGTTGTTAGCAGTTGAGGAAATTCTCTTCTACTCCTAGTTCCCTAAGTTTTTTTTTTTTTTTTTTTTGCCAGAAATGGATGTTCAGTTCAGTTCAGTCGCTCAGTCGTGTCTGACTCTTTGTGACCCCATGAACCACAATACACCAGGCCTCCCTGTCCAACACCAACTCCCAGAGCCTACCTGAACTCATGTCCATTGAGTTGGTGATGCCATCCAACCGTCTCATCCTCTGTCATCCCTTTCTCCTCCTGCCCTCAATCTTTCCCAGCAACAGGGTCTTTTCAAATGAGTCAGCTCTTCGCATCAGGTGGCCAAAGTATTGGAGTTTCAGCTTCAACATCAAACCTTCCAATGAACACCCAGGACTGATCTCCTTTAGAATGGACTGGTTGGATCTCCTTGCAGTCCAAGGGACTCTCAAGAGTCTTCTCCAACACCACAGTTCAAAAGCATCAATTCTTCGGTGTTCAGCTTTCTTTATAGTCCAACTCTCACATCCATACATGACCACTAGAAGAACCATAGCCTTGACTAGATGGACCTTTGTTGACAAAGTAATGTCTCTGCTTTTTAATATGCTGTCTAGGTTGGTCATAACTTTCCTTCCAAGGAGTAAGTGTCTTTTAATTTCATGGCTGAAATCACCATCTGCAGTGATTTTGGAGCCCCCAAAAATAAAGTCTGACACTGTTTCCACTGTTTCCCCATCTATTTCCCATGAAGTGATGGCACCGGATGCCATGATCTTAGTTTTCTGAATGTTGAGCTTTAAGCCAACTTTTTCACTCTCCTCTTTCACTTTCATCAAGAGGCTCTTTAATTCTTCTTCACTTTCTGCCATAAGGGTGGTGTCATCTGCATATCTGAGCTTATTGATATTTCTCCTGGCAGTCTTGATTCCAGCTTGTGCTTCCTCCAGCCCAGCGTTTCTCATGATGTATTCTGCATAGAAGTTAAATAAGCAGGGTGACGATATACAGCCTTGACGTACTCCTTTTCCTATTTGGAACCAGTCTGTTGTTCCATGTCCAGTTCTAACTGTTGCTTCCTGACCTGAATACAAGTTTCTCAAGAGGCAGGTCAGGTGGTCTGGTATTCCCATCTCTTCCAGAATTTTCCACATTTTATTGTGATCCACACAGTCAAAGGCTTTGGCATAGTCAATAAAGCAGAAATAGATGTTTTTCTGGAACTCTCTTGCTTTTTCGAATATCCATCGGATGTTGGCAATTTGATCTCTGGTTCCTTTGCCTTTTCTAAAACCAGCTTGAACATCTGGAAGTTCACGGTTCATGTATTGCTGAAGCCTGGCTTGGAGAACTTTGAGCATTACTTTACTAGCATGTGAGATGAGTGCAATTGTGTGGCAGTTTGAGCATTCTTTGGCATTGCGTTTCTTTGGGATTGGAATGAAAACTGACCTTTTCCAGTCCTGTGGCCACTGCTGAGTCTTCCAAATTTGCTGGCACATTGAGTGCAGCACTTTCACAGCATCATCTTTTAGGATTTGAAATAGCTCAACTGGAATTCCATCACCTCCACTAGCTTTGTTCGTAGTGATGCTTCCTAAGGCCCGCTTGACTTCACATTCCAGGATGTCTGGCTCTAGGTGAGTGATCACACCATCGCAATTAACTGGGTCATGAAGATCTTTTTTGTACAGTTCTTCTGTATTCTTGCCTACTCTTCTTAATATCTTCTGCTTCTGTTAGGTCCATACCATTTCTGTCCTTTATCGAGCCCATCTTTGCATGAAATGTTCCCTTGGTATCTCTAATTTTCTTGAAGAGATCTCTAGTCTTTCCCATTCTATTGTTTTCCTCTATTTCTTTGCATTGATAGCTGAGAAAGGCTTTCTTATTTCTCCTTGCTATTCTTTGGAACTCTGCATTAAAATGGGTATATCTTTCCTTTTCTCCTTTGCTTTTTGCTTCTCTTTTTTTCACAGCTATTTGTAAGGCCTCCTCAGACAGCCATTTTGCTTTTTTGCATTCCTTTTCCCTGGGGATGGTCTTGATCCCTGTCTCCTGTACAATGTCACAAACCTCCATCCATAGTTCATCAGGCACTCTATCTATCAGATCTAGGCCCTTAAATCTATTTGTCACATCCACTGTATAATCATAAGGGATTTGATTTAGATCATACCTGAATGGTCTAGTGGTTTTCCCCACTTTCTTCAAGTCTGAATTTGGCAATAAAGGAGTTCATGATCTGAGCCACAGTCAGCTCCTGGTCTTGTTTTTGCTGACTGTATAGATTTTCTCCATCTTTGGCTGCAAAGAATATAATCAGTCTGATTTCAGTGTGCCCATCTGGTGATGTCCATGTGTAGAGTCTTCTCTTGTGTTGTTGGAACAGGGTGTTTGCTATGACCAGTGCGTTCTCTTGGCAGAACTCTATTAGTCTTTGCCCTGCTTCATTCCGTACTCCAAGGCCAAATTTGCCTGTTACTCCAGGTGTTTCCTGACTTCCTCCTTTTGCATTCCAGTCCCCTATAACGAAAAGGACATCTTTTTTTGGGTGTTAGTTCTAAAAGGTCTTGTATGTCTTCATACAACCGTTCAACTTCAGCTTCTTCAGCATTATTGGTCGGAGCATAGACTTGGATTGCCGTGATATTGAATGGTTTGCCTAGGAAATGAACAGAGATCATTCTGTAAATGATCCAAATGGATGTTGGATTTTGTCAAATGCTTTTTCAGCATCTACTGAGATGTTCCTGTGGAGTTTATGTTTGTCCTACTAATATGTTACATTACATTGATTAATTTTCAGGTAGTAAACTTAACTTTGCATTCCTGAAATAAATCCTAATTGGTCATTTTA
The DNA here is from genome assembly GCF_002263795.3 of Bos taurus. NCBI lineage: Eukaryota > Metazoa > Chordata > Mammalia > Artiodactyla > Bovidae > Bos > Bos taurus. Next base: position 90,585,676 of record NC_037357.1, read on the forward strand.
TTTAACACTTTTTATATGTAACTGAACTTGGTTTGCTAGTGTTTGGTTGAGGATTTTTACATCTGTATTCATAAGGGATATTGGTCTGTAATTTTCTTGTTTTTGTTTGATTTTGGTGTCAGGATAATACAGGTTGTATAAAATGAATTGGGAAGTGTTTCCTCCTGTTTTTTAGAAGAGTTTGTGAAGGATTGATACTTGCTTTGTGTATGTCTTATGTCTTTTCTGTTCCCTTGTTCTTCAGTGCCTCTCTTCTTATGTATCTAGTAGATATTTTCTATTATAAATTTTTAATTTCCTTGTTAACTATTTATTTTTGAGTTAAGTTCTTAGTTGTTGCCCTGAGGATTACGTCTTAACTTGAAACAATCTACTTTGGGTTAATTCTAACTTAATTTCATTAGTATGTAAAAGCTTTGCTCTAGTTTACCTCTCGGAGAAGGCAATGGCATCCCACTCCAGTACTCTTGCCTGGAAAATCCCATGGACAGAGAGCCTGGTAGAGTCGGACACGACTGAGTGACTTCACTTTCACTTTTCACTTTCATGCATTGGAGAAGGAAATGGCAACCCACTCCAGTGTTCCTGCCTGGAGAATCCCAGGGACGGGGGAGCCTGGTGGGCTGCTGTCTATGGGGTCACACAGAGTCGGACACGACTGAAGTGACTTAGCAGCAGCAGCAGTATACCTCTGTTTCCTCTTCCCTCCTTCATAGTATCATTATCGTACAAATTACCTCTTTATACACTATAAGCCTGCCAACACAGTTTTATTATTATTGGTCTATGTAGTTGTCTTTGTCTTTTGTAGTTGTCTTTTAAAACAGATAGGAAAATAAAAGTGTTACAAACAAAAATACTTTCTGTCATAATACCTGTGTAGTTACCTTCAAATTAACATTTAGTGTGCTTTCATTTCAGCTTTAAATTAGTATTTCTTGTAGGATAAGTCTACTAGTAACAAATTCTTTCAGTTTTTGCTTATAACTTTTTTTCATGTTTGATGGACAGTTTAGCTAGATAAAGAATTCTCCATCTGTTTCTTTCAACATTTTGAAGATGTCATTATACTGTCTTCTGGCCTCCATGGTTGCTAATGATAAATCAGCTATTAATCTTATTGAGTATCCCTTATATACATTAAGTCATTTTTCTCTTGCTACATTCAAGATTCTCTTGTCTTTGACTTTCATCAGTTTCTGTATGTGTCTAAGTGTGGATCTCTTCTAGTTTATTCTACTTGAGCTTCTTGAACATATAGATTGGTATCTTTCAAATTTGTGATGTTTTGGCCCCTTTCTCATCCTCTTTTCCTTCCAAGACTCCCACTATGTGTATGCTGGTACACTTGATGGTGTCCCACAGGTGTGTGACGTTGTTTCTTTTTTTTCCATTCTTTTTTCTTTCTGCTTTTCAAAAATGGATAATCTCTATTTGACCTATCAGTTATCCTTTCCCTCTTCTGCCAGCTCAATGTATTGTTGAGCCCCTCTAAGTGAAATTTTTATTTCAGTTACTATACCTTTCAACTCCAGACTTTTTTTCTTTTAAAAAAAATTATTTATGTATATTTTTTTTTTGGCTGTGCTGGATCTTCGTTGCTGTGTGTGGGTGTTCTCTAGCAGCAAGTGGGGGCTACGCTTTGCTTTCTCTAGTTGCAGTACACGGGCTTCTCGTTGCAGTGGTTTTTCTTGTTTCAGGGAACTGGCTCTAGAGCACAGGCTCAGCAGTTGTAGCAAATGGGCCTAGTTGCCACGTGGCATGTGGGATCTTCCCGGACTAGGGATCTAACTGTGTCTCATGAATTGGCAGGAAGATTCTTTACACTGAAGTCACCAGGGAAGCTCCTCAAGTCCAGATTTTCTATTTGATTTTTTAAATGATTTCTATCTCTTTATTGATATTCTCTATTTGGTGAGACAGTCTTCTCACACTTTCCTTCTTTAGATATGGTTTCCTTTAGTTCTTCAAAAAATATTTATAATAGTTTGTTTAAAGTCTTTGTCTATTTAGTCCCAAACATTGGCCCCCTCAGGGACATGTTCTTTTGGCTGCATTTTTCCCTGTATATATAACATACTGTGCTGTTTCTTTGTATGTCTCCTAATTTCTTGTCAACAATTGGACATTTTAGATATTCTACTCTAAAAATTCTAGTATCAAACTCTTCCACCCTCAAGGTTTATTGTTCCGGTGTGTGTGTGCGCGTGTGTGCACATGTGTTGTGTGGTTGTTGTTATTTTTCTTGTTGTCATTCATTTGGCAACTTTTCTTGACTAATTCTGTGGATTGTATATTCCCTGCATTATGTGGCCTCTGAGTTCTCTGCTAGCTTTTTTTAAATGATTATTGTTTTTATTTTTAAACCTGGATTCCTAGGGGTCACACCTGGTAAGTATAATTTGGTGGTCAGCCAGTGATTGGTCAGATTTCCTTAAATGTCTTGTCTGTATTCCTAGGGGTCACACCTGGTAAGTATAATTTGGTGGTCAGCCAGTGATTGGTCAGATTTCCTTAAATGTCTTGTCTATATATCTTCCACCCTCTGCCAAGGAGATCTGTGTGAGAAGGCATGCCTTCAAATTTCAGCCAGATTGCAAGGTAACCTGAGTTCTCACTTTCTGTTTACACAGAGCCTCACAGTCAGCCAGAAGTCATGACTTCAGCCCTCTCCTTTCCTGGCTTTCTTGTGGACAGTTCTTTAGATTCCCTGGCATATGTCAGAGCTTTTCAAAGTTCTCTATAGTTGTCTCATTCTCCATGATTTCCTTTTAAATTCCCGCCCAAGGCATCTATGTTTTCTGAAATTTATTCACCTTTGGGTACTGAACCACTTAGCTGGAGAGGGAGGGGGCATAGAAATAGTCACAAATTAAAGTGTCACACACACAAAAATGTTACACAGAACCTGCTATCTTGCCATGATTTAGTTGTTTCTTTTGGATCAATTATTTTCACTTCATTTTATGCCCTTGTTAATTGCCAGAGTTTTGAACTGATTGGTTTGCCCATATTTTCATTGTTTAAGAGGAATAGCTGGCTTATCAGTGTCCTCACTGCCATTACATCGATCTCCTGTTGCTCCCATCTTTAAAAAATGTAAAACTCTCTTTGTCCCACATCCCCTTGTAAATATGAATTTATTTTTCTATTTCTCTAACAACAAAACTCTTCAAAAGAGAAATCATTCTTCCTACTCATTTCTTCCTACTCTTTTCCCATTCTGTGTTTGTTCTTATAAAATATCTTAGACATATAATAAAAGAATATATACATTATGTACATGAATTAGAAAGATAACAATAATAATGAAAACCCAGGAACTCCACCTCCACCCAAGAACAACATTAATGATAGCATTTATCCCTTTGTCATTTTCTGTCCCATTTTCCACCCTCTGCCAGAAATTACCATTCTCCTAAGTCTTATATTTAACATTCCCTTGCTCTTTATTTTTTTTAATTTATTTTTTATTGAAGGATAATTGTTTTACAGAATTTTATTGTTTTCTGTCAAACCTCAACATGAATCAGCCATAGGTATACATATATCCCCTTCCTTTTGAACCTCCCTACCATCTCCCTCTTTTTTATTTTTTATTCATATTTTTGGAGATGTGTAACCAATATGTTGTTTATTTGGCTTGGCTGTGAGATCCATAAAAAACTAGTATCATACTATGTGTGGTCTTCTGTGACTTACTTTTTTCCCTCACTATTGCATTTCCAAGATTCACCTGTTTTGCATGTAGCTGTAACTTGTTCATTCTCAATGCTGTATAATATTTCATTGGGTAACCCCAAAACAAACTATTCATCCATTTACATGTTGAGGGGCATTTGGATCATTTCTAGCTTTTGCTCTTATAGAAAGTGCTAGTATGAACATTCTTGTACATGTCTCCTGGTACACTTGCACACTCACTTTTCCAAGACATATACCTATGTATGGAATTTCTGGTTAATAAGACCTATAAACATTCATCTTGACAAGATTATGCCAAAATGTATTTTAAACTGTTATTACCAATTTACACACCTTTCAGCAATTTATAAGAGGTCCCATTCATTCACACACACCCTATCAATACTTGATATTGTCCCACTTTTAAATTTTTGTCATTATAGTGAGTCTTTGTGGACATAATTAGCATTTTTCAAATTACTAATGTGGTAGAGCACTTTTTCATGTTTATTGGTCATACATGTTTCATCTGTGCAACGACTGTTAATATCTTTTGCCCATTTTAAAAATGGATATTTTTATCATTTTTATTGAATAACAGAAAAGTCTTAGCTATTTAGCTTCCCTCATAGCTCAGCTGGTAAAGAATCCACCTGCAATGCAGGAGATCCCGGTTAGATCCGTGGGTTGGGAAGATCCACTGGAGAAGGGATAGGCTACCCACTCCAGTATTCTTGGGCTTCCCTTGTGGCTCAGCTGGTAAAGAATCCACCTGCAATGCAGGAGACCTGGGTTCAATCCCTGGGTTGGGAAGATCCCCTGGAGAAGGGAAAGGCTACCCACTCCAGTATTCTGGCCTGGAGAATTCCATGGATACTACTCATCATTTGTCAGTTACATGTTTTGAATATCTTCTCTCAGTTTGTGGCCTTGTTTTTTTTCTTTATGGTGTCTTTGCATGAGTAGAAATTCCTAATTTTAAGTGAGTTAAACAATTCAACTTTTTCTCTGTAGCCAGTTCTTTTTGTGTATTGTCTTCCCTAACCTGTGGTCATAAAGATATTCTTTATTTTCTTCTAATAAAAAGTTAAAGGTTTACCTTTCACTTTTAAGTCCTCAATCTAACTGGAATCGATTTTTGTGTGATACGAGTCATAGGGCAGAAAGCCAGTTGTGTTATTGCCCCCATGGATATGATCTGAAGTGCCACTTCTGTCATGCATCCAAGTTTCATATTTGTGTAGGTCTGTTTCTGGGATCCCTGATATTGGCCGACTTTTTGCCCCTGAATCAGTACTACACTATCTTTAATTATTTAGCTTCATAAAGAGTCTTGGTATTTAATAGAACAAAATTTTCCCATCCTATTTTTCTTTAGTAGTAGTATATATTCTTGGCCCTTTGTTATTTCAAACACATTTCAGAATGAGCTTGTCATGTTCTACAAAAACATTGGAATTGGAGTAAATCTATAGATCAGTTTGAAGAAAATTGCTGTGTTTATCATGGTGACTCTTCCTGGCTCTACACATGATATATCCTTTCATTTTAAATAAATTGTTGAATGTCTTAGTAGAGCTTTATAATTTTCTACATAGGTTTTTGCATATTTTGTATTAGTTTTTTTCCTTGTTATTTATGACTTTTATAGATGAGATCTGTTTATAAATCTCATTTCTAATCTGCTGCTATAAATGAGATTGTGTTATTTAATATGTTTTATCTCTTTTGCAGGTGTATAGAAATGAAGTTGATTTTTTATATTGTTGTTATAGCCATTCATCTTGCTAAACTTTCATTACCTTTAGCAAACTTTTAATTTTGGAAGAATTTTATTTATAGAAAAGTAAATAAAGAAACAGTATGGAGAGTTCCTGTATACTCTTCACCGTGATATGCTTATCAAAACTAAGAAAACAACATTGGTATATGACTATTAACTAAACTTCAGACTTTATATAGTCTTCTCACTATTGTCCTTTTTCTGTTCTAGGATCCAATTCCAAATACCACAATGCATTTAAGTTGTCATGTCTCTTTTGTGTCTTCTGGTCTATGATAGTTTCTTAGTCTCCTTGTTTTTTATAACCTTAACAGTTTTGAGATGTACTATAGAATGTCCCTCAATTTGGATTTGTCTGAAGTTTTCCTCATAATTAGACTGGGGTTGGTCTTGGAAAGAATACCACGGAGTTCAAGTGCCATTTCCATCGCATCATATCAGGAGTATGTGATATCCCTATGACATCCCTGATGAGGTTGACTTTCACCACTTAGTTAAGGTAGTGTTTGCCAGATTTCTCCACTATAAAGCTGCTATTTTTTTCCCTTTTCACTGTCTTTTCTTTGAAAGAATTTAGCTCACCATCAAGGAGAAGGGAATAAAGCTCCACCTCTGGAAGGGGGTGTAATTACATATAGTATCTGGAATTCTTCTATAAAAAAGATTGATTTCTTCTCCTTTATTTGTTTGCTTACTTATTTATTCAGTTGCTTGCTTATGTCAGTATGAACTGATATATATTTGTTTAATAATTTGAGTTATAAATCCAATACTGTTATTTGTCCTGTGGCTCATATTGTTCCAGCTTTAGCTACTGGAGGCTCTTAGTTTGGCTTCTGTGTTCCTTTGACATGGCCCCCATCCTTTTGTTTTTAAGTACTTCCTTATTTGCCAGCTCTACAAAATACTCTCTACTTGTCTTTTATCTTCCTGCCCCAACCCCAACCCCAGAATTGACCATTTCTCAAAGAGCCCTGCTTCCTTTTGAGATGTCTATATATTCTTTTGTGTTTTCTATGTTGACTGCCATATCAGCTATTAATAATGACAGTTTTGTTTTTTCCTTTCCAATCTTCATGCTTTTATTTTTTGTGTGTTACTGAGATGCCCAGGACCGCCAGTACAATGGCAAATAGAAAAGATGGTCGTGGGCTTTCTTAACTTGTTGGATATTTTAGAGGAAACAACACTGACTTTTCCATAGTAAGAATGATATTTGCTGTAGATTCCTACAGGTTTTATCAGATTAAACAAGTTCTATACTGTTCATCTCGGAGAAGGCAATGGCACCCCACTCCAGTACTCTTGCTTGGAAAATCCCATGGACGGAGGAGCCTGGTAGGCTGCAGTCCATGGGGTCGCGAAGAGTCGTACATGACTGTGCGACTTCACTTCCACTTTTCACTTTCATGCATTGGAGAAGGAAATGGCACCCCACTCCAGTACTCTTGCTTGGAAAATCCCAGGGACGGGGGAGCCTGGTGGTCTGCCGTCTATGGGGTCGCACAGAGTTGAACACGACTGAAGCGACTTAGCAGCAGCAGCAGCAGCATACTATTCATCTATGATAAGAAGTTTTTCTTATTGTTTTTAAATCATGAAAGGGTATTGTATTCTTTGTCTAATACATTTTCTGTTTCTTAGGATGATTATATTTTTTCCCTCCAATAATCTGATGATGTGATAAATGACATTTATAGATTTTCCACATGTTAGACTACATTTGCATTTCTGGTGTAAATACAACTTGGTTATGATCTTTTCCTTTTTATATGATACTAGATTCAGTTTGTTAATATTTTGTTTAGGATTTCTGTATCTGTGTTCATGAGTTAAACCAGTCTTTGATTTTCCTTTCTCAGGCTGTTTTTATTTGCTTTTGGCATCAAGTCCTGCTTGCATCATAGAATGAGTCAGTGTTCCCTCGTTTACAATATTCTGGAAGATGCTATTGGAATGATCTGTTTGGTAGAATTCTCCTGTGAAACCACCTTGGTCTGATGTTTTCATTTTTAATATTGAGTGAATATTAAACTTTAAATATTTTCAAAATTTTTAATTTAAAACTTGAAATTTGCTTCCTTAACATGTTTATTTTATATCAAGTTTTATGCTTGAAATGGCTACACACAAATCCTGATCAAGACTTTTTAATAAAGTATTCTTCAAATTCTTAACAGTCACCATCAGTAAAAATCTTTTTTTGTACAATTAGGTGATAAAGTATTTAAAACCAACTTCTAAGTTGTTTAAAAATGTTTAACAAGTGAAATGATATCTAACAGCTTTTGTTTCACTGACAAATATATTTTTAAAAATTTCTTGTGATAATGTGATTAGATTTCAGATCCAATTGAACTCTTTTGTATTAACTGTTTCAAAATAATGATGAAGCTCTTATTTGCAGAACATGCATCATTGTTAGAACCATCACCCTGCAGCTAGCTTGGACACCATTAAAAGGGCTCATCAGCTGCAAACGGATAGAAGTATCTGATATCGTGAAGACAGTTTCAGGGCTTCTCCTTGGAGCTACATTCTCCAGAAGCCTCTGCTTGGCCTCCCTGCACCCAGCCCCACCCCATCCAGTCACAACTTGGGTCGTGTGTGGTATTTCTTGGCAACTGGAACACAGACTTCTCCAGCAGCTCCACGGGCCCCTTGTCCTCAGTGAGCAGAAGACTACAGAAGCTGGCTACTGAAGAGGCTGTCCAAGTCTTAGAGCTCCTCATTGGCCCCGCTTAGCGCAGTGCTATAACTGAGTGCTGGATGTTAGTCATTCATGCTCACCACCTTTAGGGACTGCAAAGGGATTTGTCAGACCCCATTTCACTAAGGGCCACCCTCTAAGGATCTCAACAGGAGGCTGCCCATAGAGAGAAGTGGCCTGCCTAGGGTCTCCACTGCCTTAGGTCCTGTGTGGACACTCCAGGTCTAAGGGGATTAGTATTTTTTCACCTACCTGTCATCCACTTATCAACTGGGAAATTGTCTCCTGTTATTTTTTGTTCTTGTGTTTGTTTTTTAGTAGAAAAAGTTGTATCTATTGCTTCATTTAATACAGGACTAGTCAGGATTTCTTTTTTGTCTTGAATCAATTCTGCTAAGTTATAGTTTTCTGGGAATTGGTCCATTTTGTCTGCCTTCTCAAGTTTACTGGCATAAAGTTTCCTTATTTTTTTATTTTCTGCTGTATACAATCTGTAGTTATGTCTCCTTTTTCATTGCTAATATTGGTAATTTGTGCCTTCTCACTTTTTTTCTTGATCAATCTCACCAGAGGTTTGTCTATTTTATTAGTCTTTTCAAAGAACCAGCTTTTGGCTTTGTTGCTTCTCTCTATTTTGTCTTTGTTTTCTATTTCTTTAATTTCTGCTCTTATCTTTTTTGATCTCCTTCCTTCCACATTTTTTGGATTTATTTTGTTGTTATTTTTCTAATTTCTTAAATTTGACACTGAGCTCATTAATTTTCAGCCTTTCTTGTTTTCTTATTTGCACATTTAAGGACATAACTTTCCTTCTAACTACTGCTTTTCTACAGGTTCAAACATGTCATATTTTGTTACTGTTTGGTTCCAAGTACTTCAGCATTTCCATCATGGTTACTTCTTTGACTTGCGAGTTATATAGAAGTGTGTTTCTAAATATTTGGAGATTTTAAAATTTATCTCTGTGTTACTGAAGTCTGTCTTAATTGCATTATAGTCAGAGGATGTGATCTGTGTGATTAAAAACTGATATTTATTGAGACTTGTTTTATGGCTTATTAGTGATCAATATTTTTGAATGTCTCCTATGTGCTTTATAAGACTGTATGTTCTCTAATTGTTGAATACAGAGTTCTATATAAGTCTGTTATCAAATTTGTTCATTGTATTGTTCACATTTTCTATATATAAACTGAATTTTGGATAATAATATACCAATAATTGTAAGGTATATTAATATGCAGTTATGATGGTGATTTGTTTATTTCTCCTTGTAGTTCTTTTTCCTTTATTTTTGAGAGTATTTTATTAGGAATATTCAAATTAAGAATTGTTATATATTCCTGGTAAGCATGTAATGACCCTCTCTATTCCTGATGATGCATTCTTCCTGTCTGTTTTATCTTGCATTAATATAGCAACACAAATTTTTCTTCTTGTTAGGATTTGTGTGTTATATAATTTTCCATCCTTTTACTCTTCAACATTTTCATGCCTTTATACTGTAATTATATCTCTTGGGAATAGCATATAGTTGGACCTTTTAAAAAGTCTAATCTAATGATCTCTTTTTTAATGATGATTTTAGTCTGTTTATATTTATTGTGATATATTTTGACTTGTTTCTACCACCATACTTTTTAACCTCTATTTCCTACTACCAGCCTTTTGATGCTTCATTTTTCTCTTTTTTTTTTGCCTGCTTTTATAGTTTTGAAATTTGTTTGTTTGCTTTTTTGATTAATTTTTTCCTTCCTACTCTTTGGAATTTGCCAATTTTTTTCCCATTCTTTCTGTGGTTATCCTTGAAATTTTACCATACATGTTTAACTTACAAGGTTTAAAGTTGAACAGTATTTTAACCTCCCTCTTGAAGAATTCAGGAACCTTTGAAGCCTTCAACTCTAGTTATTCCTGTCGTAACTACATGTTATTTTTTTGAGTATGTTTGTTTGTTCCTTTTTCTCCCCTAACCTCACTAATATAACATCATTAGTATATTTTACCTAGATAGTATGTGTTTGGATTTACATGCGTACATTCTTGCATCTCAGACATCATTCTGGGATCATTTTCCTTCATTATGATTACAGTGTTTAACTGCTCTTACAGTACATGTCTGTTGGTGTTAAATTCTCCTAGTCTTTATTATATGTGAATTTGTTTATTCTCATTCTTAAAACATAGTTTGTTATAGGTAATATTAGAAGTCCACTATCTGTCTAATTGCTATTTTTTCTCTTTTCTTGGGGGGTGGTTATTCAGGGGATTCTGCAGTTTCATTCTATCAGTGTTTACATATGTATTTCTTTTTTAGTATTATACTTTGGAGATGTTCTTCATGCCTCTGGGTTTATGTTTTTCATAATTTCTGGGAAATTCTCAGCCATTGTCTCTTCAAATATTGCCTGTCTTCCATTCTTTCTATATTTTCTTTCTCAGAATTCAGTTGGTCATATTTTGGACCTCCTCATTCTATCTTCCATATCTCATAATGTCTCATTGATGTTTTCTATTATCTTGTCTTCCTGAACTTCATTCTAGGCAATTTCTTCAGCTATGTCTTTCAGCTTATTGATTCTCTCTTCAACTGTGTCTGATCTGCTGTTTAATCTGTCCACTGAGTTTTTTATTTCAAGAATTATGTTTTTTCACTTATACAAACTTCATGTATTTCACTTTCTAATCTTCCCAGTCATCCCTAATCTCTTGTTGCTTGCTCATGTTTGTGATTGCATTTATTATTTCTTTAAACATTTTATACAATTATTATTCAACCAGTAATCATTGTCTCTCTAAGTATGGTGTTATAAATATTGTTCACATCCAACTACATAGTACAGTTGGATTACATATCCTCTGTTGTATGCCTTTTTGTTTTCTTAGTAACTGGATTTTTTTTTTTCTTTTGCCCAGTGTTCTAATACCATTACTAGTTCTTCTCTGATATTCTTTTAAATTTCATATCAGATCATGTCCCTCCTTTGCTCAAATTTCTCCCATAGCTCCCAGCTCCCTTAGAATAAAAGCCAAAGCCCTCACCATGGCCCAAAAGTCTTTACACAACCTGGTCCCCATCACCTCTCTGATCTTCCACTCTCCCCGTTACTCACTGTTCTCCAACCACATTGTGTTCCTTAAGCATGTCAGATACCCCCGCCCTCCCAACTTCAGAGCCTTTATACTTGCTAGTCTCACATCTAGAATATGCTTCTTCCCAGATAATCTGATGACTTACCCAGTCACTTCCAGTATGCTCAAATGTCACCTCCCTAGAGAAGCATTCCCTGACTGACATATCTAAAATAGCCCCATTCACCAGCACTTTCTATACCCTTATCCTTCTTTATGTTATATTTTTCTACAAATCACTGATGACCACCTGATACATTGTATTTATTTACTGTGATCAGTGTTTGTCTCTCCATAATAGACTGTAAACTTCACAAAGCAAGGACTCTTGTTTTGTCCATAGTTGTCTCTCTAGTGCTAAGAACAGTGCATAGTCATATTTAATAGACACTCAATAAATATTTTTGGAATAAACTGAGTGAATTAATGAATGAGTTAATGTAGAGGATAGAGGGAGAAACGCATTGAGAACTCAACTAGGCATGAAGGCCTTTCGTGCCATGCAGAGGAGCTCGAGTGTCATTGTTCAGAAGGATAGGGGCTGTAAAAAAGCAGTGAGGATAGCTTCTGGATTCTTTTGAGAAGCAGGTTCAGAGTTGATAGGGTAGTAACAAGACCCCATCTTTATGACTGGCTCTGTACCCTGGGCTCTTGAAGGTGAACCAGCCTCTTTCTCAAACAGCCCTCAGACTGCTGTGTTGTCATGCCTACCTGTTTACTTGGTGAAAACCAAAGCCGCTGCTCTCATTAGGCCTTTTGGTCCCAGCTAGGATCCTCCTTTCTCCAGCCTGTGAGAAACTGTTTCTTGGTCCCCAGGCCAAGCAGATCACCCCCATTAGACTTTTTCTGTAGTATTTAGGTTGGGGGTGGTGGTACAGCAGCTGGTATAAAGCCTGGAACATAGTAAGTGCTGTCATAATGGTGGACACTTCAGGGAGGTAAGTTTCAGTTCAGAAAATTTTTTTCCATTGTAAAGGCTACAACAGGTTGTGAGGTTTTAATCCTGGCTTTTCCCCTAACCCCCTTGTGGGCCAGCATGGCTCCAGTGTTTCTGTCTACCCATGACTGTTTAGATACTAATTCTGTTTAATGTGTGGCCTACTCCCCTGGCTTTTTGTAACCCACTGATTTCATCAGAATGCTGTCAATACACACAGGTCCCTGTGGCATGCCCCTAGAGACACCCTCTCTGGGCCAACATCAGTTCATTAATCATTGTCACACTGGTTTTAACCAGCCAACTAGTTATAAGTTCACTGCAGCAAAGTTGACTGGACACCTAGTATGTATCAGGCCTCCTGTCCCGCACTGAGGACACAGAGATGAACAGGCGTGTTCTCAGACACAGAACCGTCAACTCAGAGCAGTGGTCAGTGCAGTAATTGTGACGATACAAGAGACTGTGAGAGCCCCTATCGAACACACAACCCAGCTCAGGGTACCAAGGAAGGCTTCTTGGAAGAGGTGGTACGTGAACTGACTCTAAAAAAGATGAGTAGGAATCTTCTAGATGACTAGCAAGAGGAGAGGAAGGCAGTCCAGGCAAAAGGTACAGCATGCAAAGGCCCAAAGATGGGAAACAATGTGCTGTACACCAGTCTAATTGCATTCAGTGTTCACCTTTTTTTCTGTGAGATCATTCTAGGAGACCAAAATTCTGACATGAGGAGTTTGTGACCTCCTCTGACATGCTAATCTGTAAACTCCAGAAAAGTAATGAAAAGTTGGTTGGACACGACTGTCCTCAAACTTGTCCATACCAGCTTCCAACGTTCCTGTATTCCTTAAATAGATGATAGTGTTTATATTACCTGCTTCCTTTGTACCTCCCCTGGGGTTGGGGTCATTCCCACTGTCCTGGAGGTTATGGAGTCTCCCTCAACAACTTGTATAGAGATCTCGTGGAGAGGAGTTTTTCTGACTCCTGATATCAACCATGACATAAAGACTATTCATCTTTTAGGGAATGGACAGGGCCTGCCTATCTTGTTCTCGGACGTTAGGGTTAACCTCCTCTAGGATTAATTCATACCTCTAATAATCTAGAACAAGTTAGTTGTAGAGTCTGGCAAGCCCAGTTTCAAGTATGGAGCCCCCATATCTTGGTTGTGTGACCTTAGCCATGTCACCTGTCCTCTCTTTAAGTGTCAGTTTACTCATCAGTAAAATGAGTTGGATACCCACCTTGAATAGTTGTGGGTATTAAAGCATATGTGAGGTACTTGGCACCTGACCACCATTTACTGAACACCAGTATTAAAGGGAGAATGGCCTAGTGGTTAAGAACATGAGCTGAAGATCCAGACCAACCTGGATTTGGATTATAGCTCAACTACTTACAAACACTGGGACCTTGGTCAAGTTTCCTAACCTTTTTAAAAGCCTTAGTAAAATGAAGTTACTGCACCTACCTCAGAGTATGTTCTTGTAACAGGGTATATATGCGAGGTGGGAGCCTTCACAAGCCTCGGACCCCTCCCCAGCCTGCCCTCTCAAGAGACTCCCCCCTCCCCAGGGGACCTACCTTTAGCTTCCCCCTCTTTCTGAGGCTAACAAAGAGGACCGAGCTGGACCCTCAGAGCCACAGGGCTGCCTTGTTACAGGAGCTTTCTAATGTTAATTGGCTCTTGCATTTCTGGAATGAACCCAACATTTTCATCTTATGTTAAATCTTTTTTTACTCATCCTTAGATTTGTTTTGCTAATAAATTCTTTAGGATTTTTGCACCTTTGGTCATCTACCATATTTGTCTGGTCAGAGTTATTAGAGGGCTCATCCAGTAAATAAATTAGTTGGTCCAGTTCATCTAAGTTCTCAAATTAATTGTATCCTCTTGTTGTATAATTTCTGCTTTATCTTTTATGTTGTTCATATTATTTATTTTGTGCCTTTTCTCTCTTTCTTGATTAGTCCCTCCAGAGATTTTCTAGTGGTTAGTCTAGAAAATTTACCATAAATATTCAGTGTAAAGTCTAAATAGTATCATAATCCCCCACCCCAAACAATACGAGGATTTTATCAAATACTAATGTCTCCCAATTTACATGTTATGTTTGTCTACTATTTTAGTTCTTTCTTTTCTAAGGAAGATATTAACATGTATACTAGATGGACATTAACAATATTATTTTGTGCAGTCAGTGTTTAAATAATTATTTACTATTTTATTTGCTCACCCTCCTTCTTAAACCTCAGACCTCCTTTTTGGGGATAAGTTTCCTTCTTGAAATAAATACTTTAGATCCTTGAGTGCAGATCTCTTAACAGGAAGCTGTCTGAATCTGTATTTATCTGTAAATGCCTTTATTATATTTTATTCTTCTTGAAAGATAGGTTTTGCTGGGTCCCCAATTCTGAATTACCTCTTTTTCTCTTAACACTTATAAAATACTGTGGCACTGTCTTCTGGTTTCCACTGTTGCTGTTGAGAAGTCTGCTGTCAGTTTGCCTTTTTTTTTCAGGTGTTCTTTTTCTCTGGCTGTTTTGAAGATCTTTCTTTGATTGTTGCTTAACTCTAAGGGCTTTTCATCGTTGTTGTTCTTTGAATGTTTCTTTGTATAGCTTCTTGATCTTGCTTCATGAATGCAGTATTTTTTTCTTGTCACTCTGAGGACATTAAATAATAGTGTCTTTCAAAAAAAGTGTTCTTTTCCTTGCATAGTTTTTGTTTCTAAGTATGTGTATTTGGGTATCAGGGAGAAACTTACTGGCTACCAGATGTGGCCAGAGGCATCACAGATACCAAAAACAACATATTCTGAAGACTTGGAGTTTATATGATATTGAGGGAGGGGCTCCATTACTGTGAAGCATGCGTCAGTGCCACATTTGTCACTTGATAGCATGGTGGTGCAGTATTCCAGACTGCCTGGCTTCAAATCCTAGATCTGCCATTTCATAGCTGGACAAGTCATTTAACCTCTATATTCTTTAGTTTTATCTTCTATAAAAATGTGGATACTAATAGTACTTACTTCACATAGTTATTGAGGGTATTAAATGAGTAAATGTATCTAATGTGTTTAGAGACTGGCAGGTAGTAAGCGTTCTTAGAAATGAAAACCATTCTCAAAAAACACAAATTTGGGAATTTAGAGGGGTTATTTGGGTACTTTAGGCTGTGGGATATCAAGTTCATTAGGCAGTCAGAATGGTTTAGGATTCTTCAGTGGGAAAACAGGAAGGGTAAACCCCTCTTGAGAGATGACCCACATTGGCTATTTCCTCATTGGACCAGAACAATACCAAATGGGGGATCACTGATAGTGAGGCTTAATCTAGGATAAGTAAGTAAGTGTTAGTCGCTCAGTTGTGTCTGACTCTTTGCGACCCCATAGTCTATAGCCCGCCAGATTCCTCTGTCCATGGAATTCTCCAGGCAAGAATATTGGAGTACGTTGCCATTCTGTTCTCCAGGGGATCTTCCTGACCTAGGTATCTAGCCCGGGTCTCCTGCATTGCAGGCAGCTTCCTTACTGTTTGAGCCACCAGGGGAGGCAATCTAGGGTAAGGGATTTCCTAAGCACTTAATAATTCTCTTTTGGAACTAAGCTGTCAGGTACTGAGAGGCTTTTTAAAGGGTGTGATGGCTCTTCAGGTTGAGGACATGAGTCTGTTGGAAAGCAAGTTTACTGTCAGGAGTTGAATCACACTCTCAGAGGTAGGACTGACCACATCAGAAATGCTTTCAGTCTTTGTTCTAAATTCTTCTGGGCCCCCTCTGAGTTTAGGGAAATTCCCAGCCTTAGTAACTATCTCAGACAGAATCTAGAGGATATGAACAGGAGGAGTGAGTCATACTGAAAGTAAGTGCTTAGTGGGGAGGCATATTTTAGGAAAGTGTCAAAAGTGAAAGTTCAAGAAATGCAAAAATTGTAAACAAGATTTTATCCAATCAAATCCAACAATATATTTTGAAAGATAACCAAGTGGAGTTTGTCTCAGGAATGCAGGACTGACTTAACATTAGAAAATCAGTCATTGCAATTCATCATGTTAACAATCCCCCTCCAAATCCCGTATGATTATTGCAATAAATGCAGAAAAACATTTGACAAAATCCAATATCCATTCCTGATTTAAAAAGAAAAAACTAGGAATGTAAGGGAACCTCTCAACCTGACATGGAGCATTTACAAAAAATCCACAGCTGACACTACGTTTAGTGGTGAAAGACTGAAAGTTTTACCCTCCAACATCAGAGACAACACAAGGATGTCTGGTTTCATCGCTTCTGTTCAGCATTGTACTGGAGGTTCTTGCCAGTGCAATCAGATAAGAAAAGAAAAGAGAGAGGAAAAAAAGGCAAGACATTCAGATGGGAAAGGAGTTAAACTATATTTTTATAGTTATATAAAACTTTATTTTTTATAGAAGATGTAACTCTTTGTAGAAAATCCAATTGAATCTACCAAACAACAAACTACTAGAACTAATAATTCCCCAAGTTGCAAGATACAAGATCAATATACACAAAACAATTATATATACCAACTGTATATAGCAATGAACAATTGGACATAGAAATTTTTAAAATTTCAGCATAATAACATCTAGAAGTGTGAATTAGGAATGTATCTGACAGAAAGACCTGTACACCTATATTGCTGAAAGAAGACCAAATTAAATGGAAAGATACACCTTGTTCATGGGTCAGAAAACTAAGAATTGTTAAGATGTCTATTCTTCCCAAACCAATTTGTACATTCAACATAATCCCTATAAAAGTCTTAGCAGGCTTTTTTTTTTTTTTTTTTTGCAGAATTGGACAAGGTGATCTTAAAATTCGTATGGAGGGACTTCCCTGGTGGCCCATGATTAAGACTTCCCACTGCAGGGGGCACAGATTTGATCCCTGGTAAGGGAACTAAGATCTTGCATACCATGCAGCCAATAAAATTAAAAAAATTTTTTTTTAATTAAATTCATATAGAAATATAAAGGCACTGCAGAACCTGAAACAGAGTACAGAAGCTTTGGTTAGGGTCCAGCCTTCCTACAGGATCAGTCCTGTCGATAGAGCCACCATAGGAAAAACAGTAGAGGGGCCTCCACAGGATACAAACAAGCGATTTGCTGAAGTAGAAAACTGAAAAAACTAACAGGCATAAGAAAAGATATGCAAATGCATTGGTTATAAAAAAACTACAAAATGAAATTAGGAGATTTCACTTTAGATCTCATGCTACTACTACTACTAAGTCACTTCAGTCGTGTCTGACTCTGTGCGACCCCATAGATGGCAGCCCAACAGGCTTCCCCATCCCTGGGGTTCTCCAGGCAAGAACACTGGAGTGGGTTGCATTTCCTTCTCCAGTGCATGAAAGTGAAAAGTGAAAGAGCAGTCGCTCAGTCGTGTCCGACCCTCAGCGACCCCATGGACTGCAGCCTTCCAGGCTCCTCCATCCATGGGATTTTCCAGGCAAGAGTACTGGAGTGGGGTGCCATTGCCTTCTCCGTTAGATCTCATAGATGGCCAAATTTTAGAAAGCTCAGTCATGCCAACTGTGGTGCTAGAGAAGACTCTTGAGAGTCCCTTGGACAGCAAGAAGATCAAACCAGTCAATCCTAAAGGAAATCAACCCTAGATATTCATTGGAAGGACTGATGCTGAAGCTGAAGCTCCAGTATTTTGGCCACCTGATGTGAAGAGCTGATTCACTGGAAAAGACCCTAATGCTGGGAAAGATTGAGGGCAAGAGGAGAAGGGGGCAACAGAGGGTAAGGTGGTTGGATGGCATCACTGACTCAATGGACACGAGCTTGAGCAAACTCAGGGAGATAGTGAAGGACAGGGAAGCCTGGCACATTGCAGTCCATGGGGTCGCATAGTCAGACACAACTTGGCAACTGAACAACAAT
Source organism: Bos taurus (assembly GCF_002263795.3). Taxonomy (NCBI): domain Eukaryota; kingdom Metazoa; phylum Chordata; class Mammalia; order Artiodactyla; family Bovidae; genus Bos; species Bos taurus. Next base: position 90,603,847 of record NC_037357.1, read on the forward strand.
CATGCCGTGTCCTGTAATAGGGATGTGAGGTTAAGGACCCTCATGCACTTCTAATGATAGAAGGGACTTGGGCAGCCATCCCAGAGATGAATGTGGCAATACATAATCCAGTCAATATCTTCATGTGCCACCTGAAGAAATTCTCACACAGATCCATAACAGGTCAGGCAGGAGAATGTTTGTTATAGTGTGATTTGCAACAGTGGGGAGTTGGGGTCGTTCTGGCTGTCACCAGGGGATACACTCCATAGTTGGCCTTTTAGCAGTTAGATCGGTGAGTTAGACATACACAGAGCAATACGGGTGATCTACAGTAGCACTGGATGAAAAATAAGCTGTAAAACAAAACACTATTCTCATAAGTTACAAATACATGCACATATATACCAAATATACATCTTAAAAGAACTCAAAAGGGTATATATATGTATGTGGTATGTGTTAATCGCTCAGTCATGTCCAATTCTTTGCGACCCCATGGACTGTGCCCCGATAGGCTCCTCTATCCTTAGAATTCTCCAGGCAAGAATACTGGAGTGAGTTGCCATTCCCTTCTCCAGGGGATCTTCCCAATCCCAGGATCGAACCTCGGTCTCCTGCATTGCAAGCAGATTCTTATCATCTCAGCCACCAGGGAAGCCCCTTAAAAGGATATAAGTTAAACACATTCAAAGAGATGCCTGTGAGGCAGGATTTGGCATGGAACGGGGGTGTGGATAATAGGGAATAAATAAGCAAGGGAAAAAGGAAGAAATAAACAGAAAGCACATATTCCTTTGTCTTAGTTTACCTACTCTCTGTGGTGTTCATCCTTTAGCATCTGCTCTTCACTAAGGAGGAAACAGCCCCACCTGTCCTCTGTTAACCTGGGGACAGAATGCCTAGGGGAACCTGCCTCAGAGTATCTGTAGTTTTTCTGTGCTAATTTGACCACATGCTGCTGAAGCTCCTGCACATCCTCCCTCCAAGCACTGCACAGCCTCAATCAGATGTGGACATACATTCCACCGAACAGAAATTATCTGCTGTCTCCTACTCTTGCCCATGCTGGGAAGTTGGGGCAGGTCACGGGGAGATGAGAAGTAGAAAAGTTAGAGGGGCCCACTTCCTGTCAAACATATTGTTACCAGACAATATGTTTTACCAAATTGTTACCAAACTAATTTTTCTGGTCTGCACAGCAGCCTGCTGGTGCCCTGACTGTGGTGAGCCATGTGTGTTTCCCTGAACTCACATGTGACCTTACCCTCTGACCTTCCCAGACTTAGCTCTCATAAACTCTTAGGGAAGCTGAAGCCAGACTATGACCAAGAGACTGTTCAGCTTACCCGCTTTCGGGCATCTTCACCCAACAGCAGCTTTAGTAACCAGCTAGGTGTGTGCTGGCCACACCCATTTTCAAAACAAAACAATATTATTGTCTAGGGCAAAACTTTCAAGGAAAGCAAGAGAATGAGAACATAAAGGTCAAAATAATGGTTTCCTTGGGGGAAGGAAGATACAAAGCAGCTTCTAAAATACTGTAAAGTTCCAGTTCTGAATCTTGGATATTTTATTACTCTTTCTTAAACTGTACAATGGCTTCCCTGGTGGCTCAGTGGTAAAGGATACACCTGCCAGTGCAGGAGACACAGGTTTGATCCCTGAGTCAGGAATATCACCTGGAAGGGGAAATGGCAACCCACTCCAGAACACTTGCCTGGAAAACCTTATGGACAGAGGAGCCTGGCGGACTACAGTCCATGGGGTTGCAAAGAGTCAGACATGACTTAGCAACTAAACAACACAACAAACAGTATAAATAAGTTTTAGAAACTTTTCTATATGTTGAATGCAGTTAAAATTTTTGAAGAAGCACAGTTTTCAACCCCAATAACATTTACACCTGACAGAACACATAGAATCAAAGAGAATCACAATAAACAAATTAGAATATCTGCCTATGGAGGCAGAGGGTGAGAAACGTAAATGGAGAATGAAGAGAAAATGGGATGCATGAATAAGTAAATAAAAAGACATCCAGTCTAGTGGTCAAAGATAATGACAGTTTCCTTTACCTTCTGCCCCTTAATATTGAATATGATAAAGCAGCTGGGCCTTACATATCTTTTCAAAATCAACAGGTGCAAAGTCAAATCACATGAAGATTATTATAATAAAGGGTTGCTACAGGTTTCCCAAGGCAGAAGATTTTGAAGGCCCCTCTGAGTGGCCATCTCTCCAAGGTTTGATTTGTGGACTCCTGCCCAGTGTTCCTGAAGGATTCCAATGCAACACTTGGTGCATCAGCCCATTTCACAATAAAACAAAAAAAAACAGTGGAGAAAGCAAGAGATTATAGTCATGTTCTTATAAGAGCAAAAGAGAGAAAAGAAATTGCCTCTATAGTTTTAAAAACAAGAAACAAAACCCGGCAGTTGGGAAAATGAGTGCTTGTGTAAACCTCAGACATCCTCAGCCTGGAGAAGAATCATGAGGGTAACACCGAGTCTACTCAGCTCACTTCTGGCCACAATATCTCGTTTTGGCTCCCAATCCTAGCATCCCCATCTCCACTGATGGGCAAATACGCATTTCCCCCTCAATATTAAGGCCACCTGTTCCACCTAATCTCCCCATGCTCAGTTTGCTCGTTAAACTTGTTTACTGGAACTGAAATTGAGATAAAGCCAATTATCCCGAATCTTATGAAATGGCTCCCTATTACTGTGTTATGTGCCTTCCTGCCTTAACCTGTGTGTCTACTAACATATCAACTGGAAATATTCCTTGCAGACTTCTCTAGTGGTACAGTGGATAAGAATCCACCTGCCAGTGCAGGGAACACGAGTGTAATCCCTGGTCTGGGAAAATTCCACATGCCAGGGACCAACTAAGCCCGCGAGCTGCAGCTACTGGGCCTGCCAACCACAACTAGAGAGTGCGTGCACCCCACAGAAGGCCTTGCATGCTGCAAGTAAGACTCAATGCGGTCAAATATTTTTTTTTGTAAAAATTACACAGCGTATAGTTACCTTTCTGTCCCAAAGAGCCTGTCATCAATGTTCTCCTCAAACATGGCATCTTATTTTTTTTTTTTTGAACTTTTTATTTTGTATTGGGGTATAGCCAGTTAACAATGTTGTGGTAGTTCCAGGTGAACAGCGAAGGGACTCAGCCATAGATATACATGTATCCATTCTCCCCAAGCCCACCCTCACCAATCCAGGCTCATGGCATCTTTAAAAATTATAGGTGACTTTCAGTGTTGTGTTATTTCTGCTGTACAACAAAGTGATTCAGATACATATATGTATGTTGTTCAGCCACCAGGTGTGTCCAACTCCTCAAGACCCCATGGACTGCAGCACACCAGGCTTCCCTGTCCCTCACCCTCACCATCTCCTGGAGTTTGCCCAAGTTCATGTCCATTGAATCAGTGATGCTATCCAACCATCTCATCTATCTATCTATCTATCTATATATATATATATTCTTTTAAAAATATTCTTTTCCATTATGGTTTATCATAGGATAATGAGTGTAGTTGCCTGTGCTGTACAGTGAGTGAGTGAGTGAAGTCGCTCAGTTGTGTCCGACTCTTTGTGACCCCATGGACTGTAGCCTACCAGGCTCCTCAGTCCACAGAATTTTCCAGGCAAGAGTACTGGAGTGGGTTACCATTTCCTTCTCCAGGGGATCTTCCCAACCCAGGGATCGAACCCGGGTCTCCTGCACTGCAGGCAGATGCTTTACCGTCTGAGCCACCATTTTACTCTCCACTCAAACATGGCATCTTAATACCAACTCAGAATGTATGCAATAGCTTTGTCCTCCCGGTAAGAAAGGCAGTTTATTCCTAAGAGCCAACAGGTCTGCCACCACGTTCTGAACCCATACCACTTTAATGAATATGTCACCCCTTTCATCTCAGAGTTCTGAACCCACCTCATTTTCTCCATGAATCTATCTCAGACTCATTTGAGATTGAGCATCTCTTTGTTTCTCTTGTTTCAGAACACTCCAGTTCCCCAAAACTGCCTTCACCCACCATCAACAACTAATAACGTAGACTGTCCCTTCCCAGGCCCCAGCATCTGTAAGGAAACTAGACTGTTCCGTTAGTCCTCAATATGCCTCAATGTCATCTGAGAGCAGAAAGTCTCAACTCATCAGACCCAATGTACCTTCTACTTTCCTGAAATGAAATTTGCTACTAATGGAACCCATCTACACAGTTCTTAAAAATCAAGATAATGCACTAACTACAACATAAAAGGAATATATCAAATGATTTTCTGCATCAATTGAACTAATCTTATGGTTAATTCAATTGATGCAGAAAAATCTAAAGGCTTTTGTCCTTTAGACCATTTATATGGTAATGTTTGATGTTCCTGGGATAAACTCTATCTGGTAATAATCTATATTTTTGAATACACTGTTAATGTCTGTTAGCTAACATTTTGTTGGGGATTTTCATTTCATAAATGAAACAGCCCTAGAATTTTCTTTTCATGGATTCTTACCTAGTTTTTCAATCTAGGTTGCACTAAGCTCAAAAAATTAAATGGATAAGTTTCACTCTTTTGTTATTGTGCATAAGATCAGAAACTTGAAAGTTTGCTACAATTTACCCACGAAATCAAGTAGTGGTGAAGGAGAGTTCATTGACTACCACTTTGGTTTCCTTTATACTCACTGGCCTATTCAAGACCTCACTTTTGTGTCTATTTTAACATGTTACATTTTTCTTGGAATGTATCCTTTTCATCCAGGTTTTCAAATTCATTGCAATATCATTCATCATTCTTCTTTTAAAAGAATTTCATTCTACATCTTGTTTTTGTAATTTTCTTCCCCCACTCCCTTTTTTTTTATTACTCTTTGTCAGAGATTTGTCTCCCTTATGAATCTTTTCAAAGACATTGTCTGTTGTTCTCTATGGCATTTATTTCTGCCTTACCATTGTTTCTTTCTTGTTTCTTTGAATTCAGTAATATAAACTGTGGCATTAGCACAAAAATGGAAAAGTAGACCAATAGAACAGTATAAATGCAGACCTGTGGATATAAAGGAACCTAGCGTATAACAGATCAATGGAGAAAGGACAGTTTCTTTTTTGAAGGTGTTTAAAAACCTGGCTCATGACTTGGAGAAAAATAAAAACAGACCCCTACCTCATGCCACATACAAAAAATGGACTCTAGATAGAGGACCTAAATGTGAAAGATAAAACTCTAATGTTAATAAGAAGAATTATAGGAGGATATCTTTGTGACCTAGGGGCTTGGAATGACTTATTAGATAAAAGTGCAAGACTATAATTCATATGGTAAAGAGTTGATTGATTTGATTACATCAAATTAAAGGATTTGTGCTTGATGAAAGACACGGGAAAAAGGTAAAAGATAATCTACAGATTGGGAGAAGATATTTGCAATGTTTAAATCAACAAAGGATTTAATATCTAGAACATCCAAGGACTTTCTGTGAATCAACAAAAAAAAAAACACCACCACTAGTTGAGCAAAGCACAGAATAGACAGTTTACCGAAGAAGAAATTTGAAAAGCCAAGAGCGTATATGACAAGGTATTCAAGATATTGGAAATCTGAGAAGTTAACATAACAGTGAGATCTGACTTTACATTTATGAGACTGACAAAATTAGAAAACAGGATAATGCCCAGTGCTGATGAAGCTGTAAGGACCTACAAACCCACCTGCATGGCTCCTGGGAGTGTAGATTTCGGCAGCCATGCTGAAGGGCTGTCTGGCAGTACTTTGCCAAATGAAATATGCATTTAACAGTGAACCATATGCTGATTTTTTATGGAATTTTATGCTGAGTTATCTTCTACTTTTAGAAAAATATGAAAACGTAATAATGGTATCATATAATTAAGTCAGAATGGGCTGATTATAGGCCTTTGCCACTTTAAAGGGCTTCCCAGGTGGTGCTAATGGTAAAGAACCCACCTGCCAAGAGACAGAAGAGATGCAGGTTCGATCCCTGGTTTGGGAAGATCCCCTCGAGGAGGAAATGGCAACCCACTCCAGTATTCTTGCCTGGAGAATCCCATGGGCAGAGGAGCCTGACGGGCTACAGTCCATGGGGTCGCCAATAGTCGGACATGACTGAAGCAACTTAGCACGCACACCACTTTAAAAACACTGTTATTCAGAATATATTCATTATGTGAGTATACTATTTATTTTGAATATTTAGAATTTTTAGAATTTTCGTTATCAAATTAACCAGAAATTAATATTTCATTTACCATATGTAGATTTTTAAGTGTTCATGAAGTTCATTTTAAGTATTCTTAATGCATCCTAATATTAAATATCAAATTTGAGAACCTTACATATAAATAGATTTAATTTATAAAAAAATATTTGTTTCCAAATCTGTGTTAGGGTTCTCTAGAGAAACAAAAGCAATAGACCTAAGGAATTAGGTCACATAGTTATGGAGGCTGACAAGCCCCAAGATCTGTAGGGTGAGTGGGCAAGCAGGAAGAGCCAGTGTTTCATTTTAAATTGAAAAGCAGAAAAAAGCTTGATGTTCCAGTTCAAAGACAATCAGGCATAAAGAATTCTCCCTTATTCTGGGGAAAGTCTGACTTTTTGTTCTATTCAGGCCTTCAGCAGATTGGATGGGGCCCACACGCATTGGGGAGGGCAATCTGCTTTACTCAGTTTACCAATTCACATGTTACTCTCATCCCAAAGGACCCTCACAGGAACACCCAAGATAATGTTTGGCCAAATAGCTGGCAGTCTGTAACCCAGTCAAGTTGACATATAGAATTAACCATCACAAGTTTACCCCCTGTCAACTTGACACTCATAGTCATCTCCTTAATGGCACCCCACTCCAGTACTCTTGCCTGGAAAATCCCATGGATGGAGGAGCCTGGAGGGCTGCAGTCCATGGGGTCGCTGAGGGTCAGACACGACTGAGCGACTTCCCTTTCACTTTTCACTTTCATGCATTGGAGAAGGAAATGGCAACCCACTCCAGTGTTCTTGCCTGGAGAATCCCAGGGACGGGGGAGCCTGTTGGGCTGTCGTCTGTGGGGTCGCACAGAGTCGGACACGACTGAAATGACTTAGCATATTCCAAATGAAGATAATACAAAGGTTATCCTTCTACTTAACATGATACAGCCGTCCTGTGTACAGCAAAAATGAATTAACCCCTTCCCCAGAAGAGGAGGTAAAGTCCTCTTCTCTTTGCAATCCCATGACTTAAATATTATGATTTGCTATGTGAATAACTGCATATCAGGAACCAGGGGATATGTTAATTTGCTCAAACAATGAAACCACATTGGTACAGCAGCTACAACCCAAGTTACCACCTGGTTAAGCTTGCAAGGAAATGGCAGCCCACTCCAGTTTTCTTGCCTGGAGAATTCCATGGACGGAGGAGCCTGGCAGGCTACAGTCCATAGCGTCACAAAGAGTCAGACACAGCTGAGCGACTACCGCTCACTCAAGCTTGCAACAATCTGCTGTCATTCTCCAAGATCCATCTGTCTTCTGCACAGGCCAAATAGGAAAGCTGAATGTGGATGGGATGGGAATCACTACCCCTTCATCTTTTAAAGCCTTGATGGTGACACTAATCTCTGCAATCCCTCAGGAATGCAGTACTGCATTTAGTTTATTATTTTCCCAGGTAGAGGCAGTTCTAGTGGCTTCCTCTTGGCATTTCCCACCAGCATCACCCTCACTTCACAGATCAGGGAAACAACGGAGAGATTCTGGCAGCTGCTGAGTAGATCTACTGCAAGTATGCATTCTGTGACTGGGGAAAGAACCATAAGATGGGTTTGGGAACCCATGCAGCCCACTGTGAGACAGATCTGAGCTAAAACTACATTGATCCCCTGACCTCCATAAGCCCATACTCTGACTGGTGGGCCACAGTGGTCTTCTAGAAATAATGTCCGTTCAGAGTCAGTGTCCGGTAGTCCCCCCAGAGATCTGATTATTCCCTGTTACTCAATGCACAGTTACCCTAGTAAAAGCTCTAGGTCCTTTTGTGGAGGCTGAGAGAAAGATTAACAGTATGAACTCTTGGCAGTGTTCCTGTAAGAGACCTGGCCTCACCATTCCAACTTTCAGGATCTTATTCCTTACCAATCAGTTCTCTCTCACTTTAATAGGGGACACCTTGTAAGACCAGGAGTTCAACTTGTGTTGAAATTCAACCAGCTGCAGGGTGAGAATCTGGGTTTGATTTTCAGCAATCTCAGTCCTGGAACTACAGGAGATGAGGACCTCCAGGGTACACCTAGAGCCTGCCAGGTCATTTATGTGCCTCTTGTGCTGGAATTTCAAATTCTTGAGCTCCTTCTTTACTTTCCCCACTTTGTAGATCAGCCTTAGAAGCAACCAGACAATCTCATTATATTCATTAATTTAAGAAAAATGTTCAAAAATATATAGATCCTTGCTTCTTATGAGTAGTTGATTAGGAGTATCCACTGGTAATAGTTTGTGTGTCTCTATGAGCAGTTCATGGACTATCAGTGCTTTCTTTACTACTGGGATGGTCATTGTGTGTGTTAGTCACTCAGTCGTGTCCAAGTCTTTGCAGCCCCATGGACTGTAGCCCACCAAGCTCCTCTGTCCATGGGATTCTCCAGGCAAGAATACTGGAGTGTGTTGCCATTTCCTTCTCCAGGGGATCTTCCTGATCAAAGGATTGAACCCCAGTCTCCCGCATTGCAGGCAGATTCTTTACCATCTGAGACACCAGGGAAGTAGCCACCAGTCTCAAAACGCTAATCAGATTACAAAGCCAATTCAAGAAACCCCAGAACCAATTCAGAAATTCATTCTTAAAATTCTGTTCCTTTAGACTGCTTTCATGATCAAAATCAGGATTAGGGCTCTGCAGAGAAACAGAAGCAGTAGGATGTGTATATATAGATAAAGAGATTTTTTTAGAAAGAATTGGCTCATAAAACTATGGAGGCTAACAAGCCCCAAGATCTGCAGGATGAGTTGGCAAGTAGGAGACTCAGGCGAATCAATGGTGTAGTTCCAGCCCAAATGCCAACTGACCCAGGAAGAGCCATTGTTTTCTTTGAGTCTAAAGGCAGGGAACAGCTGCTGTCCCAGTTAGAAGACAGTTAGGGAGGAAGGATTCTTTTTTATCTGGGGGGGGGGAGGGTCAGCCTTTTTGTTCTATTCAGGCCTTCTACAGATTGGATGAGGCCCACTCAATCAGAGAGTGCAGCCCACTCAATCAGAGAGTGCAATCTGCTTTTTTCAGTCTGCTAATTTAAATGTTAATCTCATCCAGAAACACTCTCACATACACACCTGGAACAATGTACAAATATCTAGGCACCCTATGGCCCAGTAAGATTTACACATAAAATTAACCATCACAAGGTAATACTCTGGAGGTCCAGTGATTAGAACTGGGCACTTTCACTGATGAGGGGAATTAAGATCCTGCAAGCCATGCAGCACAGCCAAAAATAAATAAATAGAAAAAAAAAGTAACCATCACAATATCATAATGGACTTTTGGGGTAAAGATGCAATGTCATCATATCTCCAAAACCAGCTCCACGTCCATGAATGGTGTTTACATCATGAGTGTTAGTCGTTCAGTCATGTCCAAGTCTTTGTGACCTGTTGGATTGTAGCCCACCAGGCTCCTCTCTCCTCGGAATTTTCCAGGCAAGAATACTGGAGTGGTTTGCCATTTCCTTCTCCAAGGGATCTTCCTGACCCAGGGATCGAACCCAGGTCTCCTGCATTGTAGGCGGATTCTTAACCACTGAGCCAGCAGGGAAGCCTTACTTCATGAGGATCATCTCACATTTGGATTTGAATGCCCAAGAAGCCCTCATTCCTCAGCTTAAATGTCTGATTTGTATACAAAATGTTTGAGAGAAGCAACAATACAAAACAGATGATTCTGTGTTAAACTATTCCAACAAATATTTCATGAATTACTTTTTATTTTGGAGCAATCACAAAGACAAGTTGCAAGAACAGTACAGAGAATTTTTTTCCCGAACCATTTGAGAGCAAGTTGCAGACCTAGTGACCCATCACTTCTGAATATTTCAATGTGCTTTTCTACAAACAAGGATATTTTCCTACATAACCACAATTCACCCATCAATGTCATGAAATTAATGTCGATCCATCACTATCACCTAATTCTCAGATCCCATCCAGATTTCACCAGTTATCTTAATAATAGCCTAAAATTTATAGCAAAAGGACTCAATCCAGGATCATGCATTGCATTTTTATGAACATTTTGAAACAAGTCTGTGTAGTGAGTGAGGCCATGGTGACAGGAAGATGTCCTGAAAAGCTGAGATTTAAGTAATATATTGTTTTGTACAGAGGAGCCTTCATCTGTAAGAGTTTGCCTTTTGATCTGATTTCCATGGGAAATGGTACTATCAGTATGGTGAAATGAAATACAAGGTACTAACCTCTTTCCTGTTTTCAACTTTGTATAAAGACAAGGGCTCAGAACATTCTTCTCTGTTGTTTCATAAGTGTGTGTGAGCTGAGTCAGAAGAAGAATATTTTCAAAAGTTTGTGAGCCACAATAAAAATTGAAAGTTTTTTTCCATGGTCAATTGGTACCTGACAGATTTGTGGAGAGATTAGCTGAATTTTTTGGTCCCTGAATATAGTTTATAGAAATTTGTAAGGATCATGTGAAAAGAGGTTAATGTGAACTGGCAGAGTTTGGGGGGTTCAAGCAAAAACTCTGGAAAGTTTTTGGAGCTTTGGAAAAGTGAGGTTAAAAGTTATTCCCTTGGTAATGTAATTTGAATCATAAAGACAAAAATTTTAATGGAGTAGAATAATGTGAATAACTTCAGGAAAGAATCATCATTTAAAAACCATTAAAATGTTCAACTGGATTTAAATGATTTCAAGAATGAAATAGAAATTCTGGCTAATGGTGAGAAAAACTCATAAATTTTTCCTTTCCATTTACCACCGCCTACTTGAGAAAAAAAAAGTTCTCATTAATAGCCACAATCAGATTTTGAAGAGATTTTGAGAAGTCCTGATCAGGAATTGTGTGTAGCCATTTCCAGCATAAAACCTTATGTAAAATGTATATTCCAAAAAAGATGATCGAATGTGTCATTAAAATGTGAAAATAGTTTATTTATACAAATGAAAGATTTACTATCTCCTCTAATACTGTATAGTTTATTTTTGTCACAACTATATAAAATAAATAGAGGGACCTCCCTGGCGGTCCAGAGGTTAAGACCCAGCGTTTCCGCTGCACAGAGGTCGGGGGAGGAACCAATTTGATCCCTTCTATCTCTGGTCGGGGAACTAAGACCACACATGACGTGCAGCACAACCAAAAAAAAAAACAAAACAAAAAACCAAAGTAGCACATGTTTTCACCAAGCCCTCTTCCCACCCCTTTCTCCACACCCCCATACCTCCTCCGAATCGGAGCCACAGCCAAGGTGATGTTTCCTCTGAGCTATAGTCTTGCTCCAGCTCTGGGAGCCCAAGCACCAAGACTGAGAACATCTAATGATAATAATGGCAGCTAACAGTTACTGAGGACTTGATTTATGCCGAACACTAAATACAGGAAAAGAAGTGAAAGTCATTCAGTCATGTCTTACTCTTTGTGGCCCGCCAGCTTCCTCTGCCCATGGAATTCTCCAGGCAAGAATGCTGGAGTGGGTAGCCATTCCCTTCTCCAGGGGATCTTCCCGACCCAGAGATGGAACACCAGTCTCCTGCATTGCAGGCAGATTCTTTACTGAGCCACCAGGGAAGCCATACTAAATACATAATCTTATTTTAATTATCTTATTTAACTACTAAATACATATAATCTTTTTAGTTCTCACAATAACCCTCTGTGGTAGGTATTATTATTCTACTGTTCTCCTTCATTAGAAAGATATGGGATCTAGACTATAAGAGATTAAGTTATTTGCCAAAATTTACACAGCCAGTAATCCATGGAGGCAGGATTTGCACCCAAGCAGTTCAGTAGCCTCTGGGTGGGTGGTTCCTCCCCTCTGAGTACCCAATGTACCTGCTCCTTCTGGGCCCCTTTCTGCTCCCTGCGTGTAGGGTAAGGGAGTTAGAGAACGCCAGGTTTGGAAGAAGAATGAGACCGGCACTTTACAGAACAGATCACCTTTAATGAGGCAAGACAGGGCAGCAGTCAGATTAGTGAGCTGCTGCCCTAACCCAAGAAAAGAGTAAGTATATATAGGCATATATGTGGAAATCTACTGTCTTAAGGGGGCCTGTTCTTCTCCAAGGTTGTCCGGATTAGTTATCTCTTAAACGGCTGGGGCCAGGGAAGGCAATGGCACCCCACTCCAATACTCTTGCCTGGAAAATCCCATGGACGGAGGAACCTGGTGGGCTGCAGTCCATAGGGTCACTAAGAGTCGGACATGACTGAGCGACTTCACTTTCACTTTTCACTTTCATGCATTGGAGAAGGAAATGGCAACCCACTCCAGTGTTCTTGCTTGGAGAATCCCAGGGACGGGGGAGCCTGATGGGCTGCCGTCTATGGGGTTGCACAGAGTCGGACACGACTGCAGCAGCAGCAAACAGCTGGGGCAAGGAATTCTAGAGATCGGCCAGAGGCTGGGACTCTCTGGGAGCTGGGCATAATCAACCTTAACCTCCATTTTTTTCTTCAGGTGGAAGAGTTGGTTTTTTTTTTTTTGCATAGAATGGTGGGGAGGACCCGGAGGGGAGATTTAACTCCAGGCTATTTTGAGCTGTGTAATTCTCCTTCACTACTCGGCCTCAGCTATTCATCTGCAGTGGTTGGTTGTATAGAGGGGTCGATGTCAGGGCTATCCCAGGTCAAGATACAGGCTGAACAGGTGACCATACAGTAGGACAGGCCCAGCTGGGACCACTGAGGTCTACAGTTAGGGGGAATCAGGAAGTAATGGAGGCACCAGCCCCTGATCAAGCCTGTCACTAAGCCCCAGTCTGGGGAAAAGGCCTGGACTTTCACCTACACTCCAGTCTGGACCTGATCATGAGGCAACACAGTGTATGCCAACATCCTGAGGACAGAGATATGCTAGCAAGGAGATCTTTAGAAGAGAATGAGGCCTGAATACCAGGTAAAGGGCAGGAAAGGGCTCAATCCCTGTGGCACGTCCTGGCAGTAGTTGAGGGGATGAAATGGCCAGAGAGGAGGCTGGCCCTCAAGGCATCTCCAGAGCTTGAGTCCCTCTAGCCAGCTGCAACTCCCAGCCCCTTTGGACTATGCCCTTTCGCTCAAAGCAGGCCTCCAAATCCCATCTAGCTCTGTCTTCCACATTTTGCCACTATCACGGTTTCTGACCACCCCTTACCTCTCCCAAGTCTCTCCATCCATCCTGCAAGGTCTAAATCCAATCCCGCCCCCTCCAGAAAAACTTCTAGGGTCCAAGTTAAGTTCCCTTTCCTGATGAATTGGTTGATTTCTTTTTCTTTTCGTAGTCACCATTCTCAGGGAATCAAGCTAATATTTAATGTTATATAGCCTTTTGTTCGGAGAGGGCAATGGCAACCACTCCAGTGCTCTTGCCTGGAGGATCCCATGGGCAGAGGAGCCTGGTGGGCTGCAGTCCATGGGGTTGCGGAGAGTCGGACACGACTGAAGCGACTTAGCAGCAGCAGCAGCAGCAGCAGCAGCAGCCTTTTATGCATTGGAGAAGGAAATGGCAACCCACTCCAGTGTTCTTGCCTGGAGAATCCCAGGGACGGGGAGCCTGGTTGGCTGCCATCTATGGGGTCGCACAGAGTCGGACACCACTGAATCGACTTAGCAGCAGCAGCAGCAGCAGCCTTTTGTTTGTCCTGGTAAAATATATTGTTGTGTGTGCATGTATTTGTAATATATCTAAGGGTGTTATGTTGTATGTTTCATTCTGTTTCCTGTTCACACAGCAATATGTGCTTTTAATTTTTTAAACTTTGTTTTATAATTTCAGACTTATAAATGTTACAGACCCAATACAAATAATTCTCATATACTCTTCACCCACCTTCCCCATTGTTATCATTTTACATGATCACAGTACAACTATCAAAACCTGGAAATCAACACTGATAAAATACTATTAATCTATTCAAATTTCACCTTGAACTTTATTCAGATTTTACCAGTTTTTCACCTAATATCCTTTTTCTGTTCTCGGATCCCTCAATACAATTAGTTATCATTATTATGTCTCTCTGGTCTCCTCTAAATTACCATAGTTCCTCGATCTGTCCCAATCTTTCATGACATTGACACTTTTGAAGAGTACTGGTCAGTTTATAGAATGTCCCTCAGTTGGGTTTTCCTGATGTTCTTGCATGATTAGATTTAGGATTAGATTAGATTAGATTAAATGTATGCATTTTTGGTAAGGACCTCAGAAGTGATGCAGCCTTCCCAGTCCATCATGACAGGGGGTATGGGATGTTCGTATATCATATTATTGGTGATATTAACTTTTATCACTTGATTAAGGTAGTGTCTTCCACTGTAAGATTGCTATTTTCACCTTTGTAATTAATAACTAACTTGTGACGAGACACTCAAAATATCTTCACAGATATTCTGTGTTTCACCAAGGTTTCACTCACTAATTTTAGCATCCATTAATTATTCATGCCTGATATAGTTGTTACTGTAGTGTTTCCAGATAGTGATTTTTTCTATTTCAACTGTTCCTTCAACACTTTTTAAACGTTATTAGACTTCTCTTGTATTAAAGATTTTGCTTTCTCCCCTATTTATTGGGCTTCCCAGGTGGCTCTAGTGGTAAAGAATTCACCTGCAATGCAGGGACACAGGAGACTCAGGCTTGATCCCTGTGTGGGGAAGATCCCCTGGAGGAGGAAATGGCAACCCACTCTAGTATTCTTGCCTAGAGAAACCCATGGACAGAGGCTAGTTCATTCATTCATTCATTTGTTTACATCTGTAGGGACTCATGAGTTCTTATTTTATTTTGTGGATTATGATTCATTACACTCTTTATTTATTTTGTTGATCAAATTGTCCCAGATTTGGACATTGGGAGATCCTTTAAGTTGGCTTTTGTGTGCTTTTGACATGTTCCTTTCATTTTAAGCCCATCTTAACTCTCTGGTTCCAGCCCTGAAATCATCCATGTCTCTAATATGTTTAGATAGATTATAGATAGATAAATATATAGATGTGTGCATGTTCAGTTGCTCAGTCATGTCCAGTTCTTTGCGACCCTATGGACTGTAGCCCCCAGGTTCCTCTGTCCATGGGATTTTCCTGGCAGGTTACTAGAGTGGGTTGCCATTTCCTTCTCCAGGGGATCTTCCCGACCCAAGATTGAACCCACGTCTCCTGCACTGCAGGCCGATTCTTTACCACTGCGCCACCGGGGAAGTCCAAATAAATAGATAGATGCTTTATATATCAGCAATATATCTATATATCAGCTTTATTGAGATATAATTGTCTAAAATATACATACTAAGTATAACACCATTATTGAAATACAATTCACATATCACACAATTCACCCATTTAACTGTACAATTCAGTGTCTTTTAGCATATTCAGAGTTGTTAGACCATCATTACCATTTAAGCTTTTGATATTTTCATCACCCGCAAAAGCAAAATCTGTACCTGTTAGCTGTCATTTCCCATTTCCCTTCAACCTCCATCTGCCACCTCCCTAGGCAATAGCTAGGGCTTTCCCGGTGGCCCTAGTGGTAAAGAATCCACCTGCCAATTCAGGAGACCTAAGAGAGGTGGGTTCGATCCCTGGGTCGGGAAGATCCCCTGGAGGAGGAAATGGCGACCCACTTCAGTATTCTTGCCTGGAGAATCCCATGGACAGAGGAGCCTGGAGGGCTACAATTCATAGGGTCATAAAAAGTCGGACACGATTGAAGCAACTTAGCATGTAGGCAACGGCTAATCTACTTTCTGTTTCTATAGACTTCCTAGTCTGGACATTTCACATAAATGGAATCGTACAATATGTATCTTTTGTTTCTGGTTCCTCTCATTTAGCATAATGTTTTCAAGGTTTGTCCATGTTTTAGCATGGGTCTGTACATCACCTATTTCTATTGCAAACAATATTCCATTGTATGGATATACCACATTTTATTTATCCATTCATCTGTTGTAGACATTTGGGTTTGTTCCACTCTGGTCTATAATAAGTAATGGCAGCAATGTATTGTAAGACATATTCTTACATGTAAGACATAAAGCAACCTCAGCTGCTTTACAGCACTGTGGTGTACAAAATCCTTATTTTTCCTGTCTACTCAGCAAGAGTGGACACCCAGATTGCTTCTGATTCTTTGCCATCACAGATTTTGAGGTGATGAGCACCCTTCAATATGTTTACTCATGCACATTTGAGAGAATTTCTTTGAGATGTATGTCAAGGCATGGAATTGCATAGTGTTTGTTCTTGACTGGAGTCCTCCAAAAGGGCTGCTCCATCTTCACTCCTATCAGCCATTTACAAGGATCATCAAAAAAGCAAGAGAGTTCCAGAAAAACATCTATTTCTGCTTTATTGACTATGCCAAAGCCTTTGACTGTGTGGATCACAATAAACTGTGGAAAATTCTCAAAGAGATGGGAATACCAGACCACCTGACCTGCCTCTTGAGAAACCTATATGCAGGTCAGGAAGCAACAGTTAGAACTGGACATGGAACAACAGACTGGTTCCAAATAGGAAAAGGAGTATGTCAAGACTGGATATTGTCACCCTGCTTATTTAACTTCTATGCAGAGTACATCATGAGAAACGCTGAGCTGGAGGAAGCACAAGCTGGCATCAAGATTGCCAGGAGAAATATCAATAAGCTCAGATATGCAGATGACACCACCCTTATGGCAGAAAGTGAAGAAGAATTAAAGAGCCTCTTGATGAAAGTGAAAGAGGAGAGTGAAAAAGTTGGCTTAAAGCTCAACATTCAGAAAACTAAGATCATGGCATCCGGTGCCATCACTTCATGGCAAATAGATGGAGAAACGGTGGCTGACTTTGTTTTTCTGGGTTCCAAAATCACTGCAGATGGTGATTTCAGCCATGAAATTAAAAGACGCTTACTGCTTGGAAGGAAAGTTATGACCAACCTAAAACAGCATATTAAAAAGCCGAGACATTACTTTGTCAACAAAGGTCCGTCTGGTCAAGGCTATGGTTTTTCTAGTGGTCATGTATGGATGGGAGAGTTGGACTATAAAGAAAGCTGAGCACTGAAGAATTGATGCTTTTGAACTGTGGTGTTGGAGAAGACTCTTGAGAGTCCCTTGGACTGCAAGGAGATCCAACCAGTCCATCCTAAAGGAGATCAGTCCTGGGTGTTCATTGGAAGGTTTGATGTTGAAGCTGAAATACTTTGGCCACCTGATGCAAAGAACTGACTCATTTGAAAAGACCCTGATGCTGGGAAAGATTGAGGGCAGGAGGAGAAGGGGACGACAGAGGATAAGATGGTTGGATGGCATCACCAACTCAATGGACATGGGTTTGGTTTGGTGATGAACAGGGAGGCCTGGCGTGCTGCAGTTCATGGGGTTGCAAAGAGTCAGACACGACTGAGCGACTGAACTGAACTGAACTTATAGCTTCACACACACACACCAACACTTGGTCTTATTCAGCTTTAAAATTTTTTTCATCAGTCTAATAGGTGTAACAATATATCTGCATTAGTCTTTGTTGTTGTTTTGGGCCATGCAGCATGTAGGATCTTAGTTCCCCAACCAGGGATCGAACCTGAGCCCCCTGCAGTGGAAGCACAGAGCTCCACTGGACCTCCAGGGAAGCCCCTTTAGTTTTGTTTTAATTTCTAATTATCTGATGGCTGCTTAGTTTGAGCATTTGTTCATGAGCCTGTTAGCCTTATGGCTTGCTTTCCTTTTCATATTCTTTGTAGACCTGTTTGCATCTGAAGTCCTCTCCAAAGGTTTCCCTTCTGTGTGGTCTATACAAGTGATCCCAATCCTGCAGGAAACCTGGATGTCAACCAGGGATTCTATACTCTGTACCATGGGGCACTCACAGATGCCTCTCTCTCTGATTTCTTGACCTGTCTGAACAGACTTCCCTAACTCTGGTCCTCAGCACCCTCTTCTTTTCAAAATCTCCCTGTGGATCAAGGCCATGGTGGTGGAGTCACATTCATGTCTCCCTACTGACCCTTAGGATGCAACTCCTGTGCTTTCCACACACTTACACTCATCCCTGTTATGTGTCCACAAGCTATCTTTCCCTCCCCAAAGCTATATAACCTTTTATCAGAAAACTCCAGGGACACTCCACTGTCCAAAATCTCCTGAAAGGATTCTATGTGGGGCCCTCTCAGGGGAAGGAGGCACCATAGAAGCTATCATCCAGGAGGTTTCACTCTTGTCAAGGCCCTGCACTACCTATCTGGAGCAGATCATGAGGATAAAACATGGGGTACCCTCTCCTCAAAGAAGCATGGAAGAACTTGAGAAGAGCCTGAGACCTGAGTGCCAGGAACCACTAGGAAGGAGGCACTGGGGCAGCCAGGCCAGGGAGAGAGATATGTATGACCTCCAGTGACTTTGGAGAAATGATGGCCATGGCCTTTGGGCACCTCCAAGCCCAGGCCCCTCCCTCACTAGCCTTAGCTCGTAAATCCTTCCAGATTATGCCCTGTTCCAAAGTAGACTCTTGGCACCTCCCCCACCATCTTTTTCTCACCCACAGACTCCCGCCTTTATTGTGGCTGCCTCCCTCTACTCCTATCCTTATTTGGACCACTTCCCTCTCTCTACCTTCAACCCCAACATCCCACAAAATCCAGATATAATCATAGGTTCTCTAGGGTGCCTTTTCCGGGTCCATTCTCTGGTCAAGGGAACCAGAGCTGGCAGGTGCTGGAACCAGAGCATGAAGTGGAGAGGACTCTCTTCACCTCAAAAGTTTGTGTGTCCTCCAACCCTGTCTTGAAGCTGCCATCTTTCTGGAGGTCGCCATAGGCTGCAGGGCTCACAAGTGAAGGCTCTCAGTGACCAAGGCCCTGTGAAGTTAAAGCCCTGCAGTTTCCCACATCATCTCCCTCCCACCCTACTCCAAACTCATTGTTCCAGCCATTCCCAGCAGGACAGCAGGGCCCTGCTGTCTGGTCTCTAGGCTTAGCTACTGCTGCACCCTCAGGTTGATTCTCCTCTCTCTGTTTATAATCAGGCACCTCCTAACTCATCACTCCAGACAGCTAATCACCACCTTCTCTGGGATCTTCCCTTACCTTTTCTCTCAGGCTACAGAAAAGTGGAAATATTAAGCTATGAAGAATATATAAAGTTGAAATAGAGAACACAATAGAGGAGTAAAATAGGTTGAATACAGATGAAGAATGAATAAGGGAATTGGGAGATTAGATTGAAGAATTCTTTCAGAAAGCAGAATAAAAATGTAGAAAATATTAAGTTAAAAAACTAAGAGAAATGGAAAATAGAAAAGCCTTGATAGTGGTCTCAGAAAAAGAGTAAAAATAAAAAAACGAGAGGAGAAAATACTTAAAGAATGGAGGTAAATATCCCAGGATTAAAGTTTACTGAATATCAAATCAGTTTACAAACATCAATTGTACTTCTGCATATAAGCAGATGCAGTTAGAAAATAAAATGTTTTAATTAACACTTAAATGCCATTTAAAAATCAAATATTTAGAAATATGTCTTAAAAGGACATGTAAATGCTTTGTGGGTTGCAACCCACTCCAGTGTTACTGCCTGGAGAATCCCGGGGACGGCAGAGCCTGGTGGGCTGCCATCTCTGGGGTTGCACAGAGTAGGACACGACTGAAGCAACTTAGCAGCAGCAGCAGCAGCAAGTGCTTTGTGGAGAAAACTGTAACTTTTTAAAGAGAGATTAAAGAAGATGTAAACAAATGAAGTGATATACCGTATTCACAGGCTGATGAACTCAATATTACAAGGATGTTGGTTCTCTTCAAATTGATTTACAGATGCAATATAAATCCAAATAAAGCCTTAATGGGTAGTCATTGTTTTGTGGAATTTGACTACTTCCAAAATGTATATAGAAATGAAAAAGGCCAAAAATATACATTACTCCTGAAGAACAATAGAGAAGTTTTATTCTATCAGATGACCAGATTTTTAAAATAAAGTTACAGTAATTCCGACCATAGTATTGCCGTGCATGTATGCTAAGTAGCTTCAGTCATGTCCAACTCTTGTGACCCCATGGATGGTAACCCAGCAAACTCTTCTGTCCATGCTATTTCCCAGACAAGAATACTGAAGTGGGCTGCCATTTCCTCCTCCAGGAGATTTTCTTGATCCAGGGATCGAAACTGCATTTCCTGCATCTCCCGCATTGGCAGGTGGATTCTTTACCACTGACCACTGGGGAAGCCCCATAGTTCCACTAGCCTAGTGGAACAAACCGCTCAGAAAAAGACCCAGGTATGTGATTTAACAAAATGTAGCACTGGAGAACAGAAGTACCAGGGCAATTTTATGTTGAACCAATTGGGTGTCCAAATAGGAAAACAAGCAAACAAACAAAAACACCTAAATTGGAATGTTTACCTCACATATCTAAAACATCAATAATTCACAAATAGTTATAAACCTAAATGTGAAAAGCAAAGAAGATAACATAGGAGAATATATTTTTGACTTTGGGATAGTAAAACATTTCTTAAAACAAGACACCAAAATTACTAATGATGAAGGGATTGATAAAATGGACTACATTAAAAATAATAACTTATTTTCACCTAGGCTTCCCTTGTGGCTCAGCTGGTAAAGAATCTGCCTGCAATGCTGGAGACCTGGGTTCGATGCCTGGGTTGGGAAGATCCCCTGGAGAAGGGAAAGGCTACCCACTCCAATATTCTGACCTGGAGAAGTCCATGGACTGTATAGCCCATGGGGTTGCAAAGAGTCGGATACAATTGAACGACTTTCACTTATTTTCACCTAGAAATACCATAAACTGTGCAAAGGTAAATTACAGAATGGGAAAAGATATATTTTCATCATTTAAAACCATCAAAGATTTCATATCCAGATTACAAAATGAAATCTTACAGTTCAACAAAAGATCTATAATCAATAGAAAAATATTCGACAGGGAATTCCCTGGCAGTCCAGTTGACAGGACTCCATACTTTCACTGCCAAGGGCCCAGATCCGATCCCTGGTTGGGAAACTTAACATCCCACAAGCCATGACCAATAAATTTTTTTAATTAAAAAATATTTGAAAGATTTGAATGAACACTTCACAGGAGAATATCCAATAGCCAGTAAGTGGCCACGAAAAGGTGCTCAATTTCATTAGTTTTCAGGGAAATGCCAATTTAAACCATATGAGATACTATGCTTCTCAGATTGGCAAAAATTGAAAAGTGACAGTACGGGTGGTACTGACATGGGACAGACAACAGGGCCTGAACCTAAAAGTTTCTCTGAAAAATAGAGCCTATATTAGAAAACAAACAAGAAACCTCTGTATCTCTTCTAGTCACCAGACTGATGTAGCCTGAAATCAGTCATAAAGCCAAATACCGCAGGTTGTTGAATTACACCGCAGGCTGAATTCACCAGATCTCCAGGTCTCTTATGTGAAACCTAAAGACTTCTGGTTGCCAGAAGAAAGGGACCTTGGGAATTGAAATTGGTGCATCAAAGTTGATTTGTATTAACCTGAGCGATACCTAAACACCAGCTTCCACTGAGTCTCCCTTGGTGGCAGAAGCAGCCCTTCCTCCACAGTCTAATGGGACTGGACCTGAGTGACTTGGGGATCCTCCAACGATTTGGCTCATCTTTCTCAAGATCCATTCATATCACCTTTTGGCGCCTCCAGCCCCATTACTGGATTCAGACTCCTGTATGTCAGACCTGTGAGAAGAAAGCCTAATTTATGTTTGCAGAAACCCCAGTAATATATGTGAGAACTGATTCTATGCATGATAGATCATAGGGAAATAAATACAATTTTAGATTGGGCCAAACATTTTTAATTGTGGTAAAATACATATAACATAAAATTTGCCATTTTATGGGCCAAAGAACTAAACAGACCTTTCTCCAAAGAAATATACAAATGGCTAACAAACACATGAAAAGATGCTCAACATCACTCATTATCAGAGAAATGCAAATCAAAACCACAATGAGGTACCATCTCACGCCAGTCGGAATGGCTGCTGTCAAAAAGTCTACAAACAATAAATGCTGGAGAGGGTGTGGAGAAAAGGGAACCCTCTTACACTGTTGGTGGGAATGCAAACTAGTACGGCCACTGTGGAGAACAGTGTGCTGCTGCTGCTGCTGCCGCCAAATCGCTTCAGTCGTGTCCGACTCTGTTGGACCCCATAGACGGCAGCCCACCAGGCTCCCACGTCCCTGGGATTCTCCAGGCAAGAACACTGGAGTGGGTTGCCATTTCCTTCTCCAATGCATGGAAGTGAAAAGTGAAAGGGAAGTTGCTTAGTTGTGTCCGACTCTTCGTGACCCCATGGACTGCAGCCTACCAGGCTCCTCCATCCATGGGATTTTCCAGGCAAGAGTACTGGAGTGGGGTGCCATCGCCTTCTCTGGAGAACAGTGTGGAGATTCCTTAAAAAACTGGAAATAGAACTGCCATACGACCCAGTAATCCCACTGCTAGGCAGACACACTGAGGAAACCAGAATTGAAGAGACATGTGTACCCCAATGTTCATCGCAGCACTGTTTACAATAGCCAGGACATGGAAGCAACCTAGATGTCCATTGGCAGACGAATGGATAAGAAAGCTGTGGTACATATACACAATGGAATATTACTCAGCTATTAAAAAAAATGCATTTGAATCAGTTCTAATGAGGTGGATGAAACTGGAGCCTATTATACAGAGTGAAGTAAGACAGAAAGAAAAAGACCAATATAGTATATTAATGCATATATATGGAATTTAGAAAGATGGTAACGATGATCCTATATGCGAGACAGCAAAAGAGACACAGATGTAAAGAACAGACTTTTGGACTCTGTGGGAGAAGGCGAGGGTGAGATGATTTGAGAGAATAGCATCATTGAAACATGTGTATTATCATATGTGAAACAGATCGCCAGTCCAGGTTTGATGCATGAGGCAGGGTGCTCAGGGCTGGTGCACTGGGATGACCCTGAGAGATGGGATGGGAAGGGAGGTGGGAGGGAGGGTCTGGATGGGGAACACCTGTACACCCATGGCTGATTCATGTGAATGTATGGCAAAAACCACCACAATATTGTAAAGTAATTAGCCTCCAATTAAAATAAAAAATTTTTTTAATTTGCCATTTTAACCACTTTCTAGTATACAGTTCGGTGGTGTTAATTACATTCAAAATGTTGTGTGACCATCACCATTATTGAATTCCAAAACTTTTTTTATTTAACCGTCCCAAACAGAAGTTCTGCACCCATTAAGCAATAACGCCCATTCCACTCTGCCCCTAGTTCCTGGTAACCTTTAACCTACTTTTTGTCCCTATACATTTGCCAGTTCTAGATATTTCATATAAGTGGAATCTTAACAATATTTGTCCTTTTATGTTTGGATTATTTCCCTTAGAATAATATTTTCAGGGCTCATGCTCTGTGATGACCTAGAGAGGTAGGACTGGGGGGAGGGGGAGGTTCAAGAGGGAGGGGATATATGTATACTTACGACTGATTCACATTGTACAGCAGAAACCGACACAACATTGTAAAGCAATTAGCCTCCAACTAAAAATAAATTTTAAAAAAGAACCTGTTGCCAAATCCAAGGTCATGAAGATTTACCCCTGTGTTTTCTTCTAAGAGTTTTGTGGTTTTAGCTCTTGTATTTAGGTTGTTGATCCATTTTGAATTAATAGTATAGGTATGAGGTAGGGGCCCAACATCATTCTTTTGCATATAAAAATCCAGTTGCATCAGCACCCTTTGTTGAAGAGACTATCCTTACTCCACTGAATGGACTTGGCACTCTCGTCAAAAACCACTTGGCCATTTGATTTGTCTTTTTCAAGATTGTTTTGACTATTCAAGGCCCCTTGAAATTCCATATGAATTTGAGGATTGGCATCTCCACATTTCTGCAAAAAGGCTGTTGGAATTTTGATAGGGATTTTGTTGAATCTGTAGGTTGCTTTGTGTATTAGTAACATGTTAATATAAAATCTTCCGATCTGGGGACTTCCCTGACAGTCAAGTGGTTAAGACTCCAAGCTTCTAATGCAGGGGGTTTGAGTTCAATTCCTGGTCAGGGAACTAAGATCCCGCATTCTATGCAGCAAAAAAAAAAAAAAATCAACCTTCATTGTGGCATGTGGCATCTCTAGTTGTGGCATGTGGGATCTAGTTCCCTGACCAGGCCTCCAGCATTGAGAGTGCAGTCTTAGCCACTGCACCACCAAGAAAGTCCCCTACAGATATCTTTTAGATGGTATTGTAAATGAAATTGCTCTTAATTTCAAAACACAACTGATTTTTATGTGTTGATCTTGTTCCTTAAAGCTTTGCTGAATTTATTAGATCTAGGCCTTTTCTGCATCTGAAATGCCCTTTCTGCATCAGTTGAGATGATCATGTAGGTTATTTTTTCCTTGTTGTATTAATGTGATGTATCTATAACCCTGATTGATTTTCTGATGTTGAACCACTCTTGCATTCCTGGAACAAATCCCACTAGATCATTCTGTATAATCCTTTCAATATGCTGTTGGATTCTGTTTGCTAGTATTTTGTTGAGGATTTTTGCATCTGTATTTATAGGGATATTGGTCTGTAATTTTCTTGTGATATCTTTGGTTTTGGTAGGGCCAGACTTTTCAGTATGGGTGCACTTAGCATTCCTGGATGTATGTACTGTGTTAGCTAAAGCAGCTAGCAGTATTTCTAAGATTAGTCCTACTGACTGAAACCTGGACTCAAATGTGTTAGTCGCTCAGTCGTGTCTGACTCTTTTTGACCCTGTGGACTGGGGCCCGCCAGGCTTCTCTGCCTATGGAATTCTCCAGGCAAGAATACTGGAGTGGGTCGCCATTCCCTTCTCCAGAGAATCTTCCTGACCCAGGGATTGAACCTGGGTCTCCTGCATTGCGGGCAGCTTCTTTACCATCTGAGCCACCACACCAGGGAAAGCCTGGACTCAACAGTGAAGTGAAGTCGCTCAGTCGTGTCCGACTCTTTGCGACCCCATGGACTGTAACCCACCAGGCTCCTCAGCCCATGGAATTTTCCAGGCAAGAGTACTGGAGTGGGTTGCTATTTCCTTCGCCAGGGGATCTTCCCAACCCAGGGATCGAACTCGGGTCTCCCGCACTGCAGGCAGACACTTTACCATCTGAGCCACCAGGGAAGCCCAACAGTAGCCTATGTTAATTGTACAACTGTACAGTGTAGAGGGAGGAATCCAAATGTTAGTGACATCGATGGTAACTGGTGAGCATAACTGACTTCCAAAGGTTTAGGTCAGTAAGAATGGTGGGCGGCGCCGGCTCCTGCAGCCGCCGCCACCCCACTGAGGGGCGCTTGATGGGCGCGCCGCCTCGCGTCCGGCCGAATCCCGGAAGCTGCGGCGCCTCCTGCCGGGGAGCCATCGCCGCAGCCTGAGGTCGGGTCACCGGTCGGGGGCTGCCTGAGGAGCGACGACGGTGGCGGCAACGGGAGCCCCACCAGGAGTCTGGGACTGAGGAACTGACTGGGGCTTCACAAGGCCAGTATGGACAGAATAGCTTAGGATGTTTATCCCCGCCCTCCGCTTCTGAGACTTTGAGCGGAAACCAGAGTGCTTCCAGTCAGAGAAGTGCGTCCCACCTTCTCACCCCTATCCGACGGGCGCCATGTGGTTCATCCGCGATGGCTGTGGCATTGTCTTTGCCATTGTCACCTGGTTTCTGGTCTTATATGCGGAGTTCGTGGTCCTCTTCGTCATGCTGATTCCATCTGGGGACTACATGTACAGCGCCATCAACGGAATCGTGTTCAGCGTGCTGGTCTTCTTGGCCCTGGCTTCCCACTGCCGGGCCATGTTGACCGACCCTGGGGCTGTGCCCAAAGGAAATGCCACTAAAGAATTCATCGAGAGTTTACAGCTGACGTCTGGGCAGGTGCTGTACAGCTGTCCCAAATGCTGCAGCATCAAGCCCGACCGAGCCCACCACTGCAGGATTTGTAAGCGGTGCATTCGGAAGATGGACCACCATTGTCCCTGGATCAACAACTGTGTCGGCGAGAAGAACCAGAAATACTTCGTCCTGTTTACAATGTACGTAGCTCTCATTTCTTTGCACGCCCTCATCTTGGTGGGATTCCACTTCCTGCATTGCTTTGAAGAAGACTGCAGCTCCTTCTCGCCCACCACGATGACCCTCCTCATCTTCCTCGGCTTGGAGGCGCTGCTCTTCCTCATTTTCACATCGGCCATGTTCCGGATCCAGATGCTCTCCATCTGCACAGATGAGACGGGAATAGAACAACTGAAAAAGGAAGACAGAAAATGGGCCAAGAAAACAACATGGGTGAACCTGAAAGCCGTTTTTGGCCACCGCTTCTCTCTAGGCTGGGCCAGCCCCTTTGTCATGCCAAACCAAGGGAAGACAGACGGGTACCAGCATGTGATCTGAAAGACCCTGACCAGCATTGCCACTCAGACACAAACCACATCCCAGCACTACCCTTGGATTGGGTCTTAAGAATGTCCAAACCAAAAAACCAACACAACAACTCTAAATAAGACATTTTTTGTTTAATGTCTCAAGTAAAATGGCAGAACATTGCAGAAAAAAAAAAGTCTCTGTGTTTTGTTTTTAAAAGATCATCCTTTCTGCTTTTCTTTTTCCTTTTAAAAAATATAATAGTTTTATTTATTTTTGGCTGGGCTGGGCTGGGTCTTCATTGCTGCATGCAGGCTTTTCTCTAGTTGCTGTGAGCGGGGCTACTCTGTAGTTGTACTGCAGCTTCTCGTTGCAGTGGCTTCTGTTGTTGCAGACCACGGGCTCTAGGGCATGCCGGCCTAGTTTCGGCTAACTGGCTCCAGAGCAGAGACTCAACAGTTGTGGCACATGGGCTTAGTTGCTTCATGGCATGTGGGATCTTCCCGTACTAGGGATCGGACCCTTGTCTCCTGCATTGGCAGGTGGAGTCTTTACCACTGAGTCACCAGGGGAGCCCTCTTTTTTACTTTTTAAAATCATTTGTTACCCATTCATCTGCTGGTGGACATCCAGGTTGCTTCTGTGTCCTAGCTATTGTAAATATTGCTGCAATGAACATTGGGGTACAGGTGTCTTTTTCAATTCTGGTTTCCTCGGGGTATATGCCCAGTAGTGGGATTGCTGGGTCATATGGTAGTTTTATTCCTAGTTTTAAAGGAATCTCCATACTCTTCTCCATAGTGGTTGTATCCATTTGCATTCCCACCAACAAAGTAAGAGGGTTCCCTATTTTCCACATCCTTTCCAGCATTTATTGTTTGTATACTTTTTGATGATGGCCATTCTGACTGGTGTGAGATGATGATACCTCATTGTGATTTTGATTTGCATTTCTGTAGTAATGGGCTCGGAGACGGCAATGGCAATTCATTCCAGTACTCTTGCTTGGAAAATCCCATGGACGGAGGAGCCTGGTGGCGACTGAGTGACTTCACTTTCACTTTTCACTTTCCTGCATTGGGGAAGGAAATGGCAATCCACTCCAGTGTTCTTGCCTGGAGAATCCCAGGGTTGAAAGAGCCTGGTGGGCTTCCGTCTATGGGGTTGCACAGAGTTGGACACGACTGAAGCAACTTAGCAGCAGCAGTAATGAGCTATATTGAGCATCTTTTCATTTGTTTATTAGCCATCTCTATGTCTTCTTTGGAGAAATGTTTGTTTAGATCTTCTGCCCACTTTTTGATTGGGTTGTTTGTTTTTCTGGTATTGAACTACTTGAGCTGCTTATGTATTTTGGAAATTAATTCTTTGTCAGTTGTTTCATTTGCTATTAGTTTCCCCCATTGTGAAGGTTGTTTCTTCACCTTGCTTATAGTTTCCTTACATACACACAATGGAATATTACTCAGCTATAAAAAGGAAGCCATTTGAGTCAGTTCTAATGAGGTAGATGAACCTATTATAGCCTATTATACAGTGTAATATTGTAGAGAGTAAGGCAAAGAAAAAGACAGGTACTGTATATTAACACATATATGTGGAATCTAGAAAGATGGTACTGACAATCTTACATGCAGGGCAGCAAAGGAGACACAGACATAAAGAACAGACTTTTGGGATCAGTCAGAGAAGGAGAGGGTGGGATGATTTGAGAGAATAGCATTGAAATATATACATTACCATATCTAGAATAGATAGCCAGTGAGAGTTTGATGTATGATGCAGGGCACCCAAAGCCGGTGCTCTGTGACAACCTGGAGAGATAGACTGGAGAAGGAGATGGGAGGGGGCTTCAGAGGGAGCGGACACATGTATGCCTATGGCTGATTCATACTGATGTATGGCAAAAAGCATCACAATATTGTAAAGTAGTTATCCTCTAATTTAAATAAATAGTTTTTAATAGGAGATTTTTAAAATTTATTTATTAAGTGAAGGATAATTGTTTTACAGAATTTTGTTGTTTTCTGTCAAACCTCAACATGAATCAGCCATAGGTATGCATATGTCCCCTCCCTCTTGAACCTCCCTCCCATCTCTCTCCCCATCCCACCCCTCTAGGTTGATACAGAGCCCCTGTTTGAGTTCCCAGAGACATACAGCAAATTCACATTGGCTATCTATTTTACATTTGGTAATGTAAGTTTCCATCTTACCCTCTCCATACATGTCACTCTCTCCTCCCCTCTCCCCGTGTCCATAAGTCTGTTCTCTATGTCTGTTTCTCCACTGCTGCCCTGAAAATAAATTCTCCCATACCATCTTTCTAGATTCCATATATATGCGTTAGTATATGATATTTATCTTTCTGTTTCTGACTTACTTCACTCTGTATAATAGGCTCTAGGTTCATCTGCCTCATTAGAACTGACTGAAATGTGTTTCTTTTTATGGCTGAGTAATATTACTCAGAAGTACCACAACTTCTTTATCCATTCATCTGTTGATGGACATCTAGGTTGCTTCCATGTTCTAGCTATTGTAAATAGTGCTGTAGTGAACATTGGGGTACAAGTGTCTTTTTCAATTTTGGTTTCTTCAGGGTATATGTCTAGGAGTCACATAGTGCTGGGTCATATGGTGGTTTTATTCCTGCTTTTTTAAGAAATCTAAGTACCATCATACATAGTGGCTGTATGAATTTACATTCCCACCAACAGTGTAAGAGCATTCCCTTTTTTCCACACCCTCTCCAGCATTTATTTTTTGTAGACTTTTTGATGATGGCCATTCTGACCAGTGTGAGGTGATATCTCATTGTAGTTTTGATTTGCATTTCTCTAATAATGAACGATGTTGAGCATCTTTTCATGTGTTTGTTAGCCATCTGTATGTCTTCTTTGGAGAAACGTCTGTTTAGATCTTCTGCCCACTTTTTGATTGGGTTGTTTGTTTTTCTCGAATTTTGTATGAGTTGCTTGTATATTTTGGAAATTAATCCTTTGTCAGTTGTTTCATTTGCTATTATTTTCTCCCATTCTGAGGGTTGTCTTTTCACCTTGTTTATAGTTTCCTTTGCAAAAGCTTTTAAGTTTAATTAGGTCCCACTTATTTACTTTTGTTTTTATTTCCATTACTTTAGAAGGTGGGTCATACAGGATCTTGCTTTGATTCATGTCATCAAGTGTTCTGCCTATGTTTTCCTCTAAGAGTTTTATAGTTTTTGATCTTACATTTAGGTCTTTAATCCATTTTGAGTTTATTTTTGTGTACGGTGTTAGTAAGTGTTCTAATTTCATTCTTTTACATGTAGCTGTCCAGTTTTCCCAGCACCATTGAAGAGGCTGTCTTTGCCCCATTGTATATTCTTGCCTCCTTTGTCAAAAATAAGGTACCCATAGGTGCATGAGTTTATTTCTGGGCCTTCTATCTTGTTCCATTGGTCTATATTTCTGTTTTTGTGCCAGTAGCTTAGTGTCTTGATGACTGTAGCTTTGTAGTATAATCTGAAGTCAGGAAGTTTGATTCCTTCAGCTCCATTTTTCTTTCTCAGGACTGGTTTGGGTATTCTAGGTCTTTTGTGTTTCCATATGAATTGTGATTTATTTTGTTCTAGTTCTGTGAAAAATGCCATTGGTAATTTGATAGGAATCTCATTGAATCTGTAGATCGCATTTGGTAGTATAGTCATTTTCACAATATTGATTCTTCCTACCCAGGAACATGGAATATCTCTCCATCTGTTATGTCATCTTTGATATCTTTCATCAGTGTCTTATGATTTTCTGTATACAGGTCTTTTATCTCCTTAGGTAGGTTTATTCCTAGATATTTTATTCTTTTTGTTGCAATGGTGAATTCAGGATTTATTCCTTAATTTATTTTTCTGATTTTTCATTATTAGTATATAGGAATGCAAGTGATTTCTGTGTATTGATTTTGTATCTTGCAACTTTGCTAAATAAGCTCTAATAATTTTCTGATAGTACCTTTAGGGTTTTCTATGTATAGTATCATGTCATCTGCAAACAGTGAGAGCTTGACTTCTTCTTTTCCTATCTGGATTCCTTTTATTTTTCTTCTCTGATTGCTGTAGCTAGGACTTCCAAAACTATGTTGAATGATAGTCGTGAGAGTGGACACCCTTGTCTTGTTCCTGATCTTAGGGGGAATGCTTGCAGTTTTTCATCATTGAGCATAATGTTTGCTCTAGGCTCATCATATATGGCCTTTACTATGTTGAGGTAGGTTCCTTCTGTGCCCATTTTTTGAAGAGTTTTAATCATAAATGGGTGCTGAATTTTTGTCAAAGGCTTTTTCTGCATCTATTGAGATGATCATATGGTTTTTATCTTTCAATTTGTTAATATGGTGTACCACATTGATTGATTTGTGTATATTGAAGAATCCTTGCATCCCTGAAATAAACCCAACTTGATCATGGTGTATGAGCTTTTTAATGCTTTATTGAATTCTGTTTGCTAGAATTCTGTTCAGGATTTTTGCATCTATGTTCATCAGTGATATTGGCCTGTAGTTTTCTTTTTGTGTGTTGTCTTTGTCTGGCTTTGGTATCAGGGTGATGGTGGCCTCATAGAATGAGTTAGGAAGGGTTCCTTCCTCTGCAATTTTTTGAAAGAGTTTTAGATGGATAGACATTAGCTCTTCTCTAAATGTTAGATAGAATTCACCTGTGAAGCCATCTGGACCTGGGCTTTTGTTTTTGGGGAGGAGATTTTTTTAATCACAGTTCCTATTTCAGTGCTTGTAATTGGGTTGTTCATAATTTCTATTTCTTCCTGGTTCAGTCTTGGAAGATTGAACTTTTCTAAGGATCTGGGACTTAAATCCTCACTGAAGATGGATTCTTACCCTTGTACTCTGAGAGGGCCGGGATCAGGGTTGAAGCCCTAAAAAGTGTCCTTGACACAGTGGCCTCATGCCCCATGTGAGCATAATGCCTCCTGATTCGTGAAATCAATCGCCTGCCTTGTACTCTATGGGCCCTGGGTGTGTAGAATGATTTTGGAGGTGGGGGCTGGAGATGAAAGGGGTCTTATTTGTATTCTGAATCACAAGTTATATTCCAAATGATTATTTGGAAGAATGCGAAGGAAAGAAGTTTTTCCCGTTTAAAATGCCTTACACAATCACAAGAAGAAAATGACGTAGCTTCAGGCAAGCTCTGTTTCCTTTGTTTCTTCTGCTTACTGACTGAGCACCCAACCTCCCTCCCTCTCCTAGCACAGTGTCCATTCAGCAGTGTTACTGCCTAAGTGAAACAGCCACAGCTGCCCCCAACCCGTCGACCCCCCTCTTCCTCATTTTGTAAATTTTCGCAGTGGGTTTACTTTCTGATATTTTAGACCCATAAATGTGTACGTACCCATATCTTGTCTGTATTTCAACCTGAGAGACAGTGGACCTGCGTTAGCTGACCGTGACGCAAGGGCAACATTACAAAGTTGAGAGATGACCGTCCATCCGCTGGAATTGGCAGACATCTAAGCCTGTAGTACTGAGACTGAGTAGTGTTTCCACTTGCACACTTGTGTGTTGAGTCTTAGTTGAAGGAGGAAGGGCCTGAAGATGGGGAGGGGGGAGTGCGGGGGGTTGGACGCAGGTGAGAGGAAGAGGAGCACACATCAAATGTAGGTCACAGAAATCCAGATGCTGACCATCTCACACGTGGTATTGTTTTTTAAATGATCACCACAAACCTTTGTTTTAATCTTTTGCTTGGGGTGGGTTTGGGGTGAGGTTTATTAAATCAGCCCTGGGTGGGGAGAGATTTCATCTAGCTATGTGATCTTTCAGAAAAGTAAGTGGAACATGCTGCCTCTTTTCAGTTCTGCCAGTGCTTCCACATGGAAACCAAACGCAGTAAAAATTTTCAAAATAAAAAGAAATCAGAGTGCTGGAATCAATTCATTCTGTATAACCCACTTAACTCACCCCCTAACTATGTGGACACTCCTTTCACAAAGGCTTCAAGACATGCATTATTAGATGGCAGAGACTAGCTAGGTGGTCACTAGGCATGTTTTTATTCTTCCTTTTTGGGACAAATTCAGATTATATCTTCCAGCATCCCTTGCAGTTGAATGTGACCGCTATCTGAGTTCTAGCTAATGGAATGTGAGCAGAAGTGCTGTACACTACAGTCTAGGCCTAGCTCATTAAAACCTCCCACATGGTCTCACCTTCTTTTATTTGGCTGCGATGGAGATGACAATAGTACAATGGTGACCACATTTGAAGGTGGCAGATCATCTTCACAGAAGATGCCTAGGACCCTGAATCACCACTTAGAAAAAGTCAGTCCAGCTATTAATGGTTGTTTTGGAAGATTGCAGAAGCAAGAAGTGAATGTTATTGTCTTAAATTTCACAGATTTTTTTTTCTGTCTCAGAAGCTAACTTTACTTTAACTAAAACAAGTAAGCACCAGCCTCCTTAAAAACATTGTAGTGTTTTTTTCCCTGTAATTTGGGTTCATGATAAGAGATGGGCCCCCTGATTTCAATGGGGTTGATAGGATCACCTTTAGAAACAAGTCTGTTCTGATCCCTATAATGGACAGCGGAACCATAGCAGAAATCAGAATGGTGATTTGACCTGTGGGGATGTGTAATTGTGGCTAATTAAACGTGGTTACCCTGGGGCCAAATAGATGGACAGCCTAATAAGGTCCTACTTGATTCACGCAACAAAAAAAAATCTAGTCTAGCAAATGGAGGCTTGATCTAGTCCCCAAAATGTAGAGTCCCAGCCTCTCCCCGTAGTTCATAGACTGGAGCCCTTTGAATGAAGGGGAGGGTCTACTTGAAGTAATACTTGCTACACTTTTCACAAGGGTGTATTGTGAACTCTCCCTCCTTGCTTTTCCCACAGGAACCTGTAGCCAACATAATTGTGCCTTGGGGACAGGGAAATACCCAGACCTTTTGAAATATAATAGATACTGGTTCTGAATTAATCCCCATGACCTAGACTATCATGATGGTCCACCAGTCATTAATCTCAAAAATATACGATCAAAAAATAAAAAATAAATAAATAAAAACATTAAAAAATATATATACAAGCAAGATACAATTAATCTCAAAAATATACAAGCAACTCCTGCAGCTCAATTCCAGAAAAATAAGCGACCCAATCAAAAAATGGGCCAAAGAACTAAACAGACATTTCTCCAAAGAAGACATACAGATGGCTAACAAACACATGAAAAGATGCTCAACATCACTCATTATCAGAGAAATGCAAATCAAAACCACAATGAGGTACCATCTCACGCCAGTCAGAATGGCTGCTATCAAAAAGTCTACAAATAATAAATTCTGGAGAGGGTGAGAAGAAAAGGGAACCCTCTTACACTGTTGGTGGGAATGCAAACTAGAACGGCCACTATGGAGAACAGTGTGGAGATTCCATAAAAAACTGGAAATAGAACTGCCATATGACTCAGCAATCCCACTGCTGGGCATATACACCAAGGAAACCAGAATTGAAAGAGACACGTGCACCCCAATGTTCATCGCAGCACTGTTTATAATAGCCAGGACATGGAAGCAACCTAGATGTCCATTGGCAGATGAATGGATAAGAAAGCTGTGGTACATATACACAATGGAGTATTACTCAGCTATTAAAAAGAATGCATTTTAATCAGTTCTAACGAGGTGAATGAAACTGGAGCCTATTATACACAGCAAAGTAAGCCAGAAAGAAATACACCAATACAGTATACTAACACATATATATGGAATTTAGAAAGATGGTAACAATGACGTTATATGCGAGACAGCATAAGAGACACAGATGTAAAGAACAGACTTTTGGACTCTGTGGGAGAGGGCAAGGGTGAGATGATTTGAGAGAATAGCATTGAAACATGTATATTATCATATGTGAAATAGATCACCAGTCCAGGTTTGATGCATGGGACAGGGTGCACTGGGATGACCCTGAGGGATGGGATACGGAGGGAGGTGGGAAGCGGATTCAGGATGGGGAGCACATGTACACCCATGGATGATTCATGTGAATGTATAAAGTAATTAGCTTCCAATTAAAAGGAAAAAAAAAGTAAGCTGTCTGAGCAGGTGGCTCATACTCCCACTGGCTGCACTGCCATCCCTTTCTCACACCTGAGTCTCATGGGGTGTTCCCTGTGACCAGGTGACTCAGAGGCACAATAGTTAAGCTTGGTTCACAGATTGTTTTGCATAGTATTTTGGCACCAGCTGGACATGGCTAGCTGCAGTGTTATAGCTCCACTTAGGGTTGATCCTGGGGACAACGGGAAGGGAACTTTTCAGTGACTGGTCACACAAATGGTCAGAGGTTTAGATATCCACTGATTCGTGAGTAGTTAGTAATGACTTGGCTAGGTGGTCCAGGACTTAGAACAAGATTGAAATATTGTTCAAGGGGGAGGTCTGGGGAAGAGGCATATGGATGTCCCTTTTGGAATGGGTGTGAAGGTATTCATATTCCCACATAAATGAGCAGCAGAGAGAATCAACTGTTGAGGAAGATCTCAATCAGATGGCTAAGATGTCCTGTCCTGTGGATGCCAGCCAACCTCAGTTTCTTATCCAATGAACTCCTGAACAAAATGGCCATGGTGGCATGCATGGAATTTAGACACAAGCTCTACAATATAGACTTTCACCAAGGCCAGTCTGGCTATAGCAACTGTTGAGCACCCAACCTACTGACAGCAAGGTACACCAAGCCCCACTATTGGAATCATTTCTCAGTGGCAACTGATTACAGGCACAATACAAAATGAAAAGAAACCATTTGGACCCCCAACATTTTACTGGCAGGAAGCAGACTGGGGAAACTACTCACCTGCGAATATGTGCTACCTTTCGTGAAAAAGGAAGGAAGGCACAGAGGGTGGGACCAAGAGCCCAGAAAGCAGAGCCAAGCAGAGCCCAGAAACCCTAGATAATTATCTCCAGGCCTTGAAACCTAATCCAGGAACTTCCATGTGCCCAGTGGGATTTCACAGTTGCTATAGACCAGTGACTCCTTTGTGTCTCCCATTTCCCCTTTTTGAAATGGAATGTCTGTAGCCAATATCCTGTGTCTGTTCCACCATTGTATGTTGGGGTGTGTTGGAGACAGATATAACTTGTCTCTAAATTTCACAGATCTACCGGTAGTGGGGGTGGGGGGAATAGTACTTAAGGAGCCATACTTAAGGAATACACCAAAGGAACCCTTCACACTTGGACCTGATTTAGATGAGATTCTGGACTTTCAGACAATGTTCTAATGAAATGAGACTTTTACAGACCTTGGGAGGGGGTAAATGTATTTTGCATGTGGAAGGGACATATATCATTGGGGCCTGAGGACAAACAGTAGAAGTCTCCAAGGTGGCTGCCAATGATCCCCACCTCCTGGTATTTATATCCTTGTATAACCCCCTCCCTGAGAGTGTGGCCTGGACCTAATGACTTACTTCTAGTGAGTGGAATATTGTAAAAGTGGTAGGATGTCACTTCTGAGACTAGGTTGTAAAGACTGTGACTTCTATCTTGCGTGTGCAATTTTCTCCCCATGTCCCCTCACGCTCCTGTCTAATCTCACTTGATCACCCTGTTGAAATAAGCAGCCATGTTGTGAGTTGGTCTGTGGGAAAGTCCATACAGCAAGGAATTTGAGGATGGCTTCCACCAACAGTCGGCAAGAAACTGAAGCACTTAGTCTAATAGCCCACAAGGAACTAAGTCCTGCCAACAGCCATACATTGAGCTTGGAAGCAGATCCTTCCCCAGTCAAGCCTTGGGATGACTGCAGCCCCATCTGACACCTTGATTGTAGCCTGTGAGAGATTCTGAAATAAAAACCCAGCTAAGTTGTGCCCAGATTTCTGATCTACAGGAACTGAGATAAATGTCATTGTTTTATTTAGGTTTTCTCTTCAGCATTTTTTTAAAATTTATTTTTTACAATGTTGTGTTGGTTTCTACCATGCAGCAATGTGAATCAGCCATAATTATACATATATCCCCTCCCTCTTGAGCCTCCCTCCCCTCCCCTCCCCCTGTCCCACACCTCTAGGTCATCACAGAGCTCCAGGCTGGGTTCCCCATGTTATATAGCAACTTCTCACCAGCTATCTAAATTACACATGGTAGTGTATGTATGTTGATACTAACATGTTGTTTTAAGCCACTGTTTTTGAAGTAATTTGCAGTAATGCTGCTGCATAGGGGTTTCCCTGGTGGATCAGTGGTAAAGAACCCGCCTGCCAATGCAGGAGACATAAAAGACACGGGTTCGATCCCTGGGTTGGGAAGATACCCTGGAGAAGGGCATGGCAACCCATGCCAGTATTCTTGCCTGAAGAATCCCATGGACAGAGGAGCCTGGAGGGCTACAGACCATGGGGTCACAAAGAGACACAACTGAAGTGACTTAGCACACATATGCAGTAATACGTAACCAATACGGGAAGGCATGCAGGTTATGTACAAGTTCAGCATGTGGACTTCTACCTACCAAAGACAATCTGGCTATAGCACTGCTGAAGTCCCACCTGCCAACAGTAGACAGCAACACTGAACCCCAGCTATGAACTGTTTCCCAGGGGCAGGCTGATTACTTTGGATCCCTGCTCTCATGTAACACAAGCTGTAGGTTCAGAGATTTAGTGGGAATCCCAGCTGATACTACCTGAGCTAGATACACTCTTTGTGGGGTCTGTTTCCTGTGTATATGACAAAGACTTCGTGAAATATCTCACATGTAGCTTGGCACCCAGAAAGGAGTTCACAAGAGGCTCTTCCCTTCCCTTTCCTGGAAGGTGGGTGCCCCAGAGGCAGGGAATGCATTTCTGTCTCCAAATCCCTCTTTTCCCATCATCACAATTTCAGGGCTTCTGGGACGCATGGTCAGTGTCTATCCCTTCAGAGTCTCAGTGATCATGGACCTCAGACCCCAGGCCCCACTCCTGTCGAGTAACACCCTTACCAAGGAGCTTTATGCACTGCAGAGAACAGAATGAGACTCCAAACGCTGTTCCTGTCTCCCTCTTCTTCTGAGCCCTGACTGAAAGTGGGAGCAGAGGCCTTAGGCTTGGGCCTTGCCTTCCCTCTAGGAACTCCCAGTACAGGGGACTTGGGGGTGGGAAGAGTGTTTCAAGCACCACCTAAAGCACAGTGGGGGCACTACGGAGGGGGAAGGGGTTGGAAAGTCCTTAGTAGAAGTGATGTCTCTTCCCATCCCTGTTACTGTGGACTCAAGAGCCATTCTGAGGGATTTGGCAGCCCCTAGGAACCTGCATCTGTCTCCAAAATGATGTCTCTTCAGAAGAAAATGACTTCGAGGTGAAGATATTGTGCTTCCCCAGTGCTCTTTCTCCCCATCTGCCACTCATCTGGAATTCCCCAGGGCAGTCACTCCTTTATAGGTGAGTCTGAAAAAGGAGACACATCTGCACCCAGAGCAAGCTCTCTGGAAGAGGTCATATTTGAGCTGGGTCTCACAGGATGGGGGCTAGCACCTCTCCCGCAGAGCTCACGGGATGCATATCACTGAGGGATGAGGCAGGGCAGTGCCAAGATGGGAAAGGCTGTCTAGAAACTGGTGAGCCCCTTCCTTTGGAGGGCCTGAGCCTGGGCCAAGTTCTCAAGCAGGGGAGCTGCTACAGATTGTAGGCACACTCTTCCTCTCCTGTTAGACCAGGGTCCTGTTCTGGGGTCTGCCTCCAGGTGAGAGTGGTAGTGAAGTGCTGAGAGACAGCCCTTTCCTGTCCCTGTCCCAGCTTTCACATCCCAGTCTCCTCTCAGGTGGTCTCCTCCAACCACTTTTCATGCTCAATTCCATGTAAGTGGGCAAACAAAAGACCAGGCTTTCCCAGTGGACTGGGATCAAAATGAGCCCAAGTTGAGGTGTCCACTGGCCCATGCCTCCCATTACTTGCACAGCCCACCATCTCCTGGCTGGAAGACTGGAGGCAGGGCTGAGGCAGATATCAAGTCAAAGCCCCAACAAATCAAAGCTGCTAGAAGTGGGTGGGCTTTCTCATCACTAGGTTACTATCAACTGGATAGTAACAAAATGAACCCACTGAGCATTCACATGAGAAAGGGCAGAGTGGCAGTGTTCTGGGTTCCCGGGGTAGGCACCAAAGCCTGCCCATTAGCCTTTAAGCCCTCTGTGCAAGCACATTGAAAGAAAAGCCCTTGAAGAACCAGGCATGATGGGAAGCTGGTGGGCTGGCTTAGTTGGGATGGTGCTCTTGCTTCCTCCCCCATATCCTCCCATCATGCGCAGATCTGAACACAGTATTAAGGACTACGAAGAGCGGTTCTTAGCCTTTGGAGGGACTAGGATCCCTTTATGAATCTGACGCAATGTGGTTTGTCTTCTTGCCAGTGTAACAGATGCATGCAAACCCCCATTAAAAACATGTTAACTAACTCCAGTGATGGTCTCTGATTTTAGAGCCTTAGTCACCCTCATTTTAAAGACTTTGGGGCCCAGGAGGGGGAAAAAAATCTATCCAATATAAAGTCACCATTAATAATCTGTATTTTAAAGTGAACTCACCTTGAAACCATTATGCTAAGTCAAAGAACAGTCACAAGGAATCACATATTATATGATCCCACTTATGTATGTCCAAAATAGACAAACCCTTATAGATTAAGGGGTAGTCTAGGAGTGGGGGACCAGGGGTGAGAAGTGATGCCTAACGAGTGTAGAGTTTCTTTCTGGAATGACAAAAATGTTCTAAAACCTTCTGCAGTGATGATTATACAACTAGAATATACTGAAAGCCACTGAATTGTATACTTTAGTGAGTGAAACCTGTGTAGTATGTAAAATCTAGTATAGTAATGCTGTTTTTTAAAAAGTGAATTTGGTGACTGTAAATGACCTAACTGGGGGAGGTCCTTTTTCCTACCTCCTCACTCAGAGGTAGGAAAAACCCTTGAGGGTAGAGAAAAACCAGGGAAGGGCCCCTGAAAGACCCAGCATATGGGTCTGACAAGAAAGCATTCCAAAATGAGATTACATGGATGTGTGTGTACGTGTGTGTGTTAGGGTAGAAAATCTGCATGTCACTTTAAAGCCAGTCTTCCATATCATCTGTGGATTTGACACATGGTGTATAGTACAGTAGTGTCAATACGTATTTATTGGAAAGAACCTGAGTTTAAGTGGACCCTCATAGTTCAAACCCATTGTTTAAGGCTCAACCCTGTGTCCATGTGTATCTTAAGGGCAATGACGCATCATGGGTGGTTTTAAGCAGAATAGAAACATCCCTTTGAATCACTGAACTGTACATTTAAAAGAGGTACACCAGTTTTGTGTGTAAATTATACCTCAGTAAAGCCCTGCCCACAAACCATACCTCTAGGGGCTCGAAGAGGGTGGACAGGAGGGCATAAAGTTGGAGGCAGCTGTGGTAGGAGTTACGTGCCAGGGCCTATCTCTTGGGAGATGGCTAAAACTAGCTTAGGGTGGAGTGGGGGGAGAACTGGGATGTCTTGCCCATGGTTAAGGAGAACCTGGCAGAACTCGTTTCAGAACTCAGCTCCCTGGCTTCAGCCCTTGTGCTCCACCAGCACCGCAGCTCCTCCACTGACAGGTGATGGAGACCTTCCGAAGAGAAATGCACTTCAGAAACATGTTTCAAAAAAATGTTGCTAAGGGTTTTATTTCTAACAAGAGGAAAATAATAAAATAAAATTAAAATAGGCTTCAGTTGGAACCAAGTTTCTTGTTTTGCCTTTTTTTCCTTTTGAACAAATTAATTACACACCAACAATCATCTTTTATTACAACATGAACCCAGGAGGAGGAAAGGAGACAGGGCAGGACATGGAGGGAAGGTCAAGGTGGTAATGAGGACAAGCACCAAAAGCTTTCTTCAGATCTCAGGGAGCCCTCCTCAGCTCCCCAACCAAATTTATTTAAAATAATAAACTGTGAGCACAGCTATGTGAAGTTTCCTCCTCCTGGGTGGAAGTCAGGGGAAGGAAGAAGAAGGTGAGGGGAGGGATGGAGGCAGGAGAAGGGGGGAAGGAGGAGGAAGAGTGAAGGGGGGAGGTGAGGTTAGTGTAGCATGGCCTGGCCAGGGCCACAACTGGGGAGAGAAGGGAGAGGAGATTCCCCCAGTTTGCATATGCACTGGCTGTCTCTCTGGAATGGTGCTGGCCCAGCCCCAGCCACCCCCCTGCCACCTGCCCATCCGTCTATCTGCCTCAGGTGTCTAGGAATGCTGGTTAGAGGCTACCAGGGAGGGGGACTCCAGGGGCCAGCCCCCAGGAGCTGAGGTCTGAACAATACCTTGGAGTCAGAATATAAAAGTCAAGGGACTCAGGGGTGGGCTGGGGTGGTCATCCCCCCTACTCGCCCACCTCCCAAGAAGCAGGCTTGATGGTCAGAAAGAGGATCCTTGAGGCCAAGGGGTCTCTGTTGGGGTCTGTGCTAGGCTCA
This sequence comes from Bos taurus, assembly GCF_002263795.3. Classification (NCBI taxonomy): domain Eukaryota; kingdom Metazoa; phylum Chordata; class Mammalia; order Artiodactyla; family Bovidae; genus Bos; species Bos taurus. Next base: position 90,644,931 of record NC_037357.1, read on the forward strand.
GCCACTGTCACAACTGTTGCTGAGACGGCTGCTGTGGGCAGGGCACATGCAGCCGGGGAGTCAAAGTGGGGAAAGGGCCCGAGGAGCCTGAACTGGCCCCTAGTGCAGGCTCCAAGCCATTCTCCTGGGTGCTGGGGCTGTCAGTGGTGGGCAGGGGTGGGGGTGGACCCTCACCCCCAGTCTCCTCCTCCAGCTCCTCCTCCTCCTGGGCCTCCTCGGCCTCTGGCCCTGAGCTCCGTACCCTCTTTGGCTCTAGCTCCTCTCGGGCTGGGTCATCACCCTCCCCACCCCGATCTGCTTTCCGCCGCCGCCGCCTCTCCAGTGCCCGGCCCCGTGCTCGGCTCCCATGGCGCTCAGCCTTCTCCAGCTGTGATCACAACAGGCAAAAAGAGGTGCAGCACAAGTGGTCAGGCCTGAGCTCCTTGACTGCTCCGCCTGACCTCCTAGCTCTGCACATGATCTGTCCTCTCCTCACCTCCAGAAGTGTGCGGATCCGCTCCACATCTGGAGGCTGCCCAGCCTGCAGCAGCTGCCAGATGCTCTGGTTCTCATCCAGGGTCACCTCAAGCAAGTCCCCCTCCAACATGAGCTCCTCTAGGGGGGTCCGGGTTGCCTCAGGCAGCTCCAACACAGGGCCAGTCAACCGTGGCAACAGCGAGGACAGCAGCTCCAGGTCTGGGGGGTTGCGGGGACAGGTTGTGTTAGAGGCTACTCCTGGTTATACCCCTGCCCCCTACCACGACAGAGCTAAGGACCACAGGGATCACTCTGGTGAGATCCACTAACAGCCTACCCACACTTAGACCTACCTCTCTTACCTGAGCCCTCCCCCGGGGCTACCTTCTCAGGACTGGTCATGCTGTCTCCATTCTCTAGCAACCCCTGCACCTGCCAAAGAGATCAAGAAAAGGTAGTGATAACTGAAGAACCAGGTCCTACTGCTGCCCCCCAACTTCAGACTTGGGACCCTCCACCTCCTGGAGAAGGGCAGACACAGGCTGCCAGCATTGAGCATTACAGGGATCTGGAGAGGAGGCAGAATGGGGCAAGAAGGCCAGGCCAAAGGAGACCAAAAGTCAGAGAGCAGGGGTAGTAGGGCTGGAGCCTAAGTAAGGGCAAGGGCTAGGAGACAGGAATTTGAGGGTCAAAGAGCTGGGCTGCACAGCTCACCTTAGGCATATCCTTGCCACTGCCTTCTCTGAGAGGGTCAGAGGCGGGGGCTGAAGGGTAGGTAGGGGGCTCCTCGGGCCTGGGTTCAGCCTGCAGCCGCTGGCGAAGCTCAGCCAGCCGTCCCAACAGAGCAGTCACATCCTCAGAGGCCAGAGCCTGCCTTGCACGGCCTTGCCAGCTGATGGCCCTCTCTGTGAGGCACTGTAGGGCCTCACCCTCAGGCAGCCGCACAGGCAGTCTCTGCAGCGCTACCAGCAGTGCCAAGATGGTCTCCAGGCGTGGGCGCCGTGAGCGCATGCACAGCGGACACAAGAATTTGGTGTCCCACTCCCACCAGGCCAGCAGTGGGGATGGGGTGGGACTGGGCCTTGGGGAACTGAGGAGGCGGGGTACCGACACACATCGCCCATGGAACCAGTCCTGACACAGGTCACACTGCAGAGCTCCCACCCCGGCTGGCACCTGCCCACACACACAGATGGAGGTTGCAGAGGAAGCTGTGGTCGATGATGCCAGTGGACTGGGTTTGGTGGAGTTGGTGCGGCGTAGCTGCAGGATTCCCTCCTTCTCTTTCTGTTCCCCCTCCTTGAAGGCCACGATCTGCCGTGCCCAGGACAGGGGAGGAGAGGTCAGCACCCCAACCCTCCTTCTCTGGCACCATGAACACCCCACTCCCAAACCAAGAGTACTGACGCACAGGGAGCAAGCGGTCTGCCCATGGTCACCAGGCTCAGATACTATCATTGCCAGACTCTTCTCCCCATCTGGGCCTAAGCTCCTTACCACAGAGCCTGGGTCCCTGAGGTCCTGCGCAGATAGCCCCAGCAGCTCTGTGTCAGATTTGTACAACCCCAGCTCCTTCTCCATCCAACGGCTGCGCTTGGTGCTGTCTGAGCCGGCGTCTGCACACGGGCAGAGCACCTGAGGCAGGCAGGCAGAAAGGGAATGTCTGGGGTTCCCCTCCTTCCCATACCCAAAGCCCCCAAACCCACATTCTCACATGAGCTGTCTCATCTGGGTCAGAGGCAGGAGAGGCTGTGGGTCAGGTCCCAGGCCTCACCTCCAGCAGAGTGTAGCAAGAATTCTTCTTGAGGAAGGTCTTGGAGGCCTTCTCCCTCCAGGAGTGCGCTGTCAGTACCTGCAGCTCTAGCTGTCTCAGTTCCTCCAACCCCACAGGTAGGTCCCGGCCCACAGCCACCAGACCCTCCAAGTCATCCAGGCAGGGGTAGTGATCACCATTCTGGGACAGGGCAAGAGAAAGCTCAATTCAACTCGCCAGCATCTACTGATGCTACTCTGTCCCTGGCCCTGAATTGGGAAGATGGACTGGACTCACAGTCTTGAGCCAGAAGAAAAGACTCATCCTAAGGAAGGTATGCCTACTTGGCTCTCTCCTCCAACTCCTACATCCACTGGATCAGCCTCCAGATATCCAGGCAGTCCCCAGGACCACCAGACCAGTTACGCTGTTGTGGTTGGCCTCTTTTAGCCTCCCTGCCCCCTACCATTCTCATCTTAACCAGCATCCTATCTTCCCTCAGGCCAGCCTCGCAACCGTTCTTCACACTGCTCACCAAGCACGTTCTGCCTCCTCACAATGTGCTATGCCCCCTTCCTCGCTCTAGCCAACCGAACTCAACCCAGAACAACGCAGTGTATGACATCTCTCCCATCTGGACTGAAGATCTGGGGTGAAGGGTGGGTGGGGCAACAGGGTCCTCACTTGGATCTCGTCCACATCAGCAATCCAAGCCCGGGCCTTAGCAAGAGCCTCCTTGAGAGCCTGGATGTTGGGCAGGTGAACAGGGATGTTTTCTGCCTCATGAATTATGGCCTCAAGCGTGGCTGGTGGATGCTTCTGCCTAAAGGTAGGGAAAAAAGAGGCCTCAGTCTGGGATGGTCTCTGTGACCAGAAGCCCAGCCTGACTTTTGGGTATAGCAGTATGAGCCCCTGTGGCTGCCACTTGGGCCTACTTGCTTGCATTCTGCCTACAAGCGGCTGTCAGTCTCTGCTTGTTCCATATTGCACGCACCAAAACTTCTGCCGTATCCCCATGCTGTTTGTCCACCAGTCTGTCCACCTGCTGGCAGTGCCTACACACACAACCTGTAGTATTAATCTGGGAACTGCAGTTTGTCAGACTGTCCCATGTGTGGGGCTTTCTACTGACAGGTGTTCATCTGCTCGTTGGTACTTCTCATGACTGTGTGCACACGTCAGCCTGTGGAGCTAGTCCTCTATATAGCTCTGCATTTGTCCATCTCTGTTTCTCCATAAGACTACCTCTGACTCTACGTGTAACACAGAGTTAAACAAAAAAGGGGAGGATAGGATAGTCAATACACCAATACAGGAGTCTGGTGCTCAAGGCCACCCATGGGAATCATCTTCAGCTTCTCTGCTAAACTCTGAAGGATGCAGTAGAGCAGGGAGGAGAAGAAGCTAGACCTACCTGGCCTCCAGGCAGAGGTGGGCCTTCTCCTCCCAGCGTTCGGCAATGGTCAGTAGCTCCTGCAGTTCGGCTTGGGCCTTGTCCACAGCAGGGCTAGGGGCCACACTGGCACCTGCTACCAACAGTCCCCGCATGACAGCCAGGGTGCCTCTTCGGGCTGACGGGGCCAGTGTGCGTTTAACCTCATCCAGCCATTGTGCCTGTTCCACCTGCCGCTGGAGCTGCTGGGCTTCAGGTACCTCCACTCCAAGCTGCTGCCCTCTCTCCAGCAGGGACTGCAGGAGCCCTGGACTGGACGGCAATGAGGCCAGAGCCTCACAGGCCTCAGCTTGGTAGGCTTCCACCTGTTCCAGAATACCCTACCAGGACACAAACAAAAAAACAAACTCCTCAGCAGAGCCCACACAGAGATCCCACCACCACGTACCTCTGCCCTATTTACCTTCTTACCCTTCAGTATTTGGGAAGAGAACCTAGCATGGTCTAGGCACTCTTCCTTCGCCAGGCCCTAAGCAGTGGTTCCTAATACTCACTGCCCACTAAATACCCTGGGACATTTTAAAACACAGATCTCTGGGTCCACTCCTTGAGATTCTTAATAGGGATCGGTCAGGAGTCTAAAGGGCTTCCCTGGTGGCTCAGTGGTAAAGAATCTGCCTGTAATGCAGGAGACCCGGGTTTGATCCCTGGGTTGGGAAGATCCCCTGGAGGAGGGCATGGCAACCACAACCCACTCCAGTACTTTTGACTGGAAAAGTCTGTGGACAGAGGAGCCTGGCGGGCTACAGTCCATAGGGTCGCACAAAGTCAGACAGGACTGAAGTGACTAAGCAGCAGCAGGAGTCTATGCTTTATTTAAGCGCCCAGAGGATTCTGATGTATATCATCAGGAGACCCTCTGTCCTAAAAATGTTGTTATGCTTGGCCTTCTCACAATCTCTACACTCACACTGGTGTCCATTGCTCTTTCCACCCTATTTCTGTACTTTCTTGAACTTTACTCCGCTTTCCAGGCACAGAAACACCCTTGTTACTTCCTTTCACCTCTTCTACCTTGAAGAGGAAACCTTTCCTTGACTACGCATCCTGTATCTGTACCCTTGCCACTTGGCCCTCAAATCCCATTTCTAACAGGCAGTTTGCAAACCCTTTGTCTCCTACCTCTATTACTCACAGGTGTATCCTGTCGTGCCCAAATACTTGCCACTTTTGAAAGAAGTCAAGAGTGGCCTGCTGCTCAGGTCCCCCTCCCCTCCCCCAAACCCTCAGCAGCACCCCAAGTTCACCCCTCCTCACCTTGACATCCCCAATCTGGTGCATGGCACAAGGCAAGTTGTTCATCTGGTCCAGAAAGGCCCGGAGCTCAGCAAGGGTCATCTGCAGACCAGCCATCCTGTGGGGGCTATGGAGTTTCACATGTAGTTTCAAGTCCAGCCCAGTCCCCTCCCTCCATCTCTGTACTAAGGCCCAACACCTTTCCTCATACATGCCCACCTTGACTTCTCATACTTCACAGTTCTCTGCAAATGCCCAGGTTAGAGGGAGAGTTTTAAGATACATGCATGTTCATATGATGAGGGAAAAGAATTAGAAGAGAGGAATATAGGATTTATTTGGTGGGGAAAGCTTAGAAATTGATGGCAACAGAAGCTGGACAATTATAATCCATATTCTACTGTGAACTCAGATTAAGTGTATGCTTCTGTGTCCTTTTCTTATCCCTAAACCTCCAACAACTCCCTGACCTCAGCCTGTCTGAAATCAGTACCTTCAGGTACTGATAAAAAGAAACAATCCTAACTTTCTTAGCACTGAGGTACTCCCCTCCGTTCTAGCTGCCTGGCCTCCTTGCCTCCCCAGTTCTTCCAATGACAGTGCTTGTCAGCTTCCTGTTGATGTCACTTGCTAATGGTACTCAGAGTTCACCACCACCCCCTGCCAACAGTCCTTTCCTAAGGTGCTCATTCCTCAGCAGGCTATCTGTGCCCAATGCCTCACGCTGCCATACCCAGCTTCCTGGCCGCTGACCAGCCCCAGAGCCCGGGACACGCAAGCCTCTGCCTCACTCAGGCAGTTCTTTAGTCGCTGCAGCAGCTCACTGTTAGGAAACCTCCGCTCACGGGCCTCTGACTCTAGTGCCCTCAGCTCTTCAAGGCCTGGAGAGAGAATAAGAGCAGCAAGGAGTAGGCAGTATTGAGTAAAGGCAGAGGAAGGGGGTGGAGGGTACAGAAGAAAAGGGAATAGAACTTGCCTGTGGAGTCCCTCCGTCCCCCCATCACTCACTGCGCTTCCGCCCATCCTCCACCTCCAGGGCCACTCGCACTTTGTTGGCCCACGTGTCAAAGGACTCAGCCCGGACCTTCAGCTTATGGAGCATGGCAGGGAGCTCATCCAAGGTGTACCGATACCTACAGGAAGAGGACAGGGAAGAGCACATCTGGCCCAGTTCTACATCCCCCTCCTCAGCCCACTTCCCCCAGGTAGGCCCCCTGCTCACCTCAAGTACTGCCGGCTACTGGAGCACTTGCAGAGATCATTGATGTGGGAGAGGCAGACAAGGCCATCAGGGCAGTCATAGCAGGCTAGGGCTGATAGAAAGCACGTGGTCTTGCACTTGATGCACTGGCGTTCATCATCCGGGAGCAGCTCAAAAGCTTCTCGCTCAGCTTCAGTGATGCCCTGGGGGTGTTCATTATATAGAACCAGAACAGGGCTGCAGAAACCCCTAACTCAGCCACCACTGAGCTCCACATAAAAGACTCAAATCTGTGCTAGGAGCTATGAAGGAGACAAAACTCCACAGATCACACTGCCTCTGTGAAGTCCAGACTCTCAAAGCTGGGTAATCATATGAAGCAGGGTAAGATCAATGTAGGTTGAGAGGAAGAAAAATCAGGGAAGTTTCAGATTAGCAGAAAGGGCCTTAGGGGTGAAGAAGGTGAGGAAAATGTGGACCAAGGCACCAGAGAGATGGCAATATGTGGAAGTGGCCAAGACAAGTGTCGTGTACTGGGGAATAATGCTAGCTTCCAGGCACTCAGTGCCCACTGTGCTCTAGGCACTGTGCTGGCTGCTTTAGCAGCATACTACATGCACATCTACAACTTAAGAGAAATAAACTCTATGTGCTTGTATCCAGTGTTTAAAGTTCCCAACCTAAGCCAATGACTTTACTGTTGATTAGATGAAGAAAAAGCAATCCACTCCAAAAATGGAGGAAAAGCCAGCTATCTTGGAGTAACTGAAAGACAAGATAATGCTATACATTATGAGCAATTTTGGGGATTTTAGAGAGAAATTTTGATTCTAACAGTTTTTGTCTTCTGTACTGACCTAACTTCTGTGTAAGTCCATTGCACATTACAAATCCCACCCTGCCACAGATGTGCTCTGCACATTACAAACCCTGCTCATATGAGTCCATTGCACATTACAAATCCAGCTGTGTTGATATAGAGTAAATTATTTAAACCTCTCTGGGTTTCAGTTTCCCTATTTTGTAAAATGGAGACTATGGTACTATCCTCATTGGGTTGGGATTAACAAAGGTAAAGTCACTAAGGACTTAGAAAAGTATCTTAGCACTTAGAATAGTGGAACCACAACAGGCCCTCAAAAGTCAAAGTAACCTTGAGAAAGAAAAACAAAGCTGGAGGTATCAAGTTTCTTGATTTCAAACTATATTACAAAGCTGCAGTAATCAAAACAGTATGGTAATGACATAAAAATAGACACATAAACCAATGGTAAGCCCAAAAATAAACTCTCATACATACACTCAACTAATATTTGACAAGGGAGTCAAGAATACTCAGTGGGGAAAAGATAGTCTCTTCAATAAATGGTGCTGGGAAAACTGGATAATCACAGGTAGAAAAATGAAACTGGACCTTTATCTTATATCACTCATGAAAATTAACTTGAAATAGATTAAAAACTTAAATGTAAGAACTGAAACCATAAAACTCCTAGAAGAAAATATAGGGAAAATGTTCCTGGACATTGGTGTGGGCAATGATTTCTTATACATGGTATATTTAAAAAGCACAAGCAACAAAAGCAAAAATAAATAAGTGGAACTATATCAAACTAAAAAGCATCTGCACAGCAGAAGAAATCATCAACAAAATGAAAATGCAACCCATGGAATGGGAGAAAATATTTGCAAACTGTCTATCTGATAAATGGTTAACATCCAAAGTATATAAAGGACTCATACAATTCAACAGCAAAACCCCAAACACCCAAATAAGAACTGGGCAGAGGACCTGAAAAGATGTTTTTCCAAAGAAGACATATAAATGGCTAATAGGTACATGAAAAAATGTACAACATTACTAACCACCAGGAAAATGCAAATCAAAACCATTAATATCCCCTCCCACCAGTCAGAATGGGTTATCATCAGAAAGAAAAGAGATAACGTGTTGGAGAGAAGGTGGAGACAAGGGAAACTGTGCACTGTGGTAGGAATGCAAACTGGTACAGCCACTTTGGAAAACAGTATGAAGGTTTCTCAAAAAATTAAAATAGAATTAACCATATGATCTAGCAATCCCTCTTCTGGGTATACTCCAAAGGAAATGAAACTAGGATCTCAAAAAGATATCTGCACTCTCATGTTCACTACAGCATTATTCACAATAGCCAAGATACGGAAATAACCTAAGAGTCCATAAATGGATGAATGGATTAAGATGATGTGGTGTATGTATGTGTATATGTACATATACATATAATGGAATATGTATTACTCAGCCATGTGGAAGACAGCAATCTTGCCATTTGTGACAACACAGATGGACCTTGAGGGCATTATATAAGTTAAATCAGACAAAAAAGACAAATATCACAGAGTATAACTTATATATGGAATCCAAAAAAGCCAAACTCCTAAAAACAGAGTAGTAGGAGTTCCCTGGTGGCCTAGTGGTTAGAATCCCAGGTTTTCACTGCCATGCCCTGGGTTCAGCCCCTGGAGGGGGGACTGCGATCCTGCAAGCTGGCTTGCAGCACGGCCAAACAAAACAAACAAGAAACAGAGTAGAATGGTGGTGGCCAAGGGCTAGGGAGGTAGGAAAAAAGGAAGATGCTGGTCAAAGGACAAACTTCCAGTTAGAAAATAAATAGATTTGGGGGAGTCTAATCTATAACATGATGACTATAGGAGGGGGGAAAATGGGCATTCAACAAATATTTACTGATATTAGCTAATTTTCAGATAAAGACACATATTTCACGGGGCTATCTCAAAGTCTTAGAGAGAGTAACTTGCACAAAGTGAGAATGTGACTACAGCCTATTTTGAATCTGAAGCTAGAGAATGCTGCTCTTAGGGTGAACCCCCTAGGTATTCCTGGATCATGAACTCCTTAGAGAACTGGATGTAAGCTATGAGCCCTCTTGCTAGAAAAGGACTCAAACATATATACAAACATATACAAACACACACACACACAATCACACACAATCTTTTACAGAATTCGAGCCCTCTCGCTAGAAAAGGACTCTCTCTCTCACACACACACACACACACACACACACACACACACACACAATCTTTTACAGAATTTTGAGACTGGGGGTTCCAGAATTCTTCTCTTAGGTAAGGGCCAAATTCTGAGATTTTGAGAATAGAGAATTCTGAGTGTTAGTATGGGAACATCTACTTTTCCCACCTTACTTTGGCTCCTTCCTATAGCCTAGCACAGCCCCAAAGTCATCACTTAATAACAGCACTGAACAGAGAGAAAAAATTATGCCTAGAAAAGCCCATCAACTAATACCACAGACTGATAGGCCCCAGACCTCCAACACTTACCAAAGCTGCAATTCTTACAGCCCATGCTCATAGGGAAGTTATAAATGAGCTTTAAAATAAGAAAATATTAGCCTAAATTTCCTTATTTTAAGAAAAGGGATCCAGCATGGGATTCCTCAAGACCAGCATTCTTTTGTGCATCCTATGGAGCACTCTCACTAAATCAATTCCCTAACTGAGCAAGTTTGGAGCTTTAAGGCAGCTAAACTACATGAACAGCAGTCCCACTCACCTTCAAATAAAACTGATAAGTTATGAGGAATCTATCTGCCTTCTACTCAGTAACACGAACCCAATCTGAACTGCTAAACCATTTGAACTGCAATAAAATGGCATTTAATATCCCATATTTCAATTATTTTGTTCATGTATTAATATTATCAATAACAGCAGCTGCTACACTGAAAGTGCAGTAATAGATGCTTTGACATAAATCATCTTACTCAAGCTTTACAACCACCTCACAAGAGGTATTTATTCCCATTTTATAGAGTGGGAGAGTAAGACTATGAAAGGTTAGGTAACCTAAAAAGGTTGTCCAAGCTTACCAGCAAATGGGGGTTTTGTTATGTCAGTTGGTCTTATTGGGTTATTTAAATAATCATGAATAGCAGCTATACCAGCACCTGCTATGGGTCACTTACTTAACATCTTGAAAGAAAAGAAAGTGAAAGTAAAGTCACTCAGTCATGTCCAGCTCTTTGCGACCCCATAGACTGTAACCTACCAGGCTCCTCCATCCATGGAATTTTCCAGGCAAGAGTACTAGAGTGGGTTGCCATTTCCTTCTCCAGGGAATCTTCCTGACCCAAGGGATCGAACCTGGGTCTCCCTCAATGCAGGCAGACACTACACCATCTGAGCCACCTGGGAAGCCCACTTAACAACTTAAATCCACTCAACTATCCAAAAAGATAAGCACTATTATAATTCCATTTTTTTTCAGATGGGGATGCTGAGGCTCAGTCAAGTAAATTAACTTGCCAACAGTTATTAGTAAATGGTAGAGAATGGAATGTAGTTTTCAACTTAGATGTGTCTAGTTCTTTTCAGTACTTCCCAAGAGTAGAGCCTACTACTACTTCCTCCTCTCCTATCTCTGCCAGACTAGGGTACCCAATCCTGTATACTCTCCCCACCACTCACCTTCTCCAACAGGGCCTTTCGTAGACGCCGCTCCTCCTGCACCATGATGAACATCTCTTTATGCACAGCTGCTGCTAGATTCAGGTCCAGCTTCTCTGGACAAGCAGCCATCTTGCAGATGAGCTCCTCATGGGAGAAGACACAATATCTTCGGAGTCGGCGGTAGTGCTCAATGCACTGGCGCCCAGCTGGCAGCTGTGGTCAGGTTCAAGGTTGAGCATAGCCAAGTCTGGAGGCCATGGTGCCTCAGCTTCCCTACCACCCTCCTGCTTCTCCTTGCCACCCCTCATCACACTCCAGACTCACCCAGTCAGCAGTGCAAAAGTTGACAGCCTCAGCAAAGTTGTAGCCTTGGTTAAAGCCACTGTGGTAAGCACGAGGGAAGGTAATGACGAATTCTCCTGCACACTGGTTTGTGCGGACAACCTGAGGAAGAAAAGCCAAGATCGCTGAGATAGAAGTTTTCCATAGTCTACAGAAACCTCATCTAAGTGCAGAGTCCTCAAGGAGAGGAAGGAAAGTCTCAGGGAATGGTCTGACAACAGATTCCCAGATCCTCCAACTCCAACAGAGAGGACCACTGGTCTCTGTTCTCAAGGTTTTGATTTGTGACGACAGGAAATATTGTAAAGTAATTAGCCTCCAATTAAAATAAATAAATTAATTTTAAAAAAAGAGAATTTGAGTCAAAAGCAGGAAATATACCAAAATATTTCAACTTCCTTAATAATTTTTATAAAAATTCAAAATATAACTTTCCATTAAGCTGGCCATTCCTTTCTCAGTAACAATTTTTGTTACCAGTCATGTAAGCAGTTTCACACCAAGTGGTTCTACAAAATCTGTTATAAAATCAGCAGGCCCTGCCATTCTCCATTTCCTACAGCCATTGGTTTTCACCTCTTCTGATTATTTTGGCATTCACCTTAACAATTCTAAATATCATGCCTCAAGACTATATTAAAAACAGCCTTCTATTTATCAATTTGCTTAGTTTTCTATGCATGCATTAGTAAGTTAATCCCAACCTTTTTGACAAATGTAAAACTCTATCACTTTTCACCTTTCTGTAGCAATCTCTGATAGAGCCTTATGATCTGTTACAATTTGGACCAGCTGCCCTCCCTGGATTGTCACTCTCCCATGACAGATTTCCTGTTTCCTAGATCCCATGTCTTCCTCTTTCTTGGTTTGTTCCTTTGCTGTGGTTAATTAAGCACATCATCCAACAGCTTCCTGAGAAACAGTGGGAAGAATTTAGAAAAATATCTCTATTCTACTCTCACATTTGATAATTTGACGGCACATATAAAATTCTAAGTTGAAAATCATTTTGAAGGCATGGTTCTAGTGTTCTGGATTCCAATGTTGCTTTTGAAAGTTTGAAGCCATTCTGATCTGTAATGCTTTGAATGAAACCAGTTTTCTCTCAGAAAGCTTGTACGAGTTTTCTGGTCCCAGTGTTTGTGAAAATTCACCAGATATACCTTGGTATGGATCTATTCTCATTCATGTACTGGGTAGGCCCTTTGATTCTGGAGACTCTCGTAGTTGAGGGCAATTTTCTTAAACAATTTCATTAATAATTTGATCCTTTCAGTTTTCATTTATTCTCTTTTCAGAGAGAATTATTGAATATTGAACTACCAGAAAAAGTTCTCTGATTTTCTCTAGCTTTTTCTGCCTTTAACTTTTTATTCTATCTTCTGGGAGATATCCTTAACTGTTTATCTTCTATGCTTTTTATTTAGTTTTCCACTTTTGTTATCATTAATTTTAATTTCCAAGAGCTCTTTTTTGTTCTTAGCATGTTCTTTTAAAATAGCATCTTGTTCTTATTTTATGTTTGCAACATATGCTCATCTCTGAAAGTTTTAATGAGGTTTCTTTTCCTTTTCTTTTTGAAGTTTATTTCTCCCAGCCTACCCTCTGTTCAAACTGCTTTTTTACCATTTGGTTCTACTTTGTTCTAGAGTTTTCTCGGTTATCTACTTATATTCAAAAGTAAGAAAGGAAAAGACTGAATAGAAGTTCTGAGTACTGAGATGAAGTTTGTCAACTGTAAGCTTCACTGTAGGGTAAAGCCACTTAGTTTGGGAAACTCTAGGTCTTTCCTTCTGAGCCAGTTAAGAGTCCCCAGAGAAAACTCACCCATTTTCTGTGCCCGAAGAAAAAAGGTTTGGCTACCAGTGTTCTAAGAGTCAAGTGGAGGAAGATGGCTGGGAACCTCAACATTCAGTAAGTATACAATGAATTCTAGTATTTTCACTATACCTCAATTGTACCTAAAAGACCTCAATCCAGAGATCAATTTCAAAAGTACACCTCACAATCTTTTGCTAGTGAGGGAGGGTCACATTTCCCGCTACCTAGTGTGGGTGAGGTTCCCACGGCTTTCAGATTGATTCGCAGATGTTCCAGGTACTGATTTAAGTTTCAGTTTTCCTGTTTCCTAGTTTCAAGAATTTTTTCATTGTCTCTTGTTTTCCCCATCATTGTGATTTTTTTTACCTTAAAAAAAAATCCCTTTGTGTCATTTAAGTGAAGTTTCAATAAGGAATGGAAGTAGCCATGTGTATGTTTAGTTTGCCACCATTACCAAGAAGTCTTACAAAGTTTTTTAAGACAAACATTTAACGCTGATGAAGACACACTGAAATAAGTACAGTGCAGGTATGGGGACCAATAACTTCTCTCTAGAAAGCAAAATTGCTAATATATACTAAGAACCTAAAAGGTTTATAGCCTTCAACACAATTCCTCTGCTAGGATTCTAGATTAATGTGGAGAGAATCAGCATCCTAACAATATTGAATCTCCAAATTTATTCAGGTCATGTATCAGCTCCTACCTCCAATACATTTTCTTCTCAAATCTACGCCTACTTAAGAGACAATATCAGTATTTACTACTTGTACTGCCGCACTGGCCCCCATTATCAACCAGAATTGTCTTCCCCAACCAAAATGCAAATCTGATCATGTAATGTCCCTGTTGAGAACCTCTCACTCAAATCCTCATATCTACATGATAAAGCCATAGCCCCAACAGACAAACTCTTACTCTTCCTTCAAGTGTCGCCACTTCTACAAATACTTTCCTGACCCCTCCCTCCCTCAACTTCCTAATGACCCAGTCTGTTTTTCTTCTGTAACACCCCTAATAATATTTTATTCCAGTTGTTTACTCATCTCTGTCCTCTACTCAACTACACACGACCAAAGGCAGGGATTGGTTTATTTACTTTCAGGGTGTTGACCAGAGGCCTTGCACACAGGGAGTTCCAGCAATATCTGTTGAATGATCTAGTCCCAGCCTTGATTTTATAGATGTGAAAACTGAGTCCTAGAAAAGCCTCAAGTAGCAGAGCCAGAAATAAAACCTAATGCTCCTGTACCCTCATTTTGGCAATGTCACTTTACTATTTTCTTCCTATACAGTTTTTTTTAAAAAACTTTCCTCACATTCTGCAGCTATTAAAAAAATGACCCCAAAGTCCATCAACTGGTGAATAGACAAACAAAATTTAGTATATCCATACAATATAATATTAGTCCACCTTAAAAAGGTAGTTCTGAAACAAGCTCTAACACAGATGAACCTCAAAAACATTATGTTAAATGAAAAGCCGGATATACAAAGACCACATATTATTCCATTTATATGAACTGTCTAGAAAAAGCAAATTTTTAGAGTCAGTCAATTAGTGGTTGCTTGAGACTAGGGGTTGGAATGGAGAGTGACTGCAAAAGGGTACACAGGATCCTTTTGAGGTGATGGAAATGTTTTAAAACTGGAATAAAGTAATGGTAGCACAACTTTGTAGATTCACTGAATCGTGCATTTAAAATGCATGATTTTTATGGTATGTAAATTATACTGCAATAAAGTTGTATTTCAAAAAAGATGGTATGAATAGTTCATGGTGAGGAAGCAAAAATCATTCTAAACCAGCACTGTCCAACAGAAATATGCCAGCCACACAAATACTTTTCAAATTCTCTAATAGCCACGTTAAAAAAGTAAAATTAACTTCAATATATTTTATTTACTATATCTACAATATCATTTTAATGTGTAACTGGTATACAGAAGTATTAGTGAGATATTTTAAACTGTTTCATATTACACCTTGAAATCCAACATGTGCTTTATACTTTAAATACATTTCAGTTATGACTACTCATGTTTCAAGTGCTCAACAGCCACATGTGGCTAGTGGCTATCAAGCTGGACAAAGCCATTCTAGATGATCAAACTTAACAAAAGAGATTATAAAAATCCATACACTGATTACTGTTATGTCAAAATTTACATAAAAAACAGGTGGAAACAACAAAATGTGGAGGAAAATAGAGGTGACCTTTGTATTTCCTTTTTTTTTTTTTGAAAGGGGGGTGCTGTTTCTTTTATAATAAAAATACGTATACTATATATCTTTTATCTATAAAAAGAAATAGCCTTCTCTCACCAAAGGGGAAGATGGGTAAGATGGTAGCGGGTAGGGTGGGGGCAACCAAAGATGGCTGAGGGAGCTTCAGCTAGCTAAATTCTAGTTTGCCAACATGTGAATATGAAAAATCAGATGTCTTGATGGAGGGGATACTGCCAAGTCCAAAGAGCCTGGAGATGCTGGGAACTACCTATAGGAGTGGCAGGGCAGACAGAGGGTGAGGTGGTGAAACAGCAGTTGGCCAGAGAAGCTGGGGGGCTATGAGCAGAAGAAATGCTATGGAGGTGGATGCAAAGAGCACATGTTAAGAGTCTGTGATAAGACTTTTTTAAACAAGAGGCAAGGATTGAATAGCTATATATATTATATATATTTATATATATTATATATATATATATATATATATACACACACACACATATATATGCATCTTAGCTGTCTGAATCCTTAAGGAGAATCCTCTCCTACTCGTACAATTCTTGACATTGTGGGAAAGAAAGGATGCTGTGAATCAGGAAGTAGTCTGAGGAAAGGTCAGACTCAATGTCTAACTTGCAAAGAGCATAACTTGAAATGCCCTTGATCATTTCCATACCTTGAGCCCAGTCATTTTCAAACGGGGTGAGGCAGAGAGGGAAAATGTAACCCCCCCCGACCTCCCCCAAGTGGAGGAAGGTGACCTGAACTGTTGCAGAATTCATTTCCTCTAATTTCCTAGGTATCTCAATCCTTAGCTAAGTACCACTAAAATGTGTAAAAGTATCACTTGCAGATTATATAGTATAGTAAAACAAGCTGAAGGCAAGAAATTCTGGTGAGAACCACTGACCTAGTCCAAAGACCTGCTGTTCAGGTGACCAGGAATTTCAAGGAGATTAATTCAGTATGTACTGACTGTCTACCATGTCCCATACATCAGAGTAAGTGGCAGGGTAGCTAAGGCTGGGGTGTGGGGGTGTGTGTGTAGGGGAAGTGGTGAGGTGAAGGGAGTGGGGAGAAGTATAACCACAGAATGAGTAAGACTGAAGCAGAGGTGGAAGATGTATTCAATCCTATTCCTACAGGACTACTGATCAGGTTATTTTAAGACCCATACCAGAAAACTGGCTGATGCTAATCAACATTAGAAATTCCCAGGAATATAAAGCCCCTTAGAGGTAAGCCAGGATGTGTACCCAGAGTGGGAGAGAAGACTACAGAGGAGGAGAATAGGACAAGCCAGGACTCTGAGTTCAGCTTTTTTTTTTTTAAATGCTGAAAGATATTGGCATTTTTTTTTTTAGCTTAATTCCCCCCACTCCCCACCAACTTTACTGAGATACGGCTGACATATAACCTGTTGGTGCACAACATTTTGATGTGATACACTTATGTATTTGCAAAGTAATTACCACCACAGAACTCTGACCTGTTAAATAAGTAAACAGACCTACTCACTTCTCCAAGATGGGTCACAATATGGAAAGTATAGCAGTGACTGCTAGTTGTCCCCCTATATCCATTCTCACCCTCTTCCATAATAACATGACCTCCAATTTGTAGCTGGTACATGACCATCCTTAATAAAAATCAGATTTTCCAGTTTTTCTCACAACTATATGTGGCCATGTGACTAAGTTATGATCAATAGGAGGTGAATGACAATGATGTGTGCCCTTAACAGTAAGGAGACTTGTCTTGCCCAGTCCTTCCTTCATTTCCCTCTTCTACTGGTGGAATCCACCCCTAAGGCGTTGCCCTGAAACATCTGGCCGAGGTGGCTCACCATCACACTGTATCTCTAAGCACTATTATTTCCATCAAACCTACAGTCTGATTAAGAGAGAGTAAGAATGAGAAAGGCATGGGGGTATATTCTAGACAATGACCACCACCACCACCATACAGGACATCACTAACTCATTCCTATTCTTTGCCCATTTCCTAGGCACTCACCGGCACACCATGGGACATGAGGGTGTTGGGATTCATGAGGGTAACAAGTTGGTGCAGAAGGTCAGGCTGGCTATCAAAGAGCTCAGGTGTCAGCTTCTTCATCACCTCTTCCAAATGTTCTGCTGCAAGGGAGGGTACCCCATACCAGGTCTTCGGCTCACCCCTGGCCAAAAAGAAAGGGGACACGTAGAGTGGGCACTCAAAGAGCCCACCCTGAATGCTTCCTTGGCTGCCCAGGACCCCACTCACCAGTGGAGGTAGTTAATGGAGTAACTCCAGTGATCCTCAATATGCCAACAAAAGGCCGAGAAGACCATGCCCACATAGAGCCAGGGCACCTTCATGCCAGAGATATCTGCATTGATGTGGCACAGTACAGACTGTTCCAACACTGGCATCACATTCAGGTTCCAACCACTCGTAGCATACTCCTGATAGGTCAGGTATTTGTGGAAAAGAGAGTTTTGCTAAGGTGCTGAGTTCTTTATTCCAAGGAACCTTAATTTTGAGGTCACAGACCTTTCTGAAACGTCTAAAAAATATTACAGATGTTCTTCCCCCTGCCTCCCTCAAATGCATAGACAAAATTTCGATTCACTTCACTTTACTTCAATTTTAGGAAAATTTATAGATGTGCCCACTCACAAAAGTATCTGCAAGTTAAAAGCCCCTGCTCTGGACCAAAATGTACCCTCCTTGTGATACAGGCCTAGGGCCTCTTTATTTCCTTCACTTACAATCCCAGTCCCTGAACACTTCTTATGAATGAGCCAGGTACTCTGACAGGTACTTCAAATACCTTCTCATTTAATTCTTATAAAATTTGTGAAATGGATACTACTCCCATTCTACAGACAAAAAATAGCCAATCTCATGACTGGAGATGCCACGCAAGATACTAGGCTGTGCTCTTTACACACATCATCCCATCTAAATCTCATAGCAACACATAAGGCAGGGATAACAGTCCCCTTCCTACAGAGATACTGGGTCTTTCAGATACTGAAGGACTTGCCTAAGTCACACAGCTGAATATAACCATGAATCATCTACTCACCTCCTCCTCAGGGGTTAGGTGCCGCTTACTGTCACTGACGGGGAACCCGCTACCAAATTCTTTGGAATGGATGTCAGCCCCATACTCAACAGTTACATCTTCCTCAATGCTATTCACCAGCCGCCAGAATTCCTTCTCCACAAGTTCTGTGGGTACCATCTAAAGGAACAGGGGTAGCTGATGACTGTGGCTCATCATATCCTGGCCCCATTGACCCAGGAGAGCTATAGACCATCAGACACCTATGAACCTAGCCCTGACACTACCCCAGCCCTCCATCACCTACGTGTACGGGCATGTTGAAGTAATCGGCTTTAAAGGAGTCAGCCATCTCGCCAAAGCTCTGCAGAGTGTACTCCCGGGTAGCCTGCTCAAAGCCAAAGGCTTCAGGGGGGCGCTTACACTCCTGAAACCCAAAGGAGAACATGTCACCAAGGTAGAGGCAAAGAGGTGGAGAATCCCCAAAAGCTGAGCTGGAATATGGGGTAGGAATCAGGAGGGAGAACAGCCCTAGGTTTGTACTTAAGGCCCCTGAGGCAGGTCTCACATCATAGCTCTATGTTTTTCTCCTAGTACTTCAGTGCAGTTAGTCTCTTCACTCCTCACATGCACTTCTACCATGCTTTTATCTTCTCTTCCTTCAGGACTTGACTATCTAAACCATGGGCTCTGATTTAATATGCTACCCCCTTCTCTTCTGTCACTATCTTTCTTTCAAGACAAAATGTGAGTTTATACAGGATGCTTAGAGAAATTTTTATGCCGAGACTGGAACTACAGGCCTGGGAAAACAACACCGAATATTCCAGTAGCTCGGAGGATGGGAAACAAAGGCACCAACCCTTAGTGTCAAACTCCACACTTTCTGCTCTTTAGACTGTCTCATAAAACAGCACATATGTCTAACTCATTTTATACTTATATTCATGGTTTTAGATGAGAGTTGTATGTACCCGAGGCAGACGCACCTTCTGCTCATGTCTGAAATCTAAATGTCAACCTGGTTCACCGGCCCAAGACCACTTAAAGAAGAGAGCTAAGTAGACCTGACAATCTTTGTTGTCTATGATACTGTTGGCATTCAAACTCCTCCCTAAAGGAATCCCCACCACTACCAAGGCGTTACACTGCCCCAGTCTCTTTCCTCGTGTGAGTGTGTGTGTGTGTCCACGTGCACATGCATACCTGGACACTATGACCACAGCTGACAGGGTGAGAGACTATCAACATCTACTCTCCCAGAAAGCCAGGGAAAGATGTAGACGAGCAACCCAGAATTTGGATCAAGGTAAAAGGCTCATGAAATGAAACTGGCAGACTTACCAGGCCTCTTAGCCCTCACTGCTGCTTCAGGTGCTCTCCTCACTGCCTCTCTTGCACTAGGTACGTTATCCCCACATAGCCTTACTCCTGAACTCCTCCATCCCCCAGTCTAGAAAGTCTGCCCAACGCTTGTAACTGAAGTCTACAACAGTGTAAACCAATTTAATTATCACAACAGAAAGAAAATAACTAATAAATATTATACCCACATGATGAACCCTTTACAAGAAATCATACTCATGAATAATACAGAAAAATGATTATAAAGTAACAAATGAAAGTACACAGTATGATCCCAAACCTGTTAAAGATAGTTATATATACGCAACAATGAAAAGATGAGAAGAAAATACACCAGACTATTACAATAGAGCTTTCGAAAAGAAATAAAAAATAAAAAACTTGAAAATCAAAAGGACATTTTTTTATTCATATTCCTGTCCTCCAAATCTAATTGCTGACACCTTCCCTGATTACTACTCTTAGTCACTTTCCTCTCCTCTGAACTTCTACATCTGAATTTCTAACACACAATTTAACATTTGATTATATGTCATCATATACAATCTAATTATGAATCTCACCTCCCCAGGTGGTCTGAGAGCTTCCAGAGAACACAGGCTGAATGTCCTCCTCTTCTTTCTCCCAAAGCTCTGCCCAACCTAGCCCAACCTCAGGGACCCAAAACATAAGACTGTGGCTGAGCTAGGAGGCTGCTTTCAATAAGACCAGATGAAGGAAGGCAAGGACAGCCTATGAGGCAGACACAGATTGGGGCTGGGAAGTCCTTACCGCCATGACACACTTTGGACACCGCCAGACACCCTTGGGAATCTCAGGCAAAGGAGGCAACAAGCAGAAGATGTGGTAGTTGTCATCACAGCCATCACACAGCAGGAGCTTGTCATCCTCATCCCCTCGCGAACACATTCGGCACACATATGACTCAATCTGCCAGGGGAGGGAGGCAACAGTTCATCAACCCAAGCCCCGTCCAGCCTTTCAAACATAATACTCCTCCAGACAGTATCTTAGTCCACAGAGATCTCTGTTAGAAACCCACCGTGCTTGATGGCTGGATCATTCATAGCCTTGTACAGGTTAGTCATGCTAGCTCAGGAGTTAAACTGCAAGCAAGAATCTCCCCAAATAAACTAACTGGTAGAGATGTGAGAGCAGAGTCTTTATGATTCAGGGCTGAATTCCCCATTTTTATCCATTCAATAAACATTTACTGAACACTTAGGTGTTCAACACTATGCCAGACTCTATGGTACAGAGATAAGTAAGACACGGTATCCTCCTTCTAAAGGCATACAATAGTCCAGAAGCACAAGTTCATAAAAATTAAAAGGCAGTGTAGAAACTGCCAATAGCTCCCCATAAAAGGGTACTATGGAAACCTAGAGGAGGAAGCACACAAATCAGCTGGAGATGAGGAACAGCCTTGAGGAAGAACTTCACTGAAAAGGTAACACTTGAAACTAACTGAAATCTGAAGGCAAACTAAGATTTGGCAATGGTGCAGAGAACAGGGGGAAACTTCCAGGCAGAAGAAACAGCATGTGCAAAGGATGGGGCAAGAAAGCATGGCACGTCTCAGGGAAAAAACAAACATACCTACAAGCAGTTCAGTGTGGCTATAGCAGAGAAGTAAGGTGGGCAGTGCTGGGGAATGAGGCTAGAGGTCTGCTGCGACTGGATCATGCATGGTAATGAGGAGCTTAGCCTTTATCCTGAAACAATGGAGAGGGAGTCTCCTTCTCTGCACCCTTCCAGCACTTCATGTTAACAGCACTTGATCACCCTTTCCTGTTCTTTGTTCCATGTGAGCTGGCCTTGTTTCCCCAATTAAGTGAGCTACCTGAGGACAGGGCCTACCAGGCCCACTTTTCTGTTTAATGCAACCTGGTCCAGTGCCATGCTGGGGAAATGCTCATTGAAGGGATGAGAAGCAGAGCATTAGGAAGTCAGGGCTGGGTCCTTACAAACTGGGCATTGCTGTGGTTCCTCCTGAGCCTCATGGTCATCTTGGTGCAGGGTTCTGGGCTGTGACTCAGCTCCTCCTTGCTCTCCAGGAAGGTCTTGGGTGAGGTTGACTCCACCTTCATGTCCCCGCCTGACTCCTCCTTCACCACTACAGTAGGGGGACACTCAGGCCCTTCCTTATCTGGGAGAGAGAATAGCTCTAAAGTACAAGTCTGAACAGTTAGGGCCCCGCCTCCTCTCCCCAGGTGAGGCCATTCTTCACACTTCCCCAGCCTGTCAGGCCTCACCTTTCTTCCGCAGAGTCTTATCCTTGGCCATGAGGCCTAGGCCCATCATCTTGGGGCCTGCCCCATAGATCTGCAGCTTCTTTAGCTCAGGATTCTTTTCAATGTCTTCTTCTGTGGGTTCCGGCTAGGAGGAAAGAAGGAAATGAATCAAGATTGCAGGTTGCCCCATTCTAAAAGAACAGCCTGGACTGTATCATAGTCCTGACTAGTTCATATCAGGCCTGAAGCACAGGTGGGCCACGGCAAGAATTTAGATTGCTTTTTGGAGACTGAGGGTAAGTGAGCTCCCTCCTCATCCCTCTCCTGGAATGGAATTAAGATGGATCTCAGTTTTTCCAACTGTAAAATGAGAATATTAACTCCTATCTCACAGTTACAAGGGGCTTGAGAAAGATATACATAAAGAAATCTAAGTATCTGACACTACCAATAAATGGCAGAGACTAACATGGTCTGGTAAATTACATGCTTTGGTGAGCCCAGGGACAGTGTCCATCTTCTTTCCTGTTGTAGCCCCAATGCCCAGAAGAATGCTGACATATAAGCTTCTTTCTGAGGCTAGAATATAGGTGTAAGGAGAAAGAGAGTTCTTCTCCTATAAGCAGAGTGAGTGAGTCAGGAAAGGAACAAGGCAGGCAAAAACCGCAGACACAGGGAAGATATTATGCAAAGAGATCAAAACCCAGCTCAGAAGCTCAGTTGAGAGTAGAGGAAGAGCAAGAGTGAAGCCAGAAAGAGGCACACTACTTTTCAGAACTCAGAGAACCAAGAGAAGGGAGAGTGGAACAGGGAAGTGTCTTGGTCAGAGGGAAAGAACTCTCTTCACCCCTCAAGTTCTGTTAAAAGTAGGGAAGCACTCACATCAGGCTGCAGTCTCTTGGCTCGCCGGCCATAGCTGTTGAACTTGGAGGGCTGCACAGACTGTCGAAGGGGGATACTGTGAGGTTTATATTCCTTGTCCTTCTCCTCATTATCAAATGGACGTGTGTTGCACTGCTGGGGATAGGTGAAGGGTAAAGGTCAGGGCATGGGGCCCCAGCCCCCAATAGCAAGGACTTCCCTCTACCCTCCCCCCAATGGCAACCAAAGTTGTGGTTTCATCCCCGCTCCCCTGCCAACAGGCCCTGCCTAACTGGTCTTTACCACTGACACCAGCACACACTCTGAGAATTCTCATGCTTTTGCTTATATCATCCCTCCTTCCAAACATCTCCCCAACAACCAGACTTCATCTCTTTCGGACCTCTCCAGATGTCCAGTCCACTCCACTGAACCAGTTCCATTAAGAGCAAGTGTGGAAATCTGCATCTGGCAGAAGAAAGCCTACTCCCACCCTGGCTTGGCATTCTTACCACCAGGTTGGCTCCAGACTGGTACATCTCATAGGGGTAAACGATGCGTTCATAGTGGGAGCGCAGCAGGGAGCCAATGTTTTTGCCTGGTGGGTAGTTGAGGCGCTGGGCCACCCGAGCCCATCGACGGTCCTTGCAGATGGCTTCATAGCCACCTTCCTCCACCACTATCTGTAAGGACAAGCAGGAAGGGACGTGATTTGCTGTGTGTGGGTACAGAAAGAACGAGGACAACTCCATCCCCTTACTTCACTGGAGGCTACCCCCTCCTACCTCCACCACTCAGACTCAAATTGCAGCCAAGGGATGCCAAGAAGTTCTGATGACAGCTTGTGTGCTACCAGGCTGTGCCCCTTCCACTGTAGCCTAGAGATCCAATATCCAAACCAAGGTGGCCCCCAGAATACCAAGGATATTAAGGCGTGGGGTGGGGAGGTTTTTTGAGAAAAACCTGTTCTTACTTTGCTGAGGCTGTAGAGGTCCAAGATCCGCCGTTCTACATTGGGAATCTTTAAGGAAGAGCCCTGGATTTCCCAGAATTTGGCAATCTGATCCAAGTAGTTCAGTTTCACTCTCGTCTGGGCCTGGAGAAGAAATGGCTCAGAGAGGCTGGCCTCCCCCTGTACCTGACCATCTTCTGGCCTAATCTTAGGGCAGGAGAAGGGATACAGAGCAGCCCACTTCATCTACAGAGCAGCAGGCCTCTCCCAGTGAACTGGATCCTCAACTCTAGGTAGTACCTCACCCACCTCTGTTATCTTTGCCATCTTCCAGTCAACAGGAGAAGCCCAAGGTCCCAAAACAGAGCAGGCTGAGTCACAACAGCCAAAGCTTTACATATATTCTTTCTCAGTCTCCTTGACAGGGCTGTGTGAGTATCATCATCTCTTACAGAGCCTCTGCTTCCTCAAGTCACACAGCAGGTACCAAGAAACCTGAGTGTCAAATAAGTTTTTGCTCTTCCTCTGCTAATAATCTGCTATATAGTCTTGAGTAAATTAGTTCTACTCTCTGGACCCCTGTTTTCTGATTAGGAGGGAAATAAAACAACTGCCCAGTCCACTCACCCCAGAAGAGTAGACTTATGACAGGAACAGTGAATGCCCTCTGGAAACTACAGAATTATATCTAAGCTCTAGGCATGTTTCAGAGAATGAAGGCTCCGAAAAAGAACATTCACCTCTTCACATGCACCATGAAATTTGTTCCATGATGGCCAAAGGGTGAGAGTGCATGCTAAAGAGAAAATGGCCTAAAGAATTGAGATGGTGTACCACAGCAGCACTGGTACCTGACCTACCCAGGACCCAATGTGGGCAAAAGATCCTAGGAACAAGGCATGTGCCATGTGTTCCTGAAATCTGTGACCCAAGAAGGGCTCCCCAAGTCTATAACCACCTCACCCTAGCCAGAGGGCCTAGTTTTAGGGAGAACTAGGTTAAGTCTTTACCATTCATTGCTTTGCTCTGATCCCATTAGGGGGATACAGGGACAGTTCTTTCATAGATGAGGAAAAGTAAGGTCTAGCCATAGAAAGGAATATCCTATGGCTCCTTTGCTATGAGAATCCCTAAGGGGCCAGGAACCCTAATCCTTCCACTTCAACCCTTTAGCTTTCCAACCTTGGCCTCATGCCTGCCCCTCGCCCCTTCATTAGCCAGCACTCTCACTCTAGAAAACCTGCCCCTGTCCTATGGTAGGCTACACCTTGCCCTACCTATACCCCAAGAGACCTGGTCAGATCCATCTCTCTAAGGAACTTGTATCCCATACAAAAGATGATTTTTGCCCTGACCGGAACAGTACCTAGACTGACTCTAGAAGAGTGATTCTCAATAAGTGGCAATTTTGCCTTCCAGAGGACATTTAAGTAATGTCTAGAGACATTTTTTGGTTGCCATAACTGGGAGAGGGTAATATGTTCTAGTATCTAATGGGCTGACAGACATCCTAAAGGGATGACAGACATCCTACAATGCACAGGACAGCCCTCCATGACAATAAATTACCTGGCCCAAAATGTCAATAGTGCCAAGGCTGAGGATCTGCAGTCTAAAAGACAAGTAACCTTTTAAGTTATGGGTATTTGGTTGGGCCTAATAGTCAGCCCCATACCCATAGACATCTATTAAGGCTTGAAGATACATAAAAGTGAGGGAGAGGAGTATGTAGCATACTTCTAATCTACATCTTCCAAGGGAAACTCCAGGATTTTACTTGGAACTGGCTTAAGAGCATCTACTCTCATTGCTCTGGGGCATTCTCAAGTCTTTCATGGAGAACCTCACCTTACCCATGCAAAGGGCCTATATTTCCTGTACAGAACATAAGGGAGAGGGAAAAGCCTACTTGCCTGACCTTCTGTCCAAGTTTGTAACCATTCCAGCTTCCACAGAGACCAGTTCTTTTGTTGTTCCTGCCCATCCACCTCACCTTCCACCTTACCAAGCACCATGGAAGGAAGGTAGGAAGCACAGGGCTGTAGATGAATTGGATAGATGAGGACATATTCAGCTGGCCAAGCAAGAAAGGGTCTCAGTTAGCCTCATATTTCTCTTTTGCTGACCTAAGTAGGGTGGGTTAGTTGACAGGGGAGTTTCAGAAGTACCAAATGTTTGTGGGAAAAGCACAATCCCCAGCCTTGGGACTATCAGATCTGGGAGACTAAAAGCCCTTGCTCTGGTTTATATTCAGAGCTCTAAAGCTTCTCCGTGCCCTCCAGGCAACTTAACAAGACAGAATAAAGGCCTAGTTAGGTAAAGTACCTCAGCCAGAGAAGGTAGGAGGGAAAGAGGATCAGAGCTCAGGTATCCATTCTCCCAACCCCACCACCAGCTGCTAGTCTTCTTACCTCTAGTTCGTTCAGCCTCTGGATTCGGGGAGTAAACCTGAAGTTGTCCACTTCAACAGCAAAGGGTGGCTGCCAGTCCTGAGTGGGTAAGAAGGGGAAAGGGAGTTGGGTTATTCCAGCATAGTGCAAGACCAGGCTGGGCACCAAAAGCAACTCAGCACCCCATACATGGCTTCCCAGACCTCTAGCCACCCCAGACCTTTTAACCTGGCAAACACCCAACCCATACAAACACAACTCACAACAGAGCTTTAGAAGTACCTCGAGTCCATACTCAACATCCCATGCACATACCCTGGGAAATGTCTCCTGATTCCCTTCCAACAGTACAGTGGTACAACTTTAAGAAATAGAAAAATGAGGTCCAAAACAGCTGACTTCAAACTTTCCCTATGCACACATCCCTTAGGCATGTGCTGTACTGGAAAGCATACAGGATCTGAAGTCAGAAGACGTGGGTTCACATTTTAGCTCTACTTCTTACTAGTTATGGGATTTTTACCTTTCTGAATCTGTTTCCTTAACTGTAAGGTGGCAATATGAACTCTTGCCCTGGTTTCCTCATAAGACTGATACGAAAAATTAAACTGGTTTTCAAATGAAAATGTTATTCAAAGGAATCACCATTAATACTTGACATCTAAGGCTGACCTCACTACCCAATATATCTGCAGAGTAGCTCAGCTCCAATTTGGGCTATTTAAAGTTTGGGCCTTTAATGTTCGTTCTCTCAGTGAGATAGACACTGCAGGGAAGAGCAAGGGACAAGGAGCAAGAATTTGCAATACTCACCTGGTCAGAAAGGCTTCCTATGTGTCCTCTCTCAAACACCTGCCCAGTACCAGGAAGAGGCAGGGGAAGAAGTAGGAAGGAGGGAGGGGTGTTCTAAGCGCTGGAATGCACCACTGACTGTGGTAGCAAAAATTGGGAGGATTTGGGGAGGAGGAGAGAAGTTAGGAAAGATAACAAAAGTAGAGGAGACTGATCTGCCAAGTTGGAGCTTGTTGTGTCCTGCCCAAAAGGCAGCTGTAAAGAGCCTCCTCCCCAATGCTCCTTCCTCCCTCCACCCTCCCAGCAGTCCTTCTTAGAACCCTGGCTCCTGCTGGGATGGTGAAAAGAACCTGGAGTAACCTAGACCGGTGCCTTCATTTAATGAATGGGGGAAATGAGGCCCAGAAAAGAATTGTAATTTCTCCAAAATAACATGCTGAGTTACTGGTAGAGCCAAGACCAGAACCCCTGTCTTCTGACCACTGGTCCAAGGCTCTTTACACTACACCAGGATACCAGTATTCACTCACACATGCATTCACATGGAAAAGGGGAGGGGCAGTTAAAGAGCATAAAAAGCTGCTGGCCTCTTCTGTACACACACTTTTAGAAAAGGGACCAAAGGACTCATACTTACATGCATACATAATCCCCACCCCCACCCCTGCAAAGCAGGTAGCAAACACATGGGACTCCGTGAAGTAGGGGCAAAAACAAACAAAACTAACAACAAAAAAACTCAAACTAAAAAGATATGGCTCAAGTCCAGACAGGCTCCCCATGCTCCCTTGCCTCCCATCAGTAGGGCATTGCCCTCAGCGCAGGTAACCCAGGTAGGAAGGTGCTCAAACCCAGAACTCCAGGCACCCTTCTTTCCTCCTAAATCAAGTTCGAGATAAGAATAAGTGCAACATCAAGCAACCTGACAGTGGCAGAACTGAAATCCTAGAGCAGGAGCTGTACATACAACAGATAGATAGCTGAGGAAGGTTCAGTGGTCTCCCTGCCTGGCTCTCCCTGGGACCTACAAGCTCCCTCATCCTGGCTTCAGTCCCATATTCTCATGTGTCAAATACTCAGGATGTCAGTATTGGCAGGATGGTGATAAAATGGTTGGCCACCTGATGCAGGAAGCAAGGCCCTTCCAAGCTCCCCTGGGTCTACTCCAGAATACCAACACTCTCCTTGCACTCATCTTCCCCAAGAGTGGCAGCCACTCGCCTAGCAATTCAGAATCCAAATTACCCTTCCCCTGCCCTTCCTTAGGCAAACCTCCAATTTCCAAGCACCCACCCCTACAAACGTTCCAACTCTGGGCCCAAGCACCACTTGGGTGAGTGCTTTAAATTCCAGCCAGAAGTCCCGCTAGGAGGGACTTCTAAAGGAGGCCTAGGAGCAGCTCTACAGGAGGGGAAAACCGAACAAAACCAAAAAGAGCCAGATCTCCTGGGTTAGAGGGAAGTACAGTGTTGAGGTAGAGAAGAGAAGCGTAACAAAGGAAGGCCCCCTGCAGGAGACACAGACAGACACACACAGACACACACACGTCACATTTCCTACTCCTGGTCTCCCAAGGAAGGGTAACAACACGTGCACAACGCCAGTCTGCCCTGAGAAGTCCAAGACAGAAAAATGGGATACAAAATTCAAGGCTCAACTACCCCTTATGTCAGATATGCCTCTTTCCCACAGGCCTGCCAAGTCACTTCAGGGAATGCCTCCCTGAGGCTGCCCAAGACTCCAGCTTCTCCTTTCTGCTAGCCTTTCCACCATGGACAAGGATACCTCAGAGATATGTGGCCAGGCTCCAATAAGGAAGAAATCAGCTTACCCAACACCTCCCAAAGGATCCATTTGAAACCAGCCTAGATCTATGGCTGAGCACCAGAAAGCACCAAGTTAAATAAGGAGGCCTGTTATGCCCTCCTCAGGTGGCAGCGAGGTTTCTCATTTGGTTTCAGCCAGGAGACACCCGCTCAAAAACACCCAAACTCAATTCCTGCCCTTTGAATCCCAAGTGGTGACTGAACAACATATATCATCATTTCCCTTTGATGCTAGCAGGGTGGCAGTGTATCCTAGTGCTTGGGGGACTTCTCCTGGCCTGAAGCCAGGTCTAGGAGTACAGATACACCGCCCTTTGTCGCTGACCTCTGGGAATCAAGGGTTCCAAAGGAGGCATACTTCATCCATCCAACCATTCTGTTTCTGAGGGTTCAAGAATATCCTATCATCTGGCACCTCCTACATCCTGGGACAGATCAGAGTAGAAATCTTCTGAGAAGGACTCATACCCCACCCCAAGCTGACTGATCCAAGACTCAAGCCTGGGTAGTGATGGGCAGGAAAGGCCCAGATATTGCCTTCAACTAGGAAAAAAGGACAATTCGCTGAACCCATCTCAAGGAAGCCAGACAGCATTCCCTGTGAGACTGATTTCCTGACTGGTCTACCAGCCCAGAATATTATCATAAATGTATTGGCCTGGCAGGCTATGAGTAAATATGAGTCAACCCACATAGAAGCAAACCAATGACCACATCAAACACCTTCGCAGTCACAATAATTACCACTTACCTAGTGCCTACTACACATAGACGCTACCTAGTTTAATCCAGTTCTCGAAATAACCATTCATGGAACCCATTTCACAGGCTCAGAGAAATTACATTACTTGACCAAGGTCACACAGCTGGTAAACTGCAGAGTGGAGTTCTGAAGGTCTATCTCCCTTCAGAGCTGTGATCTTTTCATTACACCACACTGCGTGCATTAAGAGAAGTGATGCCAGTAAATGGGAGAAAAGACCTTTAGAGCAGCCTTGACCTAGGTGGTTCGGGGTAACCAAGAGATGTTTGGGGTACCTCTCTGTGAACTCTCCCCGGGGCCACTAGGCATCCGTTTCTTGAATCTTACTAAGAGTGATCCTGAAGGATGGAGTGGGAGTGGGTCTCTGACTTAGGGCCACCACGAAAGACCCCTTGCCCCCAGCACCATTTCTCCGACCCGCGCCGCATCCACAACGGTGCTAGCCACCCCATCTCCCCACACCTCGAGCTGCCCTCTGATCTGGACCTCTCCGCCCGCTACCCTAGTTCTTCATCTCCGGCGACCACCGGCCCAAGGCCTTACCGCGGGTGGGCGGATCTTGCAAATGCCCGACTTCTCGGCGATGGGCCTGATTTTCGCAATGTAGCCAAGAGGGTCTCGGAACTCCGCCCAGCTAGGCTCGAACACCGGGCACTCCGGCGGCGGTAGAAAGTCGTCAGACCCCGGCTCCATGGTGCGCCCTAGGACTGGAGGGCTCGGACCGCCCTTAAGGACTCATGGCGGACGCCGCTGTACGAAGCCGAGGCACTGCTCGGAGACTAGGCCCTAAGCGGGGCGGCCGCCGCCCGCCGAGGGCCCAGGGGACGTGTAGCTGCCGCGCTCTGAGAGGCTCAGACTGACGCTACTCTATCGCCTCTTCGTCCCGCTCCGTTCGTTCCAAACTCTGCCGCTGTCTCCCAACTACCACAGCCTTCACCACCACAGTTAACTCCCAACCGCCGCGGCCTTTAGTGCCGCCGCCGCCATCTTGGTTTCTCACCGTCTCCCCCCCCCTCCCTTCACCACAACAAACCGGATCCCTCCGCGGGATGTCCCTCCGAGCCTCGTATGCCTTGCGAGAGGCCAAGCCCTAGGAAGCCATCACCCCGTGGGGACTGAGCTGAATCGGCAGGCGTGGATCCCCTATCAGGAAGCGGGAACTTAAAACTGCTTCCCAGACTGAGAGTAAATAGTCCGCCTTAGCGGCGGAGGAACAAAGTTGAAATTAGCAAATCGGTCCCTCTTTCCGGACGGACCGGCGGTGCACGTTTAAAGGCCAGTGCTGCGCATGCGCGTTACGGAGGGAGACCGGAAGAGGAGTTGGCGTTGGTGGGTGGTGGGTCCAAACTGGCACCCACTCGATGACCTCAACACTGGCGCGAGCCCCGCCCCAACATGCTCTCCTCCCGGGTCTTTCCGGTGTGGGCCACAGAAGGTGGCTTCGAGTCCGTGATTGCAAGGGACCCTTCTGCAGGCCCGCAGGTTACGAGAGACATACATAGCTCCCAGGTCTAGGCTCTGACACCTCTGGGGCTTTGAAAAAAGGAAGCCGAGATGCTGCTCCCTTCTCGGGGATTGCGGATTTTTAGAATCCTGGGCCCCAAGGAGAGGAAGGAAATATTTATTTGTCCAAGTTTGCGTGTAGAGGCTTCTCAGAGATGGGGCTTCCATCCTTAGCTCCAAAGAGTCATTGTCAGTCAGCATTTTAATGAACACTTTTATCGTGTCCTTATTTGTGGCATGTGGGCCTCCCTTCTGGCTCAATTGGTAAAGAATCCGCCTACAATGCGGGAGACTTGGGTTTGATCTCTGGGTTGGGAAGATCCTCTGGAGAAGGGAAAGGCTACCCACTCCAGTATTCTGGCTTAGAGAATTCCATGGACTGGAGTGGCCGAGTCGGACACGACTGAGCAACTTTCATTTGTGGCATGTACCCCTACAAAAATAAGCCTGAGAGTATATATATTTTAACTATTGGATTTTAACAACAGCATATGTATTGCCTACCAGTGCCCACCATTTGAAGTACCTACTCTGTGCCCACTTGTGAGCCTACAGTGTACTTATTATGTATTTGTGTGCATGGATTTTATTTATTGTGTATAGCCCCCTCCTTATATTTGAGTATCTACTATGTGTACCTCTGCTCCCATTGTGTGCATGTTTGTGAGCAGTTTCTGAATAGGTTTATTGCAACTGTTTTGACTATCAAACCAATACTTTGCCCATAGATCAGGCATCTACTGGGGAAGGCAATGGCACCCCACTCCAGTACTCTTGCCTGGAAAATCCCATGGACGGAGGAGCCTGGTAGGCTTGGGGTTGTTAAGAGTCGGACACCACTGAGCGATTTCCCTTTCACTTTTCACTTTCATGCATTGGAGAAGGAAATGGCAACCCACTCCAGTGTTCTCGCCTGGAGAATCCCAGGGACGGGGGAGCCTGGTGGGCTGCCGTCTATGGGGTGGCACAGAGTCGGACATGACTGAAGCAACTTAGCAGCCGCAGCAGCAGCAGGCATCTACTGCATTTGAGGAGCTCTAAGTTACTCATCAGTTGTGGGCCTAAAGCATAAATAGTTCAAGAACCTACTGTGCACATTTTAGAATACTTCTCTACATGCTGATTGGGCTTACCTGATAGCTCAGTTGGTAAAGAATCCACCTGCAATGCAGGAGACCCCAGTTGGATTCCTGGTCGGGAAGATCCCCTGAAGAAGGGATAGGCTACCCACTACAGTATTCTTGGGCTTCCCTGGTGGCTCAGCTGGTAAAGAATCCGCCTGCAGTGTGGGAGACCTGGGTTCGGATCCCTGGGTTGGGAAGATCCCCTGGAGAAGGGAAAGGCTACCCACTCCAGTATTGGGCCTGGAGAATTCCATGCACTGTATAGTCCATTGGGTTGCAGAGTGGGACATGATTGAGCAACTTTCATTTTCACTACATGCTGCTTAAGTGCTTATTTTGTGTTCCTCCATCAGACTGTGAATTCCTTAAGGGCAGGGACCTTGTGATCTTATACATCCTTAGCGCCTGGCATGGTAAGCAGTAAATAAATGCTGAGTAAACAGAAAAGTGAATGTATATTTTTGAGCAGCCTTAATATATATTCACTAAAAATAATATATACTCTTTGCAAACATTTCCTGGATATATTAAGCATCTGCTGTAAGCTTGAGTATGTTTGAAGGGGATGGAGAGTGTCATTCCTTCAGTTATCAGTTTCTAATCATGTTTCTAATCTATACCATGTCCCAGTTAAGTATATTCATTCTGCCTGCTGAGCTAAGGGCATCATCTCTAAGGGAGTGGGGAACACTGGTAGGAATTCACACCCTGTAGTCAGAGAGGCCTGACGTCTAGTCCCACCAGCTCTGCCATTTTCTAGTTATGTGGCCTTGGGTAAGTCCCGGGTTCTGAAACTGAGTGATGTTGTATGAGAATGGTAATACTTACCTTGAAGGATTGTTGTATACTACCTAGCATATAGAAGGCCCTCAGTATCTGTTAACTGTTATTTTCATTCCTGAGAGTCAACAAACAGTATGTCAAAACTCATTAAGAATCTCCTTTGTGCCAGGCACTGTGCCTAGTGATTTCAGATTTTTTATCACTTGAACCCTTAGATTGCCTTGAATGCTTGGAATCTTTATCCCCTACTTGCCTGGTGAGGAAACTTGTCCCAGGTAATACATATAGTAAATGACATCTCCTTTCTAGCTTTCTAGGTGTCAGGGGAAACCTCAACCCTTCTCCACCAGAAACACAGGTGAGTGACCCAACTGAACAACTGTATGGACAGAAAACAAAGCTAGGAAAGGTAATGGTAATAACAGTAAAAAAAAAAAAAAAAAATCACTAGTTTCTCACATGTGTAAGCATTTAACAGCCCACATAGCTCTTTCATACCAATTACTTCCCTTAATCTTTGCAACAGTTTTGGGAAAGATGTAGATCAATTTACCCAACCTGTAGATGAGGAACCAAGTTCCAGACAGATTAAACTTGCCCATTGTCACACAGGAAGTTGCTGACTCTTGGTCAAATGCTTTTGTCATTTGCTCCCACCATAGTAGAACTAGGCAGGAGAAGGTGAAGAGAACAAAGAAGATAAAAGAATATGCTGAATCCTAGGTTGAAAGAAGTTCGGCCTTTCTATCTTGAGGCTGCTCAGTGAAGGGCAAAGAGCACGAATTAGGAGTCAGGAGACCAGGTTTGGGGTCTCAGCTCAGCTTAGCCTTCCCAAAGGTTCTTAGCCCAGACACCACCCACCATTCTGGAAGGGCAAATGGAAACTGTATAGACTCCTTGAAGCCCAGTCAGTCCCAGTTCATTCATTCATGAACATTTATCAAATTCCTGTTATGCACCAGGTACTTTTCTGGGTCCTGGGAATATAATGGTGACCAAGACAGACATGGTCTCTGCTTTCCTGCAGCTGACATTCACCCACTGAGATCTACCATGTACCTCCCCTCCCTGAACCTCGATTTTCTCATTTGTCCAATGAGACTATATAATCCCTTTCACACAGGGTGGTTATGAAGATTAGAGATCATGATAACTGCCATTGCTCAAAAGCCAGGTACTATGAAATAGGTATTGTTATCCCTATATAACAGATGAGGAGGTTGAAATTCAGAGTAGTGTAAACTTAACCAAGTTACATGGCTAGTAAGTAGCAGAGTACAAACTGTTCAAGTCTGTCTGACTGCTATACAATTCTGCCTGTAAAAGTCTCAAATGGTGCCCTTCGCAAAACAGGTGCTCAGGAAATGGGATCCTTTCTCAATCTTTGGATCTTGCTTGGGACCAGCCTGAGTCTGGGCCCTGCAGGGTTAAGAACTGAGAAGCGGCAGGGAGCTCACCCTGGACTGGAGGTTGAGTTGGCCTCACCCATGCACCTGGGAGAGAGGGTCTGGCATGGAACTGGTACAGAGCAGTGATTGGAACGCTTGGCTCTGCTGTTGACCACACTCACTCCATCCATGTTTTCTGGATGAACTGCATAGTGACTTCATGCATCACTTTTCTTGATTTTAAAACAGGGTCCCTTCCAATTCTAAAGTAGGTATGAGTTGCAAGTTCTAAATCCTAAGTAGCTCTGGAATTTATCCCCTCTTCCCCATGCCTTTTTCTAATCTTCTACTCCCCAAGACAGCCATTGACTGTTTCTAGCCTAGGTTATTAAAAGAGCCTCCTTAAGATATCAAGGTCTCTATGTGAGTTCGTGGAGATTTATAGATAGGTAAATAGAGAGAGAGATGTATATTATGTGCTCAATACATATGCATAACAATAAAATGATACATTCAAAACAATGATAATTCCAAATGAATTATGATAGTAGTGGTTTATAATTTGAGTAAAATAAAAATCCATGATTCCACTGATATAAATAAATAAAATGAGGGAAAAGGAAAAACTTTTCCTTCAAAGAATGATGGAGTTAGAAAATCACCAATAGATGCTCAAAGTTTTCCCAAATAAAAAAGCAAATCCTGAAAACAAAGCACCTAGTGCCCAAATCTTGGTTTCTAAATGCCATTCTCAACCAAAAAGAACCAGAGCTCCTTGGAAAAAGCGGTTGATTCCAAGACTGGGTCAGGGAAAATATAAGATGAATCTGGAGCATCTTGTGGTACCAGAAAATAAGGAAGTGCTCAGGAAAGATGGAGAGCTGCCAAAAGGACACAGGAGTCATCTTCCTGCTGGCTAAATATAGGACACTTTGAACATCGAGATAAAGAATGATATTAATGTGTTATAACTCACTGAAATGATAGACAACCATGAGTCCATGAGACTGTAGATACATAAATGTAGGAAAAGGGAAAGCTCTCCCTTACACTGGAGAGCCAACTAATACAAGTGCAAAGAATGATGGCATTGGACATCATTTGGCCACCTCAGGAATCATCAGTGAATGCTAAAACCGGTGGGTGAAAGTTTGAGGAGTAACAAGACAAATACATAATGTTAATGCATCTCCCCTCAACATAATCATTCATTACAAAGGGAAAAATAATAGCTTTATAACAGAGATGCTATGTAGCCCAACATGTCACCTGGTCTTTCTTTAGCTTCCAAGGCCTGGGTGAGAAAACCTGTTGGCAACAGAGGAATGAGGATATGAGGACTGCCCACCTCTCCTTTAGGATGTGCCATGCCCACCACCTGGGCTATCCTCTCCCATTCCTTTCTCACTATTACACTAATATTAACATACTCACACAACTCCAGGCTTATGCTGATCCCTCTGGCAAATGCCTTTCTTTCCCGGGCTTATTCCTACTCACCCTTCAAGACTCAGCTAAAGGAGCAGTTCCAGAAATGCTCACCTGACCCCTCTCCCCTGCCCCAAGTTGAGTTTTCCCTTTCTTTGCACCCCCACACATTCTGTGCTTCCTTCTGGGCCTGCACTTATGTTGTCTTGGCATTATCCCCCCAGGCTGTCTACTTCTGAAAGTCTTGTCCTGCACTGTCCAATATGGTAGCCAGTATCCACATGTGGCTGTTAGCATTTTTAAAAATTCAGTTCTTCAGTTGCAACTAACCACATTTCAAGTGCTCAGCAGCCACATGTGTCTAGGGGTTACCATAGTGAATAGCACAGGTATAAGACATTTCTATCATCACAGAAAGACTTCTAGGCTACCACTGGTCTAGGGTAAAGACAAGAACTCCATGAGATTCTAGGACCTTTGTCTTTTGTTATGTGTCATCCCTCCTCATCCACATCTCCAAAAAGATTGACAGTAAAACGTTTGAGGGTGGCCAATTAACTCCTTGTGTTCAGGTTCTCAGGGAAATGGGGAGGTGAGGAGCCAATGTCTGGATGGTGAGCTTCCAGGGAGAGAGCGAGGGTGGGGCAGGGACAGCCCAGTGCTGGGACTGCAGGGAGGAAGGGAGGAGGAGGAGAAGATAGGAGAGAGCTGAGAGAAGCACGAGGAGGCTCCAGAGGGCCCTGAAAGCTTGCAGGTCGCATCAATCAATAAATCAACCAATGCAAAGATACTTTAAGATTTAGCTTAGAAAGAACTATTCATTCAAATCAACAGAAAGTTTAGTGTCATCTGTGCTATGCCAAGCACTGTGCTGGGCAATGCTCTGGACAGAGGTAATTCAGATCAGCGTCACACCTGTGCCAGTTATGGTCTAGTGGGGAAGATAGATACTGATTCGAGGGATCCCAGAGAATGTGATCAAGGGCACACTTTGTGAGGCATGGGTTCTTTAAGACCATCTCTTAAGAGTGAGAAAACCTTCATCAGGGATGTGGGGGGAGTACATCTTTCAGGGAGAAGGCACAGGTAAAATACTGAGTTTGGAAATTACATACAGGTCTTTTCAGGAAATGGTGAGTGGATGACCAAAGTGTAGACAAGAAATGAGTGGATTACAGAGATCGTTCCAAAGTCAAGGCAAGGGGTTTGCACTTTTTTCCGTAGGCAGAGGAGAACAGCTGACTGTGTGTCTGGCAAGGGGCAGGTGTTTCACTCCCATCTATTAACAATTGCCCTGCAAGACTATTATCCCTACTTCATCAAAGGCAACAGTCAAGTCTGCTGCTGCTGCTGCTGCTAAGTCGCTTCAGTCGTGTCCGACTCTGTGCGACCCCATAGACGGCAGCCGACCAGACTCCCCCGTCCCTGGGATTCTCCAGGTAAGAACACTGGAGTGGGTTGCCATTTCCTGCTCCAATGCATGAAAGTGAAAAGTGAAAGTGAAGTCGCTCAGTCGTGTCCAACTCTTCGAGACCCCATGGACTGCAGCCTACCAGGCTCCTCTGTCCATGGGATTTTCCAGGCAAGAGTACTGGAGTGGGGTGCCATCACCTCCGCAGTCAAGTCTGACTGACTGCTAAAAGCTGAGCTTTGGGAAGACAAAAACAAGCATCAGGCTGAAGGTGGGAGAAGTGGGAACAATCAAAGGTAGTCCAACCTGGTCCACCAGAGAAGAAACAAAAAAAGTCTGATTGGATTTGATTCTGGACCAAATGCTTAGATGGCTCCAGCTGCTGCTTTTGTTTAAATGTGCATGTGAAGAAGAAAACAAAGATATTGATCCCAGCTGCTTAAGAATGGGGCCATCCATAAGGTGGAGGAAATAAGGCCTCAAAAAAAAAAAAAAAATGTGGGGTCATCCAAACTGCTCCTTCTTAGTGGCCATTTCACACTCTAAGAAAGTCCCCCAAATATTTACTGACTGCTGCTTCCAGGGACCCTGCTGACCCTAACCAAGAGCCAGCATCTCCCATTCCTCCTAGGCTCTACTGAGCCCCAGGACATGATCAGTGGTGCTGGAAACATGTCCATTTCATAGGGATGCAGCTTTAGGGACTGGAAAAGAGCCTGGACTAGAAATCAGGATCTTCCAGCTGGACTTGGGAAAGACCCTCCCCTTCTCTGGGCCTGACCCCTCCTCAGTAAACTAAAGGGACCCCTGCTATTTGTCATCTAACCTCCCAAGTACATACAGGAGTTCTTATAATGAATGTATCTAGCCTTGGCTTCCTGGCCCAGGTAACCCTCCACCCACACCCCCAAGGACAAAAATGCGGCCCGCTGTGGAGAAGCGGGGAGGGCTCCAGGGCAAAGCCAGGCCAGTCCCAGGAAGGGTGAGAATAGATGCCACGGGCATAGAGGAAGTATCCAACCTGTGAAAGGAGGGGAAGAGAACTATCTTGCTGAGCACCTACTCTATGCCGGCTGCTGGACACTCATTACCTCATGCTGTCATCATAACCCCATGTGGCAATGGCTTATCACCCCAAGTTTTCAACTGAGGAAACCGAGACTCGGAGAGGCTGCCTTTCCCAAGTGCACTAGGAAGGGAAAGCCCCAGGATTTGAACTGGATCAACTCCAAAGCCCAGACCCTTGCCACTCTGTTATCCAAACTGTTAATGAAACAAACATCAAAACCTCACTCACCCCCCCACCTCCCATCCAACCAAACCCTCTCACCCATCCAGTTGTCTGAGCTTTTATCATCAGCACCTCACCTCCCTGGGCTAAGGCCTCTCTCCCAGGGGCTCCACCATGGGGGAGGGGGCACAAGTAGGAGGCAGAGGCAGGAGATGAGCACAAGGTCTTTTATGAGGCATCAAATATACATTCTTATATACAAGGAGGAGAAAAGACAATGCCTAAACCCCAGGTCCTCTCCATACAGCCCCTCCCGCTGCTGCCCTCCCCCACCCCCAAACCCCGGGGTCCCTGGCCTTTCATACAGCCAGGGTCTGTCTGTCTGTTTGTACTGCAGCCCATGATGGAGAGGGGAGAGGGAGGCAGGAGCTGAGAAAGGAGCTGGATATGCGGGGCAAGAAGAGGAGCTGGGGCTTGTAAAAAATATATTTATAATAAATAAACAGGGCTGTAAAGGGGCTGGAGAGGCAGCAGAGAGTTTGACGGACAGAAGGACTCAGGCATCCTGGCTCCCAGCCCCCACTCTGATGGCTTCAATGTCTGCCTCAGGAAGGACATCTCGGGCTCATGGTGGCCCTCTGGGAGCCCCTCTCCCCAGGGCTGACGCTGGGTGCCCTGCCCCAGTGGGCTGTTTGTGGGCAGTATCTGTAAAGTGCACTGTCTTCAGCTGTAGGTGGGGTAGGTGTGAGGGAATGGGGGGCATGCAATATGGGTGAGGGAGGGCTGCGCCCTTCTCATCCCAGACCTCAGCCCCCCCGCCCCAAACCTGTCTGGACTTTGATCAGGATAAGAACGTTGCAAGGAAAGGCAAGGTCCTGAAGCTGAAGAGGTCTGGGCTGGGGCCCACTAGACAGAGAGCAGAGATCGGCTACAAAGAGGAAGCACTGCCCCACCTGGGGACCAGCATATGTGGGGGCCCACTCACCGAGTGCACTGACACCCCACATCCTCCAGCAGGTGGAGACACCTGGAAGTGTATGGCCAGGCCCTGAGGTCAGAGAGAGGGCCGAGCCAGCTGGGGTTTGGCCACAACACTGCAGAGCCCCCTCCTAGCCCCACTTGGCCAGAGGTGCCCTGGGGAAGCCTTCACCCCCATTGTTCCCAACACCTGCCCTTCCCTACCAGCCAGAGCTGATGGGGAGCTCACACTGGCCCAGAGGTCTGAGGCCACCCAACTAGACCTCTGGGGAAAGGGAGAGAGGGAGGGTGAAGAGAGGGAAAAAGAGGACGAGGATCTCTGAAAGGTCCTCACCACTCCCCAGAGCTCAAGAGCCCTGCATACAGGCTGCAAGTGGCAAGGAGTCTCAACTCTGGAAGGAAACCCCAAGGAGACTGTTGGGGGTTAGAGGAGGGGTTCCAAGGCAGGGAAGAAGTGGGGAGGAGGACATTTCTATGTGCATGTATATTTTGGAAAAACTGAGGAAGCAGAGAGGTCTCTCTCCTGCAGATTCCCCAGACCTTCCCAGTCCCCAGCTCACACACTCCATTCATCAGACCACGGTGCTGATCCGGCTTGGCTTGGCCTTGGGGTTTGCAGTGGGTGGGTTGGCCGTGCCGGGGGGCCCAGAGGCGTGCAGTGGGCCATGGGGGGAGGTGGGTGGCAGGGGCGAGTGTGGGGTGTGGGGTGAGGGTGGGGGCAGGGGTGGGTAGGAGGGGTGGGGTGGGATGGGTGAGTGCGGTGACAATGGTGACTGGGGGTGGTGGGGGTGGGAGTAGGAGCCCCCTGGTGGCCGAGATCCAGGGCCCCCAGCGGCCCCCGCTGCTGGCATCATCTGTGGGTGGTGGCTGAAGATGAAGTGCTTGGGGCCCTGTTTGTGGGCTGGAGGGTGCTGGGGGGCAGGACTGTACAGGGGCAAGGGGGAGGTGGGCTGGTGCAGGGGGTGGCGGCCATGTGGAGCAAACTGAGGGTGTCCTCCGGCTCCCCGTCTGGGAGCTCTGCCTGGCCGGCCCAAGGTATAGTGCTGGGGACCTGGGACTGGGCCATGGGCATGGAAGTGGCGATGCGGCCCCACAGGAGGAGCTGAAGCGGGAGGTGGTGGAATGGAGCCCAGCTGCGGCAGGGGCGGGGGCTGCTGAGGCGGTGGGGGGAGAGGGGGTTGCTGGGGTGGCAGGTAGGGCGGCGGGGCCGGGCCTGGTCCTTGGCAATACTGGGCATGCAGGGCCTGGAGCTTGGACTGCCCATCAGGCAGCACCCCCAGGCCACCGTGGCTGTGGCCGTGGTGGTGGTGGTGGTGGTGGTGGTGGGTGGAAGAAGCAGATGAAGAGGAGGCAGAGGCCTGGCCTGTTGGTGGCGGTGGCATCTGGAAGGGCCCCTTGCCACGCTTGCTTCCAAATAGGGAGCCCAGGAAGGATGAGGAGTTGGAGACGGGCCTCTGGCTCTTGTACTCCTCTGGCGGCGGGGGTGGGGGTGGAGGTGGCATCCTCTGGTGAGGGCGTGGACTGCTAATAACAGACCCCTGGAAGGGGGGAGGGGTGGAAGTCAGGCCGGTCTAGTTGTCCTAAACCCCCAACCCTAAGCCCCAACCCCCTGGTCCCTGGGGGCTGGAGAGACAGAACCCCCCTCCACAGCATAATGGAAACCAAGTCACAGTCCTGTACTTGTACATGGAGCGCCCCCAGCTTGCAGAGCTCTGCTGTCACATCCACTATCTCATCTGAGCTTCAGCTGGGAGAGGAAGATTTAGCAGTACCTCCTCCTCATCCCCATTTTGCAGGCAGGGAGCATGTTAGGCCCAGAGAGACAGAGTGACTTGGTCAGGCTCAAAGAGCAGGACTTGGAAGTAAGAGCTTCTCTCGGCCCAACTCCAAGAGCATCACTACTTGGAGTCGGCCGTGGGGTTGAGAAGGGGCTCGGGAGAGTGGAAGACAGACTGAGAGACAGGCAGAGTGAGGACAGACAGAGTTGAGGACAGATTGAGAGAGTGGTTGGCTGGGAGAGGCAGCCGCAGGGTTCCCGGCAGGGAAGAGGGGGAAGCAACAGGTCCCCTCCTCCTCTGGGGCGCCAGGGTGGCAGGGCAGGGCTCATGCAGAGAGTGGGGCAGGAGCTGGCACTTACTTCGATGGTGCTGTCCAGCGATCCCACGCTGTTACGCCGCCCCCGCTTCCCTGCGCCCACAAGCAAGGAGCCCAGCGTCAGAGCAGCAACCCCTCCTCCCCACCCGGCTGGGCTCCAGAGCTGGGCACCAGGTCTGGGCCCCTCCCAGGGACAGACACCCCTATTCCCTTTCCCCCGTTGGAGAGGGGGAGGTCGGGAGGAGGAGAGGTAGAGAAGGAGGAGCGAGAGGAGGAAAAGATGGAGGAGGAGGAGGAAAGGTGGTGCCTGAGAGACAGAAGAGGAAAGAGAGGAGAGGTGGAGCAGTGAAAGAGAGGGGCTGAGACTGTGGCCCCATTTGCACTCCCTGGCCCAAACCCTGGGCTCCGCCTGTGCTGACCCAGCTCCCAGGTCCCCTGTGGCATGGCACCTAGGATTCTGGATGAAGGCAAGATGCGTGCACGTGTGGTGAGTGCAAGGAAGGCTGGCAGTCAGTGACAGGAAGCGAAGAGGACACCCAGTCCCACGGCTCCCCAGCCAGGGGAGGGGCCCCGGGAGACTTGCCTGCATCTGAGAGGTCTCGCAGGGAACTGCTGAGTGCACCCCGTTTGAGCCCATCGCCTGCCCCATAAGTGTCCTCTAGGCTGCTTCGGGCCAGTGTGCCGTTCACCGAGTCCTTGGCCCCTCCGGGCTGTGAGGTGTTAGGCCGCATCATACCTTTCTGCTTTTCTAGCTCCGCTGGGTGGCGGTGGGGGAGACAGGGAGCAAAGGTCAGGGACAGGAGTGAGAGGCCACCTGACTGACCCCAGCCCTCTGTGGGTCTTCCCCTTCCTCACCTGCTCTGTCCTCAGGCCTCCTGCTTCGCCCCGTGGACAGCTGTACCTCAGCTACATCTCCTAAGTGCTGCAGCGCCCAGCCCATCTCACACCATCTCCTCTGGTTCAGTCTTCCCTTGTCCCTCTCAGCGCCTGCTCCTCTGGCTCCTCTCCGCTTGCTTCTCCCTCCCCTGTCTGGTCTCCCAAACCACCCCTTCCTTTCAAAACAGAGCTTTACAGTGGCTGCTTTGTTCCCAGGAGGGGCAGGAAGGCCCTTCGAGCCTATGGCAAAGGGCGCTCATTCCAGAGCCCGCTCCATTCTCAGATACCTTTGCTCCAGAGCAGAGGGCTCCTGGAAGGACAGGAGTAGGAAACTAACGGAAATCAAATTCTCTATTATGTGCCAGCCATGTGCTGGGTGCTATGCTTACTCAATCTCTCTCAATCCTTATACCAGTTCAGAGGTACGTATTAGCAGCCAGTTTCCAGAGGAAGAAACCGAGAACCCGAGAAGTCACAGAGCTTGCCCAGGGCAAGTCTGGAAGTGGGGTTGCTGACATTCTGGAAGCAGGTCTGCCTGAGTCCAGAGTCCATGTTCTCCGGCCTTACACTCCCGCCTCCCTGTGGAGGTCACGGAGGCTTCTGTCGATCACCCATCCCTCCTCCTGGCATGCTCACCCTCTCTCTGAATGTCCCTAGGGTCTCAAGGATCTGGTGAGCTGAATGAATGACCTTGCCTTGCTGAAGAGCACAGAAGACCCCAGAACTGTGAAGGCCTCACTGAGGAGCTGTCCACCACATCTCTCTCTGTCTCTCTGTCTGTCTATCTGCCTGCCTTTCTCGTTAACACCATATTACTTAACCTGGAGAAAAGAACTTAGAGGACATTGGGAGGAATGAGATACAATCACTATTTTCTATTATATATGATCAGAATGACTTGATGTGGCCCCTGAAGGCCAAGAGGATGGGTCATCAGGACTCAGTTCAGGAACAAGAATGTGGGGAGAGGAAAGGAGAGGCTGGGAAGGGGAGTAACATCAGTTGGACACTAACGACGTTCAACACTCATGTCCTGTGAACATGTAGGACACATCCTCCACCTTATTTCATTGAATCTTCACAACTCTGTGAAGATTTCACCACCCCAATTTCATGTATGAAGAAACTGAGGCTCAGAGAGTCAGGTACCTCTCCCCAGTTTACCCAGATAATAAGTAGCATACCTGGCATCTGAAACTAGAGTCCTACCTCCAATACCCTGCTTCTTCTCCCTGCTCCCTTTCAACAGAAGGAAGTGCTGGCTCATAATTAGGGCTTGAAATAATAACGAGGTTGAGAGGTAATGAGCCTCTTGTCACTGAAGGTATTCAATCAGAGGCTGAAGGGTTCCTGGAATGAGGGTAGGAAGTTTGGACAAGCTAACCCCCAACTCTGAGTTTCTCAGAGGACAGGATTCTTAGTGTCTGCAAGGCACTGTATTAGGAGTCGGGGAAGGAGATGTGGCTGGGTTACTCACACTCCACACGGTATTTCTCCATCTCCTGCACCTCAGCGATGGATTCTCGGAGGTCAGATGTGAAGCGCAGCCGATCCTGGAGGCTGGGGGCATTGAAGATGATGAGGACTTTGCGCTCCCCACCAGGTACTGCAGACAGCAACTTGATCCCAAACTGGTAATCTGTGGGGAAGGGGAAGGTCAGGCACCTCTGTCTGAGGCAAGGTGGCTCATATGTGAAATAACTTTTCTCATGTCCATCTCTGACCCCGCCTCTTCTCTGCATGAGCATCGTCAGCGGGCCCCCTTTGCTCCAAAGCCCCCAGACTCCTGGTACTCATGGTACTCCCTATGCCTCAGGACGGAAGGGCAGGCTGAACTCCGGCTGTTCTCTAGAACCCCTTCCTTCACCCCTCTGGCT
The DNA here is from genome assembly GCF_002263795.3 of Bos taurus. Taxonomy (NCBI): domain Eukaryota; kingdom Metazoa; phylum Chordata; class Mammalia; order Artiodactyla; family Bovidae; genus Bos; species Bos taurus. The sequence goes on from NC_037357.1 coordinate 90,688,821, forward strand.
CTACTCACATTGCTTCTGCTGCCCAGAAGCCACCCATCAAAGCTCCTCTGGCTTAGTCCTTCAATGCATGGCATGATCACCATCACTTAAGCCCATCAGAAAACATACATGCTGCAGTTCTCCGCAAGATTATGAGCTCCCAGGGCACAGACCCAAGTCATACTCCACCCTGACCTGCCTTCCATCCTGGGACCAAGGAGGTGCTTTGGAGACCTCAGCCCTGTTGTAAAGGAGTCCCAAAACTGGAGGCTGGTGTGGAGGAAGGATGAGCATGAGGGCCATGGCAAAGACTCTTGGGATGTTGGGATCCAAGAAGGGACTCACATGAATTCTGGAAGAGCTGCATGTGCATTTCCACGAGGGGAAAGGACTGACGGAAACTGTATGTCACCAAGATCTTCTTCTTCTGGAAAATTTTGGTGACCTTTGGCAGGGGTAGGAAAAAGACAAGAGGCAGGGTTTGGGGTGGGGAATTTCCCATGGCATCTATTGCTTGTTACTGCCTACCCCATACCCCCCATACCACCACTAACAGACATATACACACAAACACACATACCCACAAGTTGGGGAGAACTGAAGCTTGGTGGAGCAGAACAGGAGAGACGGGAGAGAAATGCAAGTTCCTGATATAATGATGATGCGCAACAGGCATTCACGATTTTTATAGGAACTAACTGAATGCTGCTCCCCCCAGGAAGCCTCTTTTAATACCGCACATAGAGTCCCCCTCCCACTATTTTCTGAGCTTCTAGAGTGCTGGTTCAGTGCCTTTCACCATTAGGCTTGAGGAAAGTGCTATGAGTGTGTGATTGCTGGACTGGAAACACCAAGAGGAGTCTGATTCTTGTCTATCTTGCCCACCTGGGCCAGACCCAGCGCACATTGGAAATCTTCAATAAACCAATGTGTAGAGTTAATGAGTCTTCTTCTCAACAACCCAAGGTCTTTATCAAGTACTCGGGTGTTCTAGACTCAGCTAACATGAGTTGGAAACATCTCAGACCATCTGCAAGTGGCATTTAAAAGCACATTATTTGATTTCAGGATGGTTACGGTACACGCTTATGCAAAGCATCTTTTTAGCCCTTTGGATTGTGAGAGAACAAGGACTGAGTCTCCCTCATCTCTGGGAACCCAGTGTCTAGTATGGGGCTGGGCACCCACAGTGCACGATGGATGGTGAAACATTTACTCAATACCCATGTGGGTGAACCCCTCCTCTGGGTTAGGCTAGTCCACATCTGACGTGTTATTTCACCCCCATGACAACCCTGAGCTGGGGATTAGCTCCACTTCACAGAAGAGGAAATAAAAGCTCAGAGAGGGCACTGGAGGAGCTTCATCTAAAGTAGCAATTCTCAACTAGAGGTGACTTTGCCCCCTAGAGGACATTTTTAGTTTGAGTGCTACTGCTATCGAGGAGGTAGAAACCAGGGGTGCCACTAAACATGCTACAATGCACAGGACAGCTCTCACAACAGAGTATCCCACATCCGCCCCAGATGTCAATAGTCCCGAGGCTGAGAGACCTGCTCTAAAGGACAGAACATCAAGGGAGGACAGGTCACTGTCCTCAAATCCCTGAGCAGCTGTCTAAGAGCAGCTCTCTGGGATCCCAAGGGTTGAGTCAAGATTATTGGAGGAAACTCATTGGGAGACAGATTCTAGCAGTCAGAGCTGTCCGAACAGAAAACTGGCTCCCTTGGAGGAAGGCAGCCTTCTGTGCTGCACTCATGCAAGCAGAGGACCATGCGGGAATCTGGCTCTTGCCTGGGATAAGAGGTTGGGCAGGACCCTGAACTTCCCTTCCCATCTGCAGAGTCCTAAGAGTCCCAGTTCTAAAAGACATATGTCTACACTGGTGACGAGCTCGGTTTTAAGAATTACTTCAAGCATCCCAACCACCAACCTCCTGGGCTATTAAGGTGGGCATGGACTTTTTCTACCACTTCCCAGATTGTAAGCCTGTTATCTGCCCTGGTCCTCACCTTTTCTGTCCGCCTGTGGCTGTCACTACCTCCAAATGGATCCTCCAAATGGTGAAGTAAAGGAGGGGCAGAGGCACCCAGATCACATGGCAGAGCTACTTACCCACCATGCCTCCACCCACCAATGTTAATGGTTTACACCCCACCCAGAGTCCAAGCTCACCACTTCCCTCCTTCTCCTCCCCTCAATGTGCATACCACAAGGAGATCGTTGAAGAGGAAGACCTCCCGCTGGTGCAACCCTAGCCTCTGTGGGCGGTTTGGATCTGGCACCTCATAGAGCTGGCAGCAGCAAACCAGTCGACGGTGAGGAAGAGATAGGACCTAGATAGGCATGAAGAAATAGGTGTGCGCAAGGCCAGCCCACCAGCTTCAGGCATCTTAACATTAACTGCAAGAGTAAGTTCACTTCTGGTATATATCACTGTCACTCTGATACAAGGAATCTAAGCAACTAAGCCTAGGCTTATCTTTGTCCCTGCAGCTCCCTCTGTCTGGAATGCTTTCCTTGCTCAGCTCCCTATGGCCACATTCTACCATTCCTCCAAACCCCAGTTCCAGTGTTCCCTTTTCTAAAAAGCCATTCCTAATCTCACTGGGCTGAAAATGACCTCTCCCTCCCATGTGCTGCCCCTAAATTAACCTAACTATAAGGTGGAGGTATTGAGTTTTTGTCTGACACCTCCCCACCCTGGTCTGTGCTTCCAAGGACAGAGACCATAATTTATTCGTACCTGTGTCCCCAGTGCCAACTGAAATGCTAGGCTCAGTGGAAAGGCATCTGTAAGTGTTTGTTGACTAAACGACTAGAGTGTGTTTGTGGCTTCGGTCATCAGCTAACTATTATCTTGACTGCTCACTTGGGTGGACCAGCCAAACCAGAGGTGAGAAGCATGTTAATATTTACACAGCATCCACGATGTGCCTTGCCATGCGCCAGATCCATTCCCACAGAGCATCCCACTCAAGCTGCCCCACCACTCCTGAGGAATGCATCACCACCCACTCCATTCGGCAGTTGAGGGGAGCCTGGGGCTCAGAGGGGCATGGACTCACCTCCCCAACCTTGTTCCTTCTTCAGCCTCCCAAGGCGCTTACCGGTTTCTTGCCTACAATCATGCGCTCCACAGCCTGCACTTGGGACACGTGGTCATCGTTGGTCCGCAGTTCGCGTCCCTGGATGCGCTGGTAAATGCCCACTAGGAGGTCTCGGGGGATGTCTTCACCATTGTCAACCCCTGGTGGAGGGAATACATAGGAATATATAGTATACATGTGGGGAATGGGTGGCAGGGATTCTCCACAACCCTCCACACCCAGGTGTGGGCCATAACGATGGCCAGGACTGGAGGGAACAGCCGCCCTTGGCCCCTTGGCCAGGATCAGGCCAGGAGAGTCAGTTGCTTTCTTCCCCAGGACAGGAATTTTGTCTAACAACTCAGAGAACAGTGTGATTAAAACAATGACACTTTTTTTGGGCCTTTCTAATTAACAAAAATAATGTTAAATGATAATATCCAGTGTTAGGAAGAGTTCAGGGAAGCAGGCATATGTACTAACATGACTGTTTTGGAAGGTAATTTGGCAAGCCTAACTATTCAGTGATTCCTCTTCTAGGAACCCACTGTAAGGAATTACTCAGAAATATGTGCAAAGATATATGTATAAGTACAGCTTATGATAAAATTTTCAAACAATCTAAGTTCTAACAGCCAAGGAATACTGAAGTAAAACTGAATATATCCATTTCATAAAATAATTTATAGCTGTTAAAAATTTGATATTTATTTTAAAAAATCATAAGAAAATTCCTATAGCAAGTGAAAAAAAAAAGCAAGATAATAAATTGCTTGTACAACCTGATCTTAACTGTATAGTTATACTTGTTGCTGTTGTTTAGTCACTAAGTCAAATAAATGGAGAGATATTCCATTTTCATGAATTGTTGTTGCTATTACTGTTTATTCTCTAAGTTGTGTCTCATTCTTTCACAACCCCATGGACTGTAGCCCACCAGGTTCCTCTGTCCGTGGGGTTCTCCAGGCAAGAATACTGGAGTGTGTTGCCAGTTCCTTCTCCAGATGATCTTCCCAACTCAGTGATCAAACCCGCATCTCCTGCATTACAGGCAGATTCTTTCCCACTGAGCCACTGGGGGAGCCCATAGTTACATGTGCATAGGAAAAAAAGACTAGAATACACCAAAATATCAACCATGGTTGACTCTAGGGGACAGAATTTTGGATGGTTAAAATTTTTAATAACGTCTATATTTCTAAAATTTTTGGAATGAACAGGAATTCATTTCATTTGCTTATTTATTTAATAATTTGAGGGTAAAGATATACACATATACAATATATGTGTATTGTACAATATATGTACATATATAAATATATACATTGTACACATACAATATATGTACATACATAATATATACATTGTACATATACAATATATATGTACACATATAAAATATGTACATGTGTGTATATGTATACACATGTACATATACACACATATATACATACACACAGACAAGGAGGGGAGAGGGAGAATGGATGAAATGAGTGAACGAACGAATGAATGACTAATGGCAGGCTCCTGGGAGAGAGCTCCAGATGGCCTCTGGTCTGTCTTACTCCTTCCTTTGAAGTCTACCATCCTTCTGATTGTCTGCTGAGCAAAACCCACTCACTCCTCTAACAAAAACCTTCTGCTAAAGAAAATGTTTTCTCCTTAGGAAATGCCAAGCCTCCTCCTTGGACACCAGGTACTAAAAGAACAGCCTTCATCACGCCGCCTTTTTACCTCAGGAGTCAGACAGCTTAAAAGCCCAATGATGCAAACCCCTGACAGTCAGCAAATCTGTCTTGTCTGTTTGTTTTTCCTCAATTATACTTCCCTCTTTCGTTTCTGTTTAAATAATCCTAACATCTGTGCCATTTCTAGTAGGCTGCTCTTTGGTGAGAGGCAGGGCTTGACATCAATACAATAAACCAAGAAAAAAGTCAAGGGGACACCTTTCATCTGGCACGTCAAGGCCCCTGGAAACTGGTTCTAACTGACCTTCCTAACTAGATTGTCTGCCTCCTCTCGATTGTTCTCCAAACAACTTTTTTTTCCTACCTCTGTGCCTTTGTTATTCTTACTGCTAGGTAAGCCTCCTCTTCCCTGAGCTCTAAATATACTTTTGGCCTGTCTGACATCACAGTTCGTTTCCTGTCTTGTGCTGGGTATCTGGTACTACAAGTCAGTCTCTCGCGCACAAACTAGGAGCCCTCTTGGGGCAGGGACTGTGGCAGATGCCCCTCCATGGTCCTTAGCACCTATCATAGGGACTGGCACACATGAGGCACTCAGTGTCAACTGCCTGGCTGGCTGATTGATGAATGAATAAATGAATGCTGAGTGGAGGAAAGGGCACCTAAAATAAATAAGTCTTTATGGGCAAACAAGGGAGGGAAACGGAGTGATGAGTGAATTAGTGTAAGTTCCATAAAAGTCATGGATTTTACCTCCCGTTCAGGATCTCCTGTTTAGTCAATATTCAGTGTGAGAATGAATGTTCAGACAAATGACCATTTGAGTGATTTAATAAGTAAATGCTATGGGAACATCTAGCCTTGGCAGAAAGTGAGGTTAAATTTTCAGGGAGCAGATGTGATCTCCCTCTTCTTCCCACCCCCGCCACCTGGCCCACTTTCCTTTCCCAGGTGAAAGACAAGAAAAGCTGATGGGAAGCTCTGGGGTCACCTCTCAGGTTCTTGATGAAGTCATCTAGTTTCATCTTGCGTTCAGCCTTGACGCTGGGACTGTACATGTCAGTATTGAGGAGGATGATGGCAAAAGCAAGGATGAAAATGGTGTCTGGATTCCGGAACTGGCGCACGAGGGCTGGGTTACACACACAGTACCGCTGGCTGCAGGGCAGGAGGGGTCAAGACCAGGGTCAGGCACCAGTAATCTCCACCTACCCACCATCCTCCCATCTGGCACCACCAATTCTCTCCTCCAAGACATATTCCCAAACCCTTTGGGTCTCTCCTCTTTCTTCAGACTTTCCTCAAGATTAGCATGTAAAAATCACAACCTTTCATGGAGCTTTGCCAGGGGATTTATGTATGTCATCTCCTATAATCCCATTATAGTTTTGCAGCCCCATTTTACAGATGAAGTGACTGAAGCCCAAAGTGGCCTTCAGTGTTTAGGATAAAAGAGTTGATAAACCGTGAAACCAGGGTGAAAATCCAGATCTTTCTGACTACAAAGCAAATCCTCCCATGTCAGAAAACAAGTTCCCAGTATTTCTATTTCTCTTCTAAATACCCCAAAGTGGTGGAGTCAGGGCTTATAACCAGGTCTTATGCCTGATCCCTGCAGCATTCATGGAGGAAGATAATAGTTAAGAGCATGGGTCATGGACTCAGACACACGAGCTGAAATTCTGGTTCCACTGCTTATTCACCATATGACTCTGGGCAAGTTACTCAGCCTCTCTAAACTTCTGATTTCTCATCTGCAAAATGAGAATAATAAGAGAAGCACCTACCTCACCAGGTTGTTGGGAATATTCACTGAAATAATCATGTAAAGTGTCCAGCTCAGTAACCCAATCAATACCTGATGAGTATGGTATCGGCTTAGGGAACATGAGTTGTTGCTGATGCTGTTGTCACTTATTAGATGCCCATGTCCCAGATGCTAAGCTGGATACTTTAGGCACATTACCTCTGATCATCCAACTGCCTTGCAATATAGGATTTATAATTTCCAATTTCTAGTTCAGAAAGTATGAGGCTCAGAGAGATGACTCATAGACCCATCCTACACTGCCCCCCAAAGCAGAGAAAGGCAGCTTTAGTACTGGGAAGTGGGCACACCTGAAGGCTTCGATGAGTCGTTCCACTTTCTGGGCCTCACCCTGAACCCGGATGTGGGATTGGAACTTCCGGAGCGCGTCATCCAAATCCATGGAGGAGAAGTCCATTTCATCCACCACACAGCTGAGGAGCAGAGAAGGGGGTGTGGCACTCTCAATTCCTCTGCAAAGAACCTCTGACCCACCCTGACCTGCTCCAATGAACCAAATCCCCCACTGATAGACTTCCAAAATCTGAACCTGTGGCCCAAGCAAGTACTTCTGAGGATGAAAGTGGAAGTCGCTCAGTCGTGTCTGACTCTTTGCGACCCCATGGAGTATACATACATGGAATTCTCCGGGCCAGAATATTGGAGTGGGTAGCTGTCCCCTTCTCCAGGGGATCTTCCCAACCCAAGGATCGAACCCAGGTCTCCCACACTGCAGGCAGATTCTTTACCAGCTGAGCCACCAGGGAAGCCCAAATGAGGATAGAATGTTTGAAATGGAACCCATCTCAGAAAATCCAGGCAAGACACATGGTTGCTAAGGGTCTGTTCCATCAACCCACTGATATCAGGGATGGGAAAACTGAGGCTCAAAGCAGGTCTTGCCTGGGGCCACCCAGAAGATGTTAGGACTAACACCAAGAGAGATCAGATCTCTTTAGGGCGGAGAGGTATGGGAGCAGGAAGGTCTATTCATCCTGTTTTGCAAAGTTTATCCCCCTCCTGCCCTCCTTTTCCAGGAACCCCTGGCCTAGTCTGTCCCAGCCTGGGGTCCTCACTCCAACACGTCTCTGTTGAACTGCTTCTGCCGGTTCCCTAGGAATTCCCCTATCATCTGCCGGCTCAGGCCTTTCCGTTCCAGGATGAAGTGAGCCACTCCCACCGGCGTGTCTGACAGGAAGCCCCGCTCAATCAGATACTGGATACCCTTCTCTGGCTTCCTGCAGAAAGAGGGGAGAAAGATGAGATGACAGTCCTCCTGGAACTCTGCCCCCTGCCCTATATCTTGAACTAATTTTGGGCCCAACCATGGCCTCAGGGAGCCAAGAAGGTCCACTCCCTTCTGTGGTCCACTCACTTCATGGTACACTTAAGAAAACTGAGGCCCAAGGGAAAGAAGCCACTTTCCCATTTCACAGAGCTTCAGAAATTCCAAGGTATCTTCAACTCAACTTCCTCCTTCACTGGAGCCACATTCCAGTTGAAAGAAAATTAAGATCTGATGAGAGCCTGTTCTGTGCCAGGAGCTTTGATATTCTCCGTAGGCACTGAGGAGTCCTGGGAGAAGGCCTGAGCTCCAGGTTAAGTCCTTCTCTTCGAGTCACAGACCCTCGGAGTAGGAAAGTAGTAAAAAGATTACTTTTTCCACATCCCACTCAGGAGGCACCACCAAGCCTCTGAGTGTTTCTATAGATCAGTTGCTCCCTACTTTCCATATCTGGGTCTGAGCTATCCCATATTCAGAATCCCAGAGCCTTAGGGCCTCATGAGGCTAGAATTTGGGAGACTTTGGTGCCACAGATGGAGTCTCAGATCCATTACTTACCATGCATGAATTGGAACAACTCCCTTTAGTTCTCCAAGCCTCAGTTCCTTCTCTATAAAATAGGGACACAACTACCCACTTTGCTGAGTTATCATGAGAACTAAATACAGATGGCCATGTCTAACAGGCTATAAAGATGTAAGGCATTTGTTTTCTAATCAAATGTCACACTCGTATTCCACTGCTAAGCACCTGGCACAAGACTAGGTACCTAGAAAGAACTCAGTCCTGGTCACTGACTAGTCCAGCACAGCACCCTGCCCCCAACACCTCAAACATCCATAGACTGCTAGTTAGTTGGTAGAAACACTGAAGCCCAAGGAAGGGACACACCTTGCTCAGGGCTACCCAGTGAGTCTGGCCCAAGTCTCCTGTTTCTGAGAGCAGGGTTCTTCATATACAACATCGGCTAGCCTAACCAAAAATGGAAGGTGGGAGACCCAAGGTTCAGAAGCCATTCTATAGAGAGAGAACTAGGGCCAGAGAGGAAAGCATCTCACCCAAGACGACACAGTCAGAAGCAGAACCAGGGCCACAACTGCCTCTCATGGGTGTGGGGGCAACTTTCCATTCTTGTCACCCTATTGCCCATTGTATTCCCTGAACAGCTAGAGAGAAACACCATCCACAAAGTGGAAGGATGGCGGCAGCAGGATCACCGCCTCCAGGAGTCCAAGTGCCTGCAGCAGGGTCGGTAGGGGCGACAAGGTGGGAATGGGAACACGTACTTATTGAACAAGTTGAGGCCAATTCGGTAGTGCCGCCTCTGCACCACATCGTTGTTGAAGGCTGGCGAGTCCCAGCTGTGCCTGGTCTCCCGCTGGTAGGTCTGCTTGCACAGGCCGGTGGCTGGAGGCTCCCTCAGGCTGTCCCGCGAAGAGGAGCCAGAGCTGCAGTTGATGGTCTCGTTGGAATTGCTGGAGCTCTCAAGGCTCTCATTATCTCCACCATCAGAGTTCTCGCCTGCTGCCTCGCACTTCCCCAACCTCCGACCCCCAGCCACACCACTGGGCCCAGTGCCACTGTTGGGGGCTGGTGGTAGGGGCCCTGGCGGGGCTGGGGCTGGGCCCTCCGGGGCTGGGTAGTGGCGGTGTGGGATTGGGGCCCTGCCTGGTGGCCCCTTGTGCTTCAGGGTCCCATGGGGGCTGCAGCCATCAGCCTCATACACGAGCTGACGGTGGACAGAGCCGCGATCTGAGCGGTCACTCAGGTCCACGGAGCTGTCACTGGGAGGTTCAATGGTAAGCAGGGGCAGGTGGGCAGCCCGCAGCCGGAAATCCCGACATTCCAAGCACCCAGGACCCCTGCGAGTGCCTTCCTCACGGCTACCATCTTCCCGGGACCCTGCTGGCACTGGTGGAGGAACTGGAGGGAGAGGGGCTGGTGCCCAGAACTCAGGTCTGCCCTGGGCAGGAGGCTCTGTGCTAGGCAGTCGTTCAGGGGATGGTGGGGGAACTGGGTCATCCAAGTAGAGGGGAAGGTCACTGAAGGATGTGGCCGAGCTGTCTTCTTGCTGTTCCTTTGACTCTCGCTTCTCCAGCTGGGCTGACCCTGGTTCCTCAGACATGGGCCCCGATGGGTGGCAGTTCAAGGCCTCGTCAATGGATTCAGCCAGAGACTTTACCTGAGGTGGAGGGGAAGGGGGAGGAGGGGAAAGGAGAAAAAGGAGAGAAAGATGAAGGACAGTGGGATGGTGAAAGGGTGGGAATGAGGGAGGGAGGGAAGGAAAAAGTGGGGGGATCTTCCTGGTGCGGCAGCCAGAAAAGTACTTCCCCTCCCCTACCTCCCAAGATTCTCTGCAGGACATAACTCCCAGGGAGCCATTGTGAGCTCACAGGAGCTGGAACTTATGCCCACAAGTTCCATTCTCAGACATCCCAATACCTTCTTCATGTCCATATAGACCCAAGCCAAATGCCGCCTCCTCACTAATCCCAAGCCACATTCCTGCCTCTGCCTTCCCTTAGGGTAAACCAAAATCCCAGCTGCCTCTGGGCTCCTGGAGCCCTCTGTCTGGTTCTCTCTTAGGAAATCCATGATATTTAGCCTTGAGAATCTGGACCAAAGCTGGCCTCATTCTGGTATCTAGCTTCCCAACTGGTCCCTAATGATCCCCGCCTCCTGCTATTCACACCCTCATGTACCATAGTGTCCCAGGGTTGGTCTGTGGGACCGGCAGCATCTGGCAAATGTGATGGAATGTCACTTCTGAGATTAGGTTAGGAAAGACTGCAGCTTCTATCCTGAGTACTCTCACTCGCTTGTGCTCCCTCTCTCAGATCCTTCACTCTGGGGGAAGCCACACCGTGAGCAGTCCTATAGAGAGGCCCATGTGGTAAGGCCCTGAATCCTCCTGCCAACAGCCAAATGAGTGAGCTTGGAAGCAGACCCATCAGCCCTGGATAAGCCTTTAGAGACTACAGTCCCACCCTATAACTTGATCACAGCCTCATGAGAGACGCTATGCGAGAGCCACCAGTCAAGCCACCCCAAGATTCCTGGCCCTCAGAAACTATATGGGATAATAACTGTTTGTTGTTTAAGCTCAGTCTTTACATTCAGTTTTAAGCTACTAAATTTTGGGATCATTTGATATGTAGCAATAGATACTTCCCCCATTAGACTTGAATAGCACTGAGAGGTGGGCCCAGGCCTGGTTCCTCAGTCTCCCCACCAGACTATGAGGCCAGTACTTGAGGGATGGGTCCAGGCTGGGTTTCTCTCTTTTTAGCTCAGCTTGACACACTGATTGACACAGAAGAGATGGTCAATGAAATGTGTCATATGAATGCATAAATGAGTGATTTAGATCTTCCCTTTAACACTTCTTTCCTGTCTTCTACCTGCCTCCTCTCCCAACCCCATCACTAACTCCAGGGAAGCATGACCAAGCTTAGGGCAGGGCCAGATCACAGAGGTTAGAGCAGAATGATTTCTTCTCTTATACACTTTCATTCATTGATTCAACAATTTTTACCAAATATCTTTTTGGTTTTAGGAAGGAAACTAACATGTACTTAGCAAATGCCATATACTAGGTGCTTTCAGATATATTACCGAGTTGAACTCAACCTTCCAAACAGCTCTAAAAAATGGTTTTATCTTCATGTTATTGATCATGTTTCAGTGGAGTTAAACAGTTTGCCCATGGTCACATAGCTGGGAAATGGCAGAACTGGGATTTGCACCTGATCAGCTGTGCTGACACACTCCAAGCCTAGAATGATCTCCCACCACTATCACTGCCGCTTACATCCCCACCCTTCCCTGCTTTTCCTGATGCAATGCTTATGCAAGCAACACCCTTCTGACTATCTCTAACTTGCTAACTCTTCACTGCCTGCTGAGGCCCAGTTCCAGTGCTGTTTTCTCAAAAAAGCCTGCTCTCATCCTCCCAGAAGAAAATTTCCTCTCCCTCCTCTGGGTTCCCACAGCACTATATGGGATCTCTTCTCAGGGCTCTGAGTGCACTCTTTTAGGAAACAGTCCTGTGCACATGTGCCTGCTATTTCCTGCTCGCTTGGGAAGATCCTTGAGAAAAAGAATCCTGGCCAATTCATCTGTCTCCCCCACAGTGCCCAGCACAGAGCCTGGTCCATGATCGTATGGTATAAGGGAAAGCTTTGGAACCAGACAGAGCTGAGTCCTGATCCAATTTGGAAAAGTCACTTCACCTCTCAGGGTTGTGGAGCCTCAGTTTCCTCCTCTGTAAAACCAGGATAGCACCCCCAGTCTCGAAGGCCATTATGAGGCATATAGAGGACCTGATATAAAGTAGGAGCTGTTAGTTAGGCCTTAATCTGATAGTGGCTCATGTTCCAGAGTGAGAACTTGCATGTTTGAACAATATAATTTTTCTCTTGCCAATCCTTTCTCATTACCCTCACAGTCCCTACTCAGATGCTAGCTATTTGTTGTTATCAAAACAACAACTTGTTGGGCAACTTCCTTGAAGTACAGGGAAAAGGTTGTAGTAGTAGCCAGAGCGTGGAGATGGAGAGAAAAGGCCCTTTTCAGGGATGCTTACCTGTTTGGAGAAGGAGTCCTCAAGCTCCGTGATGTCGTTAGAAAACTCTCCAGATGTGGTGACGGAGCTTCCCCCACCATCGATGCCCCCTCCGCAGGAGCCGCCATATGGGAGCCCCCGTTCAAGCCGGTGGCTCCGGGCCCCAGCCATGGCACCCTCGTCCAGCGAGGCAGGCTTGCCCTCGAAGTACGCGGGGTTCTGTGCCTTCTCATATTCTTCAAAGGAGAACTGCATCCGCATGTTGGAAAGGATGATGCGGCGGGACATGCGACTCTCTGAAGCTGAGCTGCGGAGCCGCTCAAAGTTCTTGTTCATGCGGTACTGGCGGAAGGCCGTCTGGATGGTCCTGGCGGCCCTGCGGCTCAGGAAGGAGCCCCCATACTTCCTCTCCAGCATTTCCACCTGGCAGGGGAAGGTGGAGGGGAACAAAGTCAGAAACTTACGACAGCCTCCTCATCTCCCTGGGCCTCAGGCATACCACCTACCGAGTCATAGCTAACTGCTTACAGCTGCCTGGATGCACCAGGCTGGGGTCTGGGTGGTGTTCTTACTTTATTATCAGATAGCACATGTCACACGGGACTGAATTGTGGTTTTCTTTCTTTCTTTTTTTTTATTTACAAAAAGTAGATGTTCACTATTTAAAGAGAAAAGAAACAGAGAAGCTAAAACAGGAAAGAAAGGAAGACATCAATTGAAGGCAAGAAGGAGAAAGAAGAGGGAGAAAGAGGAAGGAAGGGAAAAAAGGGAAGGAGGGAAGGAAGGGAGGAAGGAAAGAAAGTTGCTTCACCTAAATTCCCAACACCTAGGCATAATCACAATTACATTTTGGGATATATCCTTCCAGTTTTTTTACTTCTGTACATAGTATTTTGTGCCCCCCTTTTGGCTAAACAATATCTTGTGTGATACATGTGATATACTGGAAAACAGTGTTCTGAATTTGTCAACTTACATGTGTGCTTCTCCCCTTACACTGAGATTATTGAGGACTTGGTCTTTTATCTACACATCTCCAGTGTCCAGCATGGAGCTCACTAAATGTTTGCTGAGTGAATACAAGACTTAGTGGATGGATGGTGAATGGGTCAGTGAGGTCCCAGTCAGGTGAAGGGTTCCTCTTCCATTCCAGTCTCACCATCCCTCCCTGGACACCACCTTCGAGCACCATATTCCAATCTCTTCCCTGGTCCTCTCACCCCCCCCATCCCCACTGGCACCCCCACCCGCGACCAGAGCATTTCTTGGGTACCTTCTTGTCCTGCAGGTCCGTGGAGAGTTCATAGCTGTCAGACAGGGCCTTTGAGCGCTTTATCTCCTCCTCCTCCTGCTTCCTCAGGGCAACACTGGCTGGCTGGAGGCGCGCCCGCTGAGCCCAGGGAAGGCCCACCCCAGCAGGGGGGCCCCCCATGTGGCTGCTGGTGGGGGGAAGCTGGCTCAGCCGGTAGGGGGGTTGGCTCCCAGGACTATCAACCGCTGTGCTCAGGTCACTGCCTGGGGCATCACCCTCCACACTGTGGGGATGAGATAAGATGAGCCAGGATGTGGGAACAGGAGACAGGCCTGCTGGGCCAGACTGAGAGTGGGTGGACCAGATCCCTTCCCACAGCACCATCCTCCCCAGCCTCCTCACAGATACAGAGACCCCAATACTTAAAGGCTAGAGGACAGCCCTACCCCCAAAGTTGTCTTCTTATTCCCCTCACAGTCCTATCCCTTCCCCTTCAGCCCTGTCCCCTCCCCTTCAGCCCTGTCCCCTTACAGCTCCATCCTCAAATGCCCTCTCCCCCCTCACAGACCCCCACCCCTTCACAGCTCCATCCTTTCAGACTCCTTTCCCTCCAGCCAGGTCTTCTCACTGTCTTGTCCCAAGTCCTACTCTACCCTTACAGCCTGGTCCCTTCATGGCCAGGTCCCCTCACAGCTTTATCCTCAGACCCGTTTCCTTCCACTCCTACCCCTCAAGTTCCTTTTTCTAATCATCTTAGCCCCTAACAGCTCTGTCTCCAAATCCCTCCTCCCCTGAGGGACCAGTTCCCTTATATCCCCACCCCCTCAGACCTCTTCCCCTCCCAGCGCGAGCCCAGCACCATCCCAGATCAGCTCTGTCCCTAGACCTGAGCCTACTCCTATACCCTGCACACGCAGGCTCTCCCCTGCTCACCCAGCCCTGCCCCCCCAGCCCCACCTCTGCCCCCAGAGGCCTGGGCTCCAGGCCTGGCCAGTTCTCAGTGTTCCCTGGCTGCCAGGCCGAGGGCTCAGTGACAGCGGGAGGCGCCTCCCACCAGCATTCTCACAGGTAAAGAGCGGCCCTGCGGGGCAACTTCCTTTTTCTCCTCATGGCCTCCTCTGCTCAGCTCGGGGGAGGGGAACAAGGGCGAAGAGTGGTAGGAGCGGGGCACTGGGTCTTGCCCGCCCTGGTTACCCAGAGCTGTTGTTCTGCCAGACCTGCTCCCATGGTGCCATGGCAACCAGGCTGCCAGGGAACTCAGGTGGCGACAGAGCCCAGCGCCCTGAGCCCAAGCAGGACGGTGAGAAGCCACAGAGATGGGAACAATGGAGGGGGTTTGGGAGGGGGGACAGGCAGGGGGAGGCATGGAGGGGGTTGTGGGGGGAATGGGTATGGCTGAGGCCCAGAGAGTGATCTGGTTTGGGCAGGCACTGGAGCTCTTGACCAGTGAAAGGGTTAAGGGGCCACTCCCTGGCCCCTACCTGACAAGAGGGCAGGGCACAGGACCAGAATGGGGGGCAAGCTGGGATGGGTGTAGGGAGGCTCCCAGCCATTTCAGGAGTTTGAGCTACAATGGTCTTGCCAGCCTGACAGATGAACACTTTGGGCTGGGGGCTTAGGGGCTGGGCGCAGTGGGATACAAAGTTGGTGCTGGCTCAGCGCTAATGAGGGCTCCTGCCCTCTGCTCATCCCCGACCCTCCCAACTGTTAATCTTCAACACTGTCAGGAGCAAGGTGGAAACAGACTGAACGGCTGCCCTGAACCCCAAAATGCTCTCTCCTCCTGGGCCTCTGGGGCCTGTGAAGTCCCCCTTCAGGGGTCAGACCCAGCCCAGTGCCCCCCAGGCATCTAAGATGCACCTCTCTCCCCCTCAGGACTGCAGGATCCCACCCCCCAGCCTCTCCCCTCTCAGCACATGCCTCCCAGTTTTGATCAACTTTGTTTACGAACCATCCTTGGTTCCCACTTGCATTCCTCCAATTCAAAAGAGAGAGAGAGAGAGAGAGAGAGAGAGAGAGAGAGATAACCCAAGTCCTTGTTGTGGCATTTGAGGCTTCTCCAAGACACTGTAGCTAATGTTTTGTTGTTGTTCCGTTGCTCAGTTGTGTCCAACTGTTTGCGATCCCATGGACTGCAGCACGCCAGGCTTCCCTGTCCTTCACTATCTCCCAGACTTTGCTCAAACTCATTTTCATTGAGTCGGTGATGCCATCCAACCATCTCATCCTCTGTTGTTTAGTAAGGCACTATTCTTGTGCTTAGTCACTCAGTCATGTCTGACTCTTTGAATGCTATGGACTGTAGCCCACCAGGCTCCTCTCTCCATGGGATTCTCCAGGCAAGTATACTGGAGTGGGTTGCCATTTCCTCCTCCATGAGATCTTCCCCAGCCAAGGATGGAACCCAGGTCTCCCACATTGCAGGCAAATTCTTTACCGTCTAAGCCACCAAGGCTACTATTCTTACTGCTTCACATTTAATAACTTGCTTACTCTTCAAAACAACCCTATGAGGTAGGTATTATTAATCATCTTCATTTTACACATAAAGAAACTGAGGCCCAGAAAGGTTAATAACATATCTATGGTCACACAGCTATTAATGATAGAGCCAGGATTCAAATCCAGGCAGTCTGACTCCAGAGTTCACACTCTTAAACATTAAGCCACACTGCAGAGTTGGCTACCAGCCCCCCACCCCAGCCACTCTTCCCTCCAACCTTGCTCAAATCCTGTTTCTCCCCAATACTCCCATTGTCCTTTCCACCTTCCCAACTGCTCATACAGTACTTTCCACCTGGAATGCTGTCCCTATCATCTTCTGCCATCTGCAATCTGAGAACCCCCACACACACCTTAGTTCCATCAAAAGTCAGGTCATATGCCACCACTAAGAAGCCCTCCTGAAGCCCGCTTCCAGCCAGAAATGATGGCTGATCCTGTTCAGGGCTCCCACACACAGCACATGGCTGTCCTTCTTTTTATGTAGCAGGTTAGCTTTGGCAAAGCGTGACAGCTATTTGTGTTCCTGACTCCCAGAATCCCAGCACAGGAAGAGAGTTTGGTAATCTCCCTGCTAGGACACAGCACAAGGCCTGGAACAGAGTAGATGCTCAGCAAAAGCTTCTGGAGGGAGGAAGTCAGTGAATGAGCTCTGGTGGCTGGGCTAATAAATCCTCTCACCTGAACTCTGACCTCAACTCGTCTCCTCTTCCCAATCCATTCTCCATTCTGTGGCTAGTGAGAGCTTTCCAAAGTAGAAATCTGACCATGTTGCTCCCCCACTAAAACCCTTCCATGGCTTCTCATAACTCATTCAATAAATGACAATTGAGCCCTTTCTATAGGCCAGGAACAGTGCTAGGTGCTGGAAATATAATCATGAGCAAGACGTGTGAGTTTTGTTCCCTCAGGGAGGTGACATTCTAGTGGGAGAAGAAGACTATAAATATATATTATCATTTCAGGCAGGGAGAAGTGCTAGGAAGGAAAATACAGCAGGGCGATAAAAGGTGCTGTTTTAAATGTGGTAGTCAGAGAAGGGCTTTTTGAATAAATGGCATATAATCAGAGAAGTGAGGGAGCGAGCTGTGTGGTTATCTGAGGCAAGAGCAGTCCAGAGGGTAGAGCCAGTGCAAAGGCCCTGAGGTAGAACTGTGCCTGGCATGTTTGAGGAACAGCCAGAAGGCTGGTGTAGCTAGGGCAGAGTCAACAAGGGGAAATGAGATCAGAGAGGCAATGGGAGCCAAACTGTGAAGGGCACTGAACCCACGATAAAGACATTGGTGTTTGCTATGATTGTGATGAGCAGAGAAGGGACATGATCTAACTTATGTTTTATAGGAATCATCATCCATAGGATAACCTCTAGCTTCCTCACCTCACCATAACCTCACCTTCCTCCTTCCTCACCATAACCATAGGTGGTTCTCCTGACCAGACCTCTGCCTCATATACCCTCTGACCTTTTACCCCAACCTGGCGACCTCCTGCTCACTCTTTAACATTTAGCTAAGGTGTGACCTTCCATGTCTTCCTGAGCCCTTCACGCAGGATGGCTTACAGGCCCCTCTTCTGTGCTGCCATAGGGCCCTATAGTCAATTCTATCCCTAGAGCAAGGGCATTAATTGGCTCATTGTGTGGGTGTGTGCTTGAAAGTGAAAAGTGAAAGTGAAGTCGCTCAGTCAGGTCCAACTCTTTGCAACCCCATGGACTGTATAGCCTATCAGGCTCCTCCATCCATGGGATTTTCCAGGCAAGAATGCTGGAGCGGATTGCCATTTCCTTCTCCAGGGGATCTTCCCGACCCAGGAATCGAACCCAGGTCTCCCGCATGCGGGCAGACGCTTTACCGTCTGAGCCACCAGGGAAGCTTGTGTGGGTGTGTGCTTAGTCGTATCCAACTCTTTGCAACCCCATGGGCTGTAGCCCACCAGGCTCCTCTGTCCATGGGATTTCCCAAGCAAGAATACTGGGGAGGGTTGCCATGCCCTCCTTCAGGGATCTTCCTGACCCATGGATCAAACCTGCATCTCTTTTGTCTTCTGCATTGGCAGGTGGGTTCTTTACCACTAGTGCCACCTGGGAAGCCCCTTGAAGGCTTACAATTTACTGAGGCAGGCACCAGTAGCCCTATTTTATAGAGGAGAACACTGAGGCAAGAGGCCACGTAAACTTGCTCGAGGTCATACAGGATGCAAATCCAGAGCCCAGGCTGCCTTCTCACGACATCTTGTTGCCTCTCCCTACTTCAGGCCCCACGCTGCCCCTGGCTTTCAACTCAGTGGCAGTTCTCCCCTCGAGAGCTCTCTCTTCTGCTTTGGTTGCAAAGGTAATAGTGACAGGGAGGTCAGGCTGTCAACACAGGCTCCTAAAAAGGACAGAGATTGAAGGCATCATACACATTGCTGAAGGAGTGGGACCTGGGGACGTGGGATCCCTCAACTCAGAACCCCCAGAACACCAAGGAACATGCTAATAATGTGGAAAAATCTCTCTTACACAGACTCATATTCTCTGTGTCTCTCACTCACACACACACATGCACACACACGCACACACACATACACACACAGAACATGTGCAGTAACAAGCTGAGTGGACATAGGTTTAGGTCCTGATGGCCATCCACCCGCTGTGTGAGCCTGGGTGTGTCTCTTTATCTCTATGCACCTCAGTTTCTCATCTTCGTGGAGCTCAAAATGCTATTCCCTCTTTGGATTCTGGACTTCAGAAAGGCCCTGGGAGACCTACCTCTCCCCAGACTCCTCCCAGCCAGGAGCAGGAGCAAAGAAAAGACACACACACACATATACTTGTGCATTACACAAACAACCACAGTATAAAGCTGCAAGTTCTAAGGGCTGGGGAACGAAGGGAATGCTGGGGGAGCTCAGGAGAAATTTTTCTTGCTGGGGAGGGGGCCAGGGGCTAAGCAGAATAAAAATAAACTCTCACTTACAATGCACCTTCCCTGTGTCAGGCATTTTCTGCATGTATTTTAACTGCATGGCAAATGGGAAAGAAGAATTAGGATTTCGATTTTGCAGGTGAGGAGAAGGCTCTGAGGAGGAAATTCAGGCCAAAGGTCTCAGGACTAGCAAGTGGCAGAACAGGAATTAAAAGCCCAGAGCCTGTGCTAGTTCCCCTGCTGCCTTGAAGGCTTCCTGGGGTGGGTGGAGTGGGGGAGCTATAGAATAGGGCCTTGCCTAGGAGGAGTTGGTAGAGATGAGGCGTGAAGGACCCTGGGAGCCAAGGCACTATGATGGGGAGAAGCAGGGCGGGATGGGCTGTAGGGATTCAGGGCTGTAGGGTCAGGGGCACTGACCCACTCCGGCTGCTGCCCCTAATGGGAGGTCTCTCTCCCTCCTTCCCTTTATTGGCACTGCCCAGAGCCAGGCAGCCAGCAGGGGATGGAATCAGGATGCAGTTGCCATGGAAATGAATGGGGGCTGTTGCTATGGATACCATAAGATGAGGGTAAGAGGAAGCTAGGGATGCTGAGGACTATCCCCATGACAACTTGGGCTGAAGTGGGGGACCGGAAGTTAGAGACAAGAAAACAAGATAAGGAGGTCAGCACACCTAGATGAGGAAAGAAGCACTGGGCTCTAGAGGAAGACTGGGCAAGGAGACCAGACCCAGCAGGGGCTGGGGGCAGAGGGGCGGAGGGACTGCAGTCACCTCCCTCTCCCCTGACAGCTTTTCAGCAAGCTGTTTCTGCTGCCCAATCCCAGCGCCATGGAGACTCCAAACTTGAGGCCAGCCCGGCTTGGTACAGGGACTTGCAGGGAAGGGGGAAGCCATCTCAAGGGCTCATTGGGTACCCAGCAGACAATGTAGGCTTGGGAGCACAGAGATCAGGTTTGAATCTCAGCTCTGCTTCCTTTGCAGCCCTAAAAATAATAGCTGTCATTTACTAAGGACCTACTTTTAGCTAGGCCCAGCAACTCTGCAAGGTCTGGGTTGTTTCCCTTGAAGGGGATAATACAGATGAAGAAACTGAGATGCAGAGAGATGAAGTCATTTGCCCAAAGTCTCTATGTTCAGCAGTGCAGGAGCCAGGAGTCAAATCATCACTCATGCCTGTACCTACCAGCCCAGCACCGAGCAGCCCCTCTGGAGCCATTCTCCAGCTCCCTGTGCCTTCACACAGTGGCACACAGAGGGCCAGACAGTGAGTAAATATTTGTGGAGTGTTTGAATGAGAAAGTGACCAGGAGAAAGCAGGAAAGACTGAGGTTAAATGGAAGAAGTGCCTGCCTTTGACAGCAATGACTCACTGGTTTGCCTGGCCAAGGGTAGAAGATGCTCAGAACCGAGAGATCCCAATTAAGGCTCACATAGTCAAAGTGACTTGCTCAGGGTCACGCAGGATGAGAACCCCAATTCCCTATCTTCTAGGCCAGCGTCCCACTTGCAGCTTTTTAGCTGAATCCGTCTAGTCCCCACCCCACCCCCAGCCCCTTGAAGCTCCTAGATGTTGGTGACAGCAGGCCCCTTGCACTTCCCAGGCTACAGCGAGCTGATCCATAGTGCCATGCCTGTGCCCAGTCTCTTAGCTTCTTCTGCCCATGTGTCCTCCCTCTCTCCTCCACCTGCAACCTTCGCTGATCTGGCTGAGCTCATCTCATCTTGTGGCACCACGAGCAGGCCAGCCCCCCTGGGAAGTTGGTTCTGACTCACTCCCACTCCCCACAAACCCTGACAGGATCAGATTCCATCCCTTTATGTTTTGTGCACACTCATGTCACAGGCCGTCCTTGTCACTGGCTAACTTGAGATTCTCTGTTGAAGTGTTCATTGCCTACACTGCTCCTGTTTCCCATGGGCGGTGGCCTGGTGTGATTTACTGCTGTGGACCCTCCCTATGCCCAGGCCAGTGCCCCGCAGCTACCTTGGTCCCCTAAGACCAGAGCTGGCAGCCATGTGTGTGTGACCATCTAGCTTGACAACTGCCACCCTAAAAGCCACAGCCCCACATGCTCAAAAGCCACTGACACATATTCTTATGATTATCTCCACCTGAGACACACAGAGAGTTTGCAGGCACAGAAATTTACCACCTCACACAATCAACCTCACACACTCAGAATCCCTCACACCCAGCCTCATACAATCACATTCCCTCAGATACACAACAGTGTACAACCTCTCATTCTTCTCGCACCTGCTGGCCTCATGCATACATGTGCACAGGCACACACTTTTCCCTTACAACTGATAGAAACCTTCCCCATTCCCATACCATAGGCCCTCAACCACTTCAGTTGCCTACACAGGAGTCTGCTGCTACTGCTGCTAAGTCACTTCAGTCGTGTCCGACTCTGTGTGACCCCATAGACTGCAGCCCACCAGGCTCCCCCGTCCCTGGGATTCTCCAGGCAAGAACACTGGAGTGGGTTGCCATTTCCTTCTCCAATGCATGAAAGTGAAAAGTGAAAGGGCAGTCGCTCAGTTGCATCCGACTCTTCACGACCCCATGGACTGCAGCCTACGAGGCTCCTCTGTCCATGGGATTTTCCAGGCAAGAGTATTGGAGTGGGGTGCCATTGCCTTCTCTGACACAGGAGTCTACACCCCCATGTCTCCCATGGTAGCCATCTGATCTTCAGTTGAGCCCCTGTGGCCCTCAACTTTCATCTCCAATCAAATGAAGGGTAAAATGGTCTCTCCCTCCACAGCCAAAGGTCACCTAGACTCACACACCCAGCTTGAACAGAGCAGTCTACATACCATTCCCCAGTACAGCCCTGGAGCTCTCCACCAGGTTTTGGTCCGTGCTGCACCTGACTCTCTAATGCCTCCTCACCTCTCAAACCATCTATTCAAACCCTTCCCAGCCTTCCATTCTTGCCCCTCTTCCTCCAGCAATCCTTGGACACCACCACCCCCAAATGATCCTGACATCTTCCTCCTCTTTGGGCCAGGAACATATTTTGCTCATTACTGAAGCCATATCTGCTCAATCACTTCTGCCCTTCAGGAAAGTACCCTGCCTACTTTCCCAAAGGAATTTTCATCTCCCCTGAGAGATGGAGAACTTAAGGAGAACACAGTCACTGTCTTACTTTCGGTCTCTCATGGTATTTAGCTTGAAGCCTTGCACACAGTAGGTATATGAGCAATGTCTTCTGGAAGAGTAAATAAAGAAGAGAGAAAGAGAGAGGGAGGGACAGAAGGAGAGGAGAAATAAATGAGAATTTGAATGAGTGAGTGAGGAGCTGAGTGCCTAAGTCAGTTAAGCAATGAGTGAAGAGTGAGGCAAGCCTCTGGAAAACTACCGGAGCATGTGAAGGGTATGTTGAAGGGAGGAGGGAAAGAAAGGAGAGGAGAGACTCTCACCTGGGCCTTAATCAAAACAGGAGCCACCCATCACTGTGCAGTTGCCAACCATGCATTAGACCCTATGCTGAGCTCCTTGTGTTTCTTCTTGCTAATCTTCATGACAACCCACAGAGGTAGATCTATTCTCACTACACTCAGGAAGAAAATGAAGCTCAAGGAGAAGAAAATATTTGCCCAAGGTTATACAGAGAGTAAGTGGCAGAACCATAAGGTAAACTCAGATTTGTCTAATGCAAAAAAAAAAAAAAAAAAAGCAAGGCTCAGAAAGGGAAAGCAGGGGCAATGAGCCCACTTGGGAGTCCCCTGGCTCTGCTCCTAACACAGACTCATCACGGAAGGTGTAGGTCCTACAGCTCACAGACGACACCTTCTGCCTTCCTGCCAACAGCCTCTGGGGATTCTTAGAACCAGCCTCTGGCAGGTGCAGGAAATATTTAGGGTCATTGCATCTGGAGGCAGCGGCTTTCCCTCAGACTCCAAGATCCCTAAAGCTGTAAAATTGGAACCTTGAAAGTACAAAATCAAGGACTCGTAACATCACAGAATGTTAAAAGCATACCATCAGAATTTTTTAAATGGTAGAATCATGAAATCTTAAAAACCACCATATTGCAGAATCCTCAAATCACAGCATCATAGAAATAGAAACACATGGAATGTGTCACTGAATTATCCTCTCTTGAATTCATGTAATCATAGTTTCTTAAAATTGTACCATCTCAGATTCACAGAATGTCAGAGCTGGAGGAGCCCTTGGAGATCCTCTGGTCCAACTCTCCCTCCTCCTTTTACACATGGGGAAACTGGGTAGCAGAGAGGCCAAGCCACGTGTCCCAAGTTGACCAGCTCATGCCACCTCAGGCTGAAGAAGGCTCTAGGCTTGCCCATGACGAGAGCGCCGCACCATTCATTCATTTATTGAGTGCCTTCTGGGTGTTGACAATACCAGGAATCAAACCCTACTCTTTCCCAGCCCCTGTTCCCAGCCATGGATAGGAAAGAGGGTAAGGCCCTGGTGGAGATGGGGAGAGGGAAGTGGGTAGGGTGGAATATACATCAGACAGAGAGAAGAGATCAGCTTTTATTGATGGAAATTCTTTTGTACACAGCGACACGCACTCTGAAAGGCCTTTTCCTCCTGATCATATTTACAGAGCACTATGGGAGCGGCAGGGGGCACAGGATGAGGCCGTCAAGCAGAAGAGATGGCAGCAATGGCCACAGCGAGGGAACGAGCAGGCTGGGTCCCAACCCCTTCTGGTCCTCTAAGCCCTAGGCACCCTGCATCTCTGTTTGTGCTCACAGAGGACAGAGGTAGGTCCTTGGGATGTCATTTGGAGACCTCTCCAGGAGTGGCAGGCTCCAGGGTGCCTGGGAAGTGGGGTGCGGGTACGGGAGGGTCCAGGTTTCAAGCTCCAAGCTCTGCTGCTCCCACATTTTAGTCAGACCAAGGACTCCAGCCTTTATAATTCGGGGGCTGGAGTCCAGGGGAGACAGCAGCAGGGGTGGGAATTCCAAGAAGGGAGTGGACAAAGATGGGGCAGGATGCTTGCCCATCCGGTTCCTGAAGCAGGGACGGGGTCTCATGGGGGATCACAGGGGTGGGGGCTGGTTAAGGCTTTTGCTTCTGCATAGAAAATGACCCTTGTCCTCTCAGTTACCGAGAGGAGGGACTACTGCACTCGGAGGCCGGACAGCAGAACTGATGAGCGTCTTCCTCTTCCTCTTCCTCAGTCTCCTCCTCCTCCTCCTCTTCCCTGGGGCCAGGAAGGGCAGGGTAGAGGCCACAGGCGGCGGGTGACAGAGAGAGGCAGAGGCATTAGTTTGCAGAGCAGGGGAGATACAAGAAGGGCTGGAACCAGGGAGGTGGGGCTAGGATGGGAGTTGGAATGGGAAGGCCAGCGTGACCAACAGGGCCACACCCATCTCAGTCTCCGAGGAGCCTGTTGCTAGTCCCCGAGGAGCCTGTTGCTAGTCCCCGAGGAGCCTGTTGCTAGTCCCCCTCTGGGACTGGCCCTCCCCCACACTCAGGCTGGGCTCCAACTTAAGGTTACACCCAGAGTAAGTAAACTCCCTTTCTGATCAGACTGGTGCCCAACCTTCATTTTAATATAAATAAGTAGCAACCAGCTCTGTGCTGGCACTTTGCATGTATCATCTCATTTAACCCCTGCAACAACTCTGCAACATTTTAAAGATGAAGGAATTGAAGCTCAGAGAGATTAGATAACTGCCCAAGGTCACACAGCTGGATTAGTGGTAGAGTCAGGATTTAAACTTGGAAGTTCTTGGAGCTCCAAGTCTCGGGCTCTGCCCAGCAGGTCCTTTGGGTAGACTTGGTACTATCTCCAGAAATCCATCCTGCCCTTGAAGGACAAAGATTTGTATCTCCTGAAGGCTTCAGGGTTTGGAATGTAGGAGATGCTTAGAAATGGAGTGTGTGAAGTCCACAGCTTTGGAAGCAAATGGACCTGGGTTCTGAAACCAGCTCTACAAGTGCTTCTAGGCTGTGGCCCCAGGCATGTTAATGCCCCTCTTGGAGCCCTGGTTTCCTCATCTGTAAAAATGGGGCTTATGGTACCAACCTCACAGGATTGTTGCAAGGACTGGAACACATGTCAAGTGCCTGGCAAACAAGAGCGATAGGAACACAGTGATGGTGGTGAACTGTTCAGGAACTGAACCTAATTAAGTGGCCCTTTGCACTCACACAGAAGCACCACAGTGGTGGGAGGAATCATTGCAGGAACAAGCACATATTTCTCGGGTCTTGCAGAACAGTACCAGGGGCCAGTCACTGGAGTTGGACTATAGTTTCATGGGGTGGATGGACAGGCATGGGAGCTGGGGCAGGACCAGGTGTCTTGGGAGTGAAAAAGGTGACAGATCTCCTAGGGCTAGTGAATGAAAGAGTCTTACCCCACTCCCAGACCCCTTGGCTTGGGGGATGAAGGAAATATGGAATGCAGGGTACTGGAGGATCGGGAAGACAGGGGAAGGAAAGCGGATAGGCAAAGGGAAGGCACTAGTGTCCATGTGACAGACAAGGGTGCACGGGTGCCCGCATGCACGTACACACACTCACACACACACACATACACACCCTCCTCATACTCAGAGCTCCCTCTGACACATTGTTCCACAGACTCACTGAGTCAGCAAAACCACATGAGCCAGGGCTCCAGTCCTGGGCAAACAGCTCCTCCTTTCAGAGTCTCCCATTCCTCATCTATAAAAGGAGACAGAAACTCCACACTTCTCAAGGCTATCACGGGTAACAAATGATCTTCCAGTCCCCCGGCTCGCTCCCCTCCTATCCGAGCCAGGCCCCTGCTACCCTTCACCTGACACTGCAGTCATCTGATTTTCTCTCTGTACTCTCCTGGACCACTTTAGGCTTCCTGTATCCCACCATTGAGTGTGGATCTCCTGCTCAGACACCCACCTCGGCTCCCCTTTGCTTCCTGCACAAAGTTCAGATTCCTCAACCTGACATTCAAAGCTCCCCCACCCTATGGCCTCACCTGGCCTTTCCTGTCAGGTGGAAGAAGCATAGGCTTTAGAATTAGACAGACCTGGGTTTAAGTATCAGCCCCACCATCTACTATCCAGGTAACCTTGAGTCCATTTCTTCACCTCTCTAGGACTTACTTTCCTTACTGCAAAATGAGGAAGCACCTATTCTGTAGGTTATGGTGGGAGTAAGTAAATTCAAGTATGTAAAGCACCTGCCACAGGGTAGGTTTGGTGCCTCACACATGGTAACTATTATTGTGACTGTCAGCATCAGTGGCATCAGTGTTACCCTGCTCACTCCAGCCCAGCCTTCATGAAACTAGCTTGTCCGTTATTCTGTCAGCATGAACCAGCCTTTTCATGCTTCTATGCTTTTGCTGACTCTGTTTCTTTCTCCTGCACAGAGCTTTGCCCTTTGAAATCCTATCTAAACTTCACAACCCAGCTCAATTGCTGCTTCTTGCAGGAAGTCCTCCCTGACTTCCAACCAGAAATATTCTTTGCTTCTTCCTAGCTCCAGCATCCATGCTCTCCATGTTGTTGCTTTGAACTTTTCCAAGGCATTTCTTTCACCAATCCCCTCAATGCCCTTGTATTCCCCCCACCACCACTATCTCTGCTTTCCTTCCCTGTGGGAAAGAGAGGACACCTATACTATTTAAGGCCAGTCTCTCCACCCAGGCTCTGGAGCCCACCCCTGCTACCTCCTCCATAACAATTATCCCCTCTCCCTCCAGTATTTCAACCTCTCCCTCTCTGTTGCCTCCTTCCTACCAACATTTATAGAAGCTCAAGTCTCTCCCATCTGGGAATAAAAACCCTCTATCTGCCCCCACATCTCCCTCAAGCAATCACTGTCCCTGTCCCCTCTTCACAGCTAAGCTTCTTGAGAAATTCGTCTACACTGGCCATCTCCACTTCAGTACCTCCCACGGGTTCTTCAACCCACTGCAATCTGCCTCATGTGCCCACCAAGCCACAGAAACTCTTCTTAGTAAGGTCGCCCAGGACCTCCCACTGGTTAAAGCCAATAGACTTTCTCCCACCCTCATCTTACTTCTCCCAGCTATAACATTTGCCACTCTTAACAAGCCCCTCCTGTGTGCAGACGGCTCTTCCCTTCCTCTGCTTCCATGAGCCCACTCCCTGCTGGTTTTCCTCCTACTTCTCAGGACCACCCCCAGCTCCTCTTCCTCTCCCCATTCCTTATATGTTGGTACCTCTTCTCCAGTTCTGCTCTGGTCCTCTTCTCTTTCACTCCACACTCACTGTCCAGGGATCTCATTCCATTCCATAATTTCAGGTATGGCTGAGGACCCCCACATCTCTCTCTCTCTAGCATGGACCTCTCTCCTGGGTCTCACCAAGCCTAATGCTTGCTGGAAGCTCCACCAAGATGGCTCTTAGGGCCTTCAGAGTTCACAGGGACCTCTCACTCAGCATCTTACCACTGCAAACCTATCCTCTTGCATTTCCCACTTTCGTGAAGGGGCACCACCACCCAGTGGCCCAAGCCTAGATTCTTCCTGCTCCTTTAGCAAGTGAAGTGAAAGTCACTCAATCGTGTCCAACTCTTTGCAACCCCACCGACTATACAGTCCATGGAATTCTCTAGGCCAGAATACTGGAGTGGGTAGCCTTTCTCTTCTCCAGGGGATCTTCCCAACCCAGGGATCGAACCCAGGTGTCCTGCATTGCAGGTGGATTCTTTACCAGCTGAACCACAAGGCAAGCCCAAGAATACTGGAGTGGGTAGCCTATCCCTTCTCCAGGGAATCTTCCCGACCCAGGAATCAAACCAGGGTCTCCTGCATTGCAGGCAGATTCTTTACCAACTGAGCTGTCAGGGAAGCCCTTCAGCAAATCAGCCACCAAGTCCTGCTGATTCTACCCCCTCCCCTCCCCCGCCACTGCTGCTGCTAAGTCACGTCAGTCGTGTCTGACTCTGTGCAACCCCATAGACGGCAGCCCGACAGGCTCCTCTGTCCCTGGGATTCTCCAGGCAAGAATACTGGAGTGGGTTACCATTTCCTTCTCCAATGCATGAAAGTGAAAGTGAAGTCACTCAGTTGTGTCTGACTCTTAGCGACCCCATGGACTGTAGCCTACCAGGTTCCTCCATCCATGGGGTTCTCCAGGGAAGAGTACTGGAGTGGGTTGCCATTGCTTTCTCCGTCTACCCCCCTGAATAGCTCTAAAAGACTACACATGATCTGGCTCTTGCTAACTCATCATCGACTCCTCTCGCCCTTCACTCACTCCTTCTCCAATCATACTGGTCTCCCTGTCATTCCTCAAACATAACAAGCCCACTCCTGCCTCAGGGCCTTTGCACTCACTGAAACATCATTCCCCAGATAGGTGTAGCACCAGACACAAGCTATTAATATATATTTAGTTGCTTATTTATTATCCATCTCATCCGCTGTAAGATCTATCAGGGCAGGCATCTGTTTTGTTTACTGCTATATCTCTAATGCCCAACACACTGTCTAGCACTCAATAAATATTTTTTAAATGAATGAATCCACTGCCAGGCCTGAGCATGGGCAACTCACTGTGAACTCCAACCTTGGTCATCTCTACCCCCACTATCTGTTCAGCCTCTGACTCCAGTTCTCTCTTCCTCCCAATCATCTCTCAAATCCACTTCCTCTGCTCCCTCCCCACGGCCACTGCCTTAGCTCAGTGTGCTTGTGTTGTGCTTAGTTGCTCAGTTGTGTCCGACTCTGTGACTCTGCGGACTGTAGCCCACCAGGCTCCTCTGTCCATGGGGATTCTCCAGGCAAGAATATTGGAGTGGGTCACCATTTCCTCCTCCAAGGGATCTTCCCAACCCAGGGATCGAACCCAGGTCTTCCGCATTGCAAGCAGATTCTTTACCCTCTGAGCCACCAGGGAAGCCCAAGAATACTGGAGTGGGTAGCCTATCCCTTCTCCAGGGGAACTTTCCAACCTAGGAATTGAACCAGGGTCTCCTGCACTGCAGGCAGTTTCTTCACCAGCTGAGCTACCCGGGAAGCCCTACCTTAGCTTACCTCTCTTGGATTACTGGAACAGTCTCCTCCCTAGTTTCCCTTCCTTCTAAAATGCTAACCTGATCATGTTACCTTCCCTCTTCAAGAGCTGCTCCTAGCTCTCCAGCTGCCTACCATGACAAAGGAGCCTGGACTCCGCAAACGGCTGTCTGAGGTATATCTAATCTCTGCCTCAGTGTACAGCCTTACCATTTCTCACCTCTAGGCCTTGGCATTCACTATCAGAGCATCTTCTCCCATCTCTATCACTCAAAATCTTTACAGACCTTGGATAATTGGTTCAAACACTACTTTCTTCAGGAAAACAAATACGTGACTCACAAACCAGAAGTAATTCCTCTCCAATATGCATAGAGAAATAAATGCCTCCAGTGTCACTCAGGATCTCCAAGAACCAGGACGGTAGTTGGCAATTATATCTGAGACCATGGACTTTGGGTGCTGGGCGAGCATTAACAGAGGTTCCCTTTGCCTCCTGAACTATTACTCTGGATTCACGTCCCTGGGGCCCTCTGCTAACACTGACTCATCCTTGCCTTCTCCCTTTCTCTCACCTGCTGTTGGATCTATCTCATTAATAACTCTCAAAGGATTTAGATTCCATAAGGTGAAATTAAAATGCTTCTTTGTGAACAGTGTCCACTGGAGTAAAGCAACACAGTAGCACTGCTCCAAGGCATTTCTTCAATGCCAACACCCCAGTTCAGGCCTTCTAGCTGGCCTCCAGGCATATGATCCATTTTTCATACTGACTGCTAATGTGATGTTTCTAAAACACAAATTTTACCAAATTTTTCTATTTAGTATCCATTCACATGACACTTCATCACTAGCAATACTGGTTCTTAACTTTTTCTGGAGGAACATAAAACTCTTTATGCATTTAATGAAAGCCAGGAACCATCTCCCCAACAGCAAATCCACACAACCAGACAAACACAACATTTTGCATTCAATTTCAGGAGGTTCCCAGGCCACCTGAAGCCATTTGGGACCCGTGCAACCCAGGCTCTTAACAAACCTCTGGCTCTACCCAACAACATCCAGGTTCTTGTGCGTATGCTATTCCTTCTGCCTGGAATATTCTGGCATACTTCACCCTTTCCCCTGGCTGCCTCTGAGTCATCCTCTAAGACTCAGCTCTTAGGCTGAGATGACCTGCACCAGCCCTAGGTAGGGCTAGATCTCTCACTGCTGTGGAAGCCACTCCACAGCACCTCCCACGCTGTGCTCTCCTTTGTCATAGCCCTCCTCAGTTTCCCCAACTGACTGGGAATTTGTGGAAGGCAAGAACCATTACCCAGCATAGGCCCTGGCCACAGCAGAACTCCCTAAGTGTCTACTGAAGTGAACATTAATAATAGCTACCCTTTTTTTTGAGCACTCATTATGTGCCAGGCACTCAACAAGGTGAATTCTATTTATGATCTCTTCTCTTTATGACTCTTTACGACCCCATGAACTATACAGTCCATGGAATTCTCCAGGCCAGAATACTGGAGTGGGTAGCCTTTTCCTTCTCCAGGGGATCTTCCCAACCCAGAGATCGAACTCCGGTCTGCCAAACTGCAGGGGGATTCTTTACTGGCTGAGCCACAAGGGAAGCCCATGATCTCTTCTACCCCTCAATAAATAAACTCTATGATGCTGGTGGTTCTTTTTGACAGATGAAGAACTGGGCTCAGAGATGTAAAGTCGGTTGTTTAAAGTCACCCAGTTAGTGGGTGCCAGAGGTGGAACTGAAATTTGAGACCACTGCAAGTATTGGTCCACCATGCTTCCCTGCCCGTACTGTGAGACGGCATCAGTAGCAGAATAGGACCATGAATTAGGGCCAGAATGCCCTGCCTGGGCTCCATTCCCCAGGGCCATCTACATTTATTTTCCCTCCTGTGTCACCTTCATGCCAAGAGCAGAGACCTGGCTCTCTCTCTTCTTTTTCCTTTTGGACATGCCACACGGCTTGCAAGATCTTAGTTCTTTGACCAGGGACTGAACCCAAGCCCTAGCAGTGAAAACACCAAATCCTAATCCCTGGACTGCTGGCGAATTCCCTGGTCTCATTTTTTATAGTCCAACCCCTGGTCCCTTCCCATGTACTATATTCAGCCTCCTCATCTCAAAACCCCACTGTAGTCAGTCCATCCTTTGCCCAGAACCATCCCTAGACATGTACAACTTTTAAATCCAATCCAATCCAAGGCTACACACTGTCTATGAAGAAAACAAGACATGGGTAGCCCCTGCTCTTCATGAGTTGATAGTCATCCAGGAGTTTTACATGTACCATCTCCAATCCTAAAATCAGCCCTGAGAGGTTAAATAGGCATTATCCTCATTGCACAGATGAGGAAACAGAAGCTTAGAGGCTTGCTCAGAGTCAAGCTGGTAAGTAGCAGAATTTGGACTTGAATAAAGGTACTGACCCAACTATATTCCATTAGGTCATCCTACTTAGAAGACGCAAAAAGTAGGCAACCATTTCTGGCAGGATTGGGGGATAAAGGAAAGCTATTGCTCTTTCAAGACTTAGTACACATCCACTCCTGTAGGGGACAGGTGAGGTGAGGTACCCCTCCCCTGGCAGCACTCTGAACCTATCATTGTCTATGGGTCTCTCTCCCTTCTAGACTTGAGCTCTCTGACTGTAGGATCAGACACAACTCATCCCCATGTCTCACCAAGGTTCAGCACAAGGACTAACTGAGACCATGCAGGACAAATGCTTGCTGAATGAATGAGGTGGCATTTGAGCAAGTTATTAAAAGGAAAAATAACATCTGAACAGGTGGATACAGGGGAAAAGTATGGAGGAGGAAGGAAACAAGTTAGTAAAGGCAAGGAATTGGGACCAAGAAAAAAGGCCAGTAATTTAAAAATTGTGACAGGGTATGCATAACATTTTTTCATTGTTTCAAGAGGGTTTTCTTTTCCTTACAAAAGTGGATCATACTATAAGCTCTGTTCTGCAATTTGCTTTTTTCATAGAATAATCAGTCTTGGAGGTCTTTTCAGGTGAGTATATAGAGATATATCTTTTTCTTTTGATCTACTACAGAGTATGGGTGGATCATGAAAGAAATCCTACTGATGGACAGGTAGGTTATTTTAATTGTTTGCTATTATAAGCAATGCTGCAAAGAACATCTTTGCATATGTCTGAAAGTAGTTTTGAAGGATTTCTAAAAGGTGAATTGCTGGGCAAAGAATGCACGTTTTGTTTAAAATGTAGATAAAAGTTATTTCCGTAGCTTTAACATTTTTATAGACCAGCTAAAAATAAAGATTATTCCTACTCACATAATCCTGTCTTCATCTAAGAAGCATACATCATGCAACCTTTTCATTAAGAGCTGGCTGAGAATGCTATCCTACAAAAGGGCATGTGATAAAGAGCTGCACAGTGTGGCTTATGTTTGCAGTTGGGGTTGAGGTACTTGGAAAAGGCCTCTAGCTGGCCACGTTGGGGTCTAATAGTGAAACTCTAGAGAAATCTAGCTCTGAAACATAGTTCTCAGCTTGGAAGTATATGTAAATTTAAGTTTCTGGGGGCACCTAACAAATTGGTCCCACAAGAAAATGGAACCAATTTGTACTCTAATCAAAGAATACACAATTTTGTTTCTTCACAACTGTTTTAATCTTCTAGATTTTGGTACTTGAAAGTCAGTACTTTGTTGTTTTTTAGTTACATTCTTTAGTTACTTGTAAGCTTCAACATCCTTTCTCATTCATTAGCTGTCTACTTCTCTGAACTGTCAAATTACCGTTATTTCTCCACTTTAAGTGAGTTGTGCATCTTTTTCTTATTGATTTCCAGGAGATGATATAGATAGTGTTATTAACCTTTGCCTGATATCTATGTAGCAAATACTTTCCTCTAGCCTGTTATTTCTGTTTTAACTTTGTGTATAGTATCTTTTATGGAGAAAGAAATGGCATCCTACTCCAGTGTTCTTGCCTGGAGAATCCCATGGATGGAGAAGCCTGGTGGGCTGCAGTCCACGGGGTCGCACAGAGTCAGACACGACTGGAGCGACTTAGCAGCAGCAGCAGCAGAGTATCTTTTCCACACAGAAGTTCTTAACTTTAATTGTAGCTGAAATTATTGCTCTAACTTTATGGCTCCTGAGTTTTTAAGTCCTGCTCAGGAAGACTTCTCCACTCTATTATAAAAATATTCTGGATTTTGCTCTGGTACTTTTACAGTTTTATTTTTTGCATTTATTTTTGTGCAAGGTAGGGATTTAACTTAAATTTTTTTCTTCTATTTTTCTGTCCGTGCTGCGCGGCATACAGGATTTTAGTTTCCAGACAAGGGATTGAACCCATGCCCCCTGCACTGGAAGTGTGGGGTCTTAACTACTGGACCACCAGGGAAGTTCCTTAAATTTTTTCCAAATGGTAGGATTTTTTTCCAAATCCTATCCCATTTACTGACTTCCCACTGATTTAAAATGTATTCTTTGTCATAAATTGAATTCTCATATGAATATGTGAGTTTGTTTCTAAATTCTCTATTTTGTTCAATTTATGTATTCCTCTATTTATGATATATTTTTAATTTCTGTAGATTTATGTTAAGTTTTTAATCTAATAGGGCAAGTCCCCCCTCATTGTTCTTCTTTTTCAAATTTTTCTTAGTAATTCATGGGCATTTACTCTTCCAAATGAACTTTAAAATCCAATTGTCTGATCCCCAAAGAAAATACCACTAAAATTTTAATGAGAAATACATTGAACCTTTTGATCAAATTGGGGGGGGATGTCATTTTAAACCATATTAAATTCTTCCCATCCAAGAATAGGACATGACTCTCAATTTATTCAAGCCTTACAGCCTTTGATGAAATTTTATAGTTTTATACAAAGGAGTATTTTAAATTTCTTATAAATTTGTGGGAATTTTTTTTCTTTGCTATTGCGAATGGAATCTTTTTCTATTATGTCTTCTAATTATTGATGGTATTCAGAGAAGCTAATGGTTTGGGTGTACATTTATCCTGTATCTACCCATCTCACTAAATTTTCTTATTAGTTCTAATAATTTTTCCTTTTATTCTCTTTGATTATCTAAGTAGACAACCATATCGTCTTCCAATAATGCTAATCCTCTTTCTGATATTTATATCACTTTTTTTAATCCCAATGATTAAAACTTCCAGAAAAATATTGGTTAGTGACAGTGATAAGAGTCATCCTTATTTTGTTTTTGAATTGAATGGAAATTTATCTAGCACTTCATTGTTACATTTGATGATTGATTTTGGTCTCTGATAAAAATTCTTACCAAGTGAAGGAGGTTTTCACTCATTCCTAGCTTACTGTACTAGTTATCTATCGTAGTTTAACAAATTGTCCTAATGCAGCAAGAGATAACTAAGGCACTAAGGGTTTTTAAATCAAGAATGGATGTGTAATTTTGTCAGATTATTTTTTCAGCATTTATGTAGACAGAGTAAAAAGAAAAGATTGTATAACTATTAGTATAATCAATTATAACAACAGCTTTCCTAATGTTGAACAACCCCTGCACTCATGGGACAGACCTTCACCTGTTGTGATACAGCCTTCTTTTAATACACTGATGGGTTCAGCTGGAGAATCTAAAACACACATTTAAAATATGTGTTTCTCTATTAATATGTGAGGTTAGGCTATATAGTTTTCTTTCTTTTTTTTAAACGTAGCTGATCATCAAGATTGGACAGAACCTCCATCATACCTGAACTACCATGTCTGAGGAGAAAACTTTGACCATCTTTTAAATTTCTTCTATACAGTTCTATTCTATTCAGGTTTTCTGCCACTCATTAAGTGATTTTGGTCATTTATATTTTCCTAGAAAACCACTCGTTTCATCTAGATTTTCACATTTTTTGGTATAAAATTATACAAAGCACTTTCTCATGACTTTTTAATATTTTCTGAATCTGTGGTTAAATCCCTTTCATCATACTTCATGTTTTCTTGCCTTTTTCTCAATCATATATGCCAGAGCATGGTCTGTCTAGTTTACTGGTCTTTTCAAAAAACATCTCTTAGTTTATCAAACCTTTTGTTTTCTATTTCATTAATTTCTGTCTTTTTAAAAATATTTATTTGCTTATTTTGGCTGCACTGGGTCACCGTTGCTGTGCCAAGGCTTTCTCTAGTTGCGGTGAGTGGAGGCTCCTCTCCAGTTGTGGTGCGTGGGCTTCTCATTGCTATGGCTTCTCTTTTTGCAGAGCACAGACTCTAGGGCGTTCAGGCTTCAATAGTTGCTACACACAGGCTTAGATGCCCCACGGCATGTGGGATCTTCCTGGACCAGGGATTGAACCGGTGTCCCTTGCATTACAAGGTTGATTCTTAACCACTGGACCACGAGGGAAGCCCAATTTCTGGTTTTATCTATAGTAATTACTTAATTCTACTTTCTTTTGGTTGTCCTTTTTATAGAGTCTTGATTGGAATAGCTAGTTCATTTAAGCTGTCTTGTTCTCTAATAAAAGCATTTAAAACTACAAACTTTCTTCTGGGAACCCCCTTGGTCATATCCCATAGGTTTTGTTCTATAATATTCTCAATTGACATCTACTCTAAATAGTCCATAAATTCCATTCTTGTTTCCTCTTTAACACAAGTATTTTTAAACTTTCAAATGGACCTAGCCTTTTTTGCCATTGCTATTAAAATTTCATTTTATACATTATAATCAGAAAATGTATTTATTTCAAATTATCTTGGAAATAATCTCCTTCTACAAAAGTGTAGGCAGATGGTTTCCTCTGCCTAAACACCCTAACCTATCCTATCCAACTGGCAGACTCTTACTCATCCTACAAAACAGCTCAAATATTACATATTCTAGGACCAACCACTCCCACTTTGGGGGGAAAGTATCTAAGAAGGATTTTTAAGGAAGGTCAAGCTACAAACAGGCTGTGAATGTCCTCTTTGGTCTCCTGGCCTGGTCCCCCAGTCACTCTGCTCACCCGCTCAGACACCCATTCCACAATCACTCCAGGGGCTAGAGGAAGATGGGGGAGGGGCTGGCAATGATATTCATATTTGTCTGGAGGGGTGAGGGATTGGGGGAGGGGTGGGTCTAGCTCTTACCTGCTCTCTGCCAGCCTGCCTGAGGGGGTAAGCTTCATGGAGTCAAGGACCTGAGTAGGACAGCAATACTGGTGTAGAGTATGAGACGCTGTGGACCTGAGAGACAGCGAGAGACAGAGAGAGAAAGAGATACAGAGAGAGAGACAGGGAGGGAGGGGAGAGGCGGGGTGGGGAATGGGGACAAGGAGGTGAAAGTGAGTGGGGTATGGGAAAGGGGAAGACTGGGAGGAATGGGTGGTGGAGGATAGGGAATGGAAGAGGAGGGGTGGGAGGCAGGGAGGGAGGGAGGGAAGGAAGGAAGGAAGGAAGAAAAAAAGAAAAAACCACAAAGTCAAGAAAGAGAGGACGGCACTGAACCACAAACAGAACACAATGACAACAGGGGGCAGCAGAGACGAAAGAGCTGGGCTGGGCCTCCTGTGTTCCAGGTGACTCCGTGGGGACCTCGGCCACGGAGACACTGGGACACCACAGTAGGGAAAGGGGAGGGGGCCCTCCTCACACCAGATGCTACACGGGGATGGAAGAGGGGAGGGGGACGGGTGGATGAAAGAGAAAGGGAAAAGGTGTGTGGAGAGGGGGTTGTTCCCCCTTATAGAAGACCCCTCACAAGAAGGGAGGGAAGGATGGGGAGAAAAGAGGCTCTGGGTCCACAGAGGGTGAAGAACCCAGGCTGGGGCAGGGTGGGGGAGGGTGTGGGAGACACTGGAGGAGGAGAGGGAAAGAGACAGAGAGAAACTGAAAGAGACAAGAAAAGGGTGAGACAGAGAAGGAGAGAGACAGAGGAGGAAGACAGTGAAAGGGCGAGACAAAAGACACAGAAAGAAGACGGGGGAGAGGCAGAGTGCCAGAGCACAGGACAGGAGAGGTGAGGGCGGAGGAGAGCTGACAAGGTCTCAGTGGTCCTGGTGACAGGATAGGACTGAGTGGGAGGATGGGGCCCAGCGAGCCCGGGGACAGGGGGTTCTTTGCTTCCAAGGCCAGTGCTGCACCCCCAGCCTGGGGCAGGGCCCAAGCCCCACCCCCCAGCGCTGTCCCCCACCCCTAGAGCGGGGTCCAAAGGCCCCTCTGCCTCCTGCTTCCCAAGATGAAAAGTCCAGAGAATGGGAAGGAGGAGGAGAGACAGCAGGGTAGTGAGGCCAAAGGCCCAGTCCCTGGCCTCCCCAGTGCGGGGCAGATGCTGGGAGTGAGTCCCCAGTCAGCCAGCCCCTGTCCCCCATGAGCCCCTGAAGGCTGGTTTTGGTCAGGGCCTGGCCATTCAAGAGCCCAAGTAAAGGCCAGGAGATGCAGCTGCAGGCCAGGCCAGCTGCCCACTATCTTGCTTGCTGCAAATTAGAGGATGCCTAAATCTTAGAACCTTACACAGAATCCTGGAATCTGATACTCTTCTTATCAGAGACTCTGGAATAATCATCAGCAGCAGAATGACTGTTTCTCAAGGACCATTTAGGTGCCAGTTACCGGCCCAAGTCCTTGATTCATTAAACCTGAGACTCAGAGACCCACAGGCTGCTGGAATGTTGGTATCAGAGTCTCAGCTGCTACAGACAGCCCCACAGCGCCAGGCTAGGCACCCGGGCAGCCACCAATCACACCCCTCCTGGGTCACAGACTGTGCTGCTCAGGGCTCCAGGGTCCTCACAGAGCTGGGCACCCAAATGCCCCTGGGCTCACTCGAGCTGCCTCCTTCCCCCAAGCCAAAGGCCTCCAAGAGTCCAAGAGGGGAGCCAGGAACCAGGAAGCCAGGAGGCTGCTGAATCAGCAGCCCAGGGACCAGGTCCAGGCCTGGGCAGGAAGGGAGGGGGTCAGGCTGCAGGGCTGAGGCTGGGGGTCAGGTTCCTACCTGCTACTCCTCCTGGGGGGCTCCATGGGTCTGGACCTGTCCCGAGGGCAGGCCCCCTGGCCAGGGCGGTGCCTCCACTGTGTCACCACCCCCTCCTCCCCAGCCCTTCCCTAGAAGGAGGAACCAAGGAGGCGGGGCCAGGCCGGCTGGGCTCGGGGCCAGACTGCAACTGGAAACTTTGCTCCTTCCCCTGCTCCCCCAGGAGGGCTGGGAACTCCTAGTAAGAGGAAGCAGCTTTGAGAGCTTGAAGAGACTCCCCTGGGCCAAACCTCAGGCTGGTCTCACTACATGCACCTCTGTTGCAATCTCCCCAAGCACCCTGTCAAGAATGAGACGCAGAAACATTTAAGTAACTCGGCACAGGTAATAGAGCTAGTAAGTAGCGGAACCCCAAGGTCAGGATCTGTGTTCGCTATTCCCAAATCAGGACTCCATCCCCTTGGCCATATGGTTGCCCTGTAAATACAGAAACCTTTCCATAGAAGCTTTTCACAAACATTCTCATCTTCCACAGATTTAAAGAGACTCCGTGTGATGGTTATGTTAGGATGTTCCAGATCAAGTAAAATTCAAATCACCCATTTTGGGAAATCAAGATGAGGCCCTAGCCAATATTCTTGACCATTGCAATAAGCTCTCACTCTCTTCTGCATTGTTTTCTGGATTGGCCAAGAGAAATGCTCCCTGAACAGAAAAGCAAAAATCAGAAGAAATGCCATTCACAATCTAGAGGCTGTTCTAAGGAAATTGCCCCTCCTGACTTTACAGAGGGGGAAACTGAGGCCTGGAGAAGGGAAGAGTCTTACTAAAGTTCATACTGCCTGTGAGACTAGAATCCAGGTAGCCTGACTCCCCACCCACCTACCGCAGTAACCTCTCTCTCCTCCTTATGTGGGGGCTAGAGAAAGGAGAGAATTTGGAGGATTTGAAGGGTGTGAGGTTCCTGAAGAGTATCCCAGATCCAGCTCAGAGGGCTCCTGTCCTTTCATAGCCCCAGAGCCCAGGCCCCTGGCTGTTCTGAGCAGAAGGCGGCCCTGGGAGGGGCCAGGGGGCCAGTGATCTAGAAGGAATAGGAGCTGACAGGCCACAGGCCAGTCTTCCTGCCTTCCTGCTGGGGCAGCTGGTTCCTCTCAAGAAAGCCAAAGCTGCTGAGAGAGATTGGCCCTCCGGACCACCACAAAGTTGGCATCCGTGGGCCTTTCGTGGCCTCTTCTTCCTCAGCCCACCCCCTAAAGCCCCATGGTCCTTAGGCTTGGTCTCAGCCCCTGCTTTTTTTTTCTCTCTCTCTCCCTCAGCAACTCCCTTGGCCCTGTGGCAGTCACACCTTGTGCCCATTTTCAGTTACTGTCTTAAAAGTGGCTCCTGTGGCCCAAACATTCATCTTGGCCTGGCAGAAGTCAAGAAACATAAATTCTAGTTCTGGCCCTAAGGCTGATGCTGTGTGACCTTGGGCAAGCCCCTTCCCCTCTCTGGTGAGGCAAAGAGCTTACACTTTGGTGCCTGGCAGAGCTGGGTACAAATCCTGGCTCTACTACTTTTCCACTGGGTAACCCCTCTGAGGCTCGGTTTGTTCATCTGTAAAAGGTTGAGTGGCAACTCCTCTCTCACAGGTTTTTGTGAAGTTTCAATGATACAGATAGGCACATGCTGAAAAGTCTCAGTTGGAGCCTGAGAGACCATGGTCCTTCTGCCAGGGAGGTAGGGGAGGCTCTTGGGAAACCTGTTTGTTTCAGGCAAGGGAAGATTTCTAGGAAGATATCTTTCCATTTGGGCCACTCTTAGAATTCAGACATATCTGAGCCTGTTGGTGCAACTCATGTGATAATCCTCTAGGGGTTGAAGGGAAGGAATTAAGGGTGAGGAGCCTAACCCAACCACAGGGCACTGGCAGGGGAACGGATATGGCAGTGACTAAGGGCAGTCAATGTCCTGATCTCATGGAGCTCATATCCAAGTGAGAGGAGACAGACATTATTCAACCACTACTGGAATTAAACTGGGCAAAATTGGAGGTAGCAGGGGAGAGCGTTCCAGGAAGAGGAAACAACCTGGGCAAAGGATCTGAGGTGGTATTTCCAGGAACTTCAAGGCCAACATGGTTGACTGGAAAAAAGCAAAGGGGAGATTAGGGATATAGGCGGGGGGCCCAATCACGCAGAGTCCAGAAGCCGTGATAAGGTTTTAGTATTTATACTAAGAGGAATTTCGAAGCCTGTGGTTTGTGGATAGGCCTGGAGTGCAGAGTGTCTCTGAAGTCCCTTAAGTTGTATGAAAAACATGAGTATGAGTGCATTTCTTGGGAGAACATTGTTTTTATCAGATCCTCAAATGGGTGGGTCTGTGATCCCAAAAGGGCAGGGAAGCTCCTTTTATGATTCCATTCACTAACTGCCTGTCGGGCATCCCAGAACCTTCTGTGACCTTTCCCCGCCCCCGACCTCCAGGTGGTCTCAGCCTCCCCTCATATCTTCAACCTGTGCTCCACCCAGACAAAAGTGCCTGCAATTGTCTGCCACACTCTGCTCTCTGTCCTCACCTTTGCCTCTGCTCAGAAGACTCTTCCCCACCACCCTGCTCCCACTGCCATCTCTCCACCTCGTGAGAGATGGAGTCTGCTCAGAAGTGGTGCCCTCTGGGAACCTGACTCCCCCGCGTCCTTCCCACCCTGCGTTTCTCCAGCGCTGTCTGTTCACATGCTGTTTCCCCTTCTGGCCAAGAGCTTGGTGGGGACAGGGGCCATGTCTTATTCATTCCAGTGTTCCCAGCATCCGGCACAGGGCACCTAGTCACAAAGGTCAGCTGGTATTGGGAGCCAGACAAACCACACTGCGGTGGAAACTGCAAGACAGGCTGTTGGACACTAGAGGGCACTGTGGCCACTGGAATCCTGGCCTGCTGCTGGCACTGGCCAGGCCCACCCAGGCTGGTGCTGGGAAGAGGCAGGCAGGGAATCATGGAAACTCTACTCCTGGGTCCTGCAGCTCCTTGGCTCTGGGTCTGACTGACAAGGGTCCAGGCCCCAGTCTCCCAATATACCTTCTACCCCCTTTTCAAACTATTTCTCATGATAGCCCCATCCCACTCCAGATTCAGCTATGTGCTCAGTTGCTAAGTCATGTCCAATTCTCTGTGACCTCAGAGACTGTAAGCCTCCAGGCTCCTCTGCCCATGGGACTTCCCAGGCGAGAGTACTTGAGTGGGTTGCCATTTTCTCCTCCAGAGCATCTTCCTGACTCAGGAATCGAATCGAGCCTGTGTCACCTGCATTGGCAGGTAGATTCTTTACCACTTGAGCCACCTGGGAATTCCACAGATACAGCTATAGTTCTTCACAAATGCAGGTACCAAATGCTGCTCCCACAGCCCTGGCACACTTTTTGGCTCTGCCTGCAAAATGCTCCACTTCACCTCACCCCACCTCCATCCCTCACCAGTTCAGTCGCTCAGTTGTGTCCAACTCTGAGACCCCATGGACTGCAGCAAGCCAGGCCTCCCTGTCCATCACCAACTCCTGGGGCCTGATCAAACTCATGTCCATCGAGTTGGTGATGCCATCCAACCATCTTATCCTTTGTCATCCCCTTTTCCTCCTGCCTTCAATCTTTTCCAGCATCAGGGTCTTTTCCAATGAGTTAGTTCTTCACAGCAGGTGGACAAAGTATTGGAGCTTCAGCATCAGTCCTTCCAATGAATATTCAGGGTTGATTTCCTTTAAGATTGACTGGTTTGATCTCCTTGAAGTCCAAGGGACTCTCAAGAGTCTTCTCCAACACCATAGTTTGAAAGCATTAATTCTTCGGCACTCAGCTGTCTTTATAGTCCAACTCTCACATCCATACATGACTACTGGAAAAACCAGGCTAACTTCAACTCATCCACCAAGTCTCAGTTTAGAGGTCAGTTTGGAGAAGACTCCTTGACCCTCAGGCTGGGTTGGGTATACTTCTGAGGGTCTTCCACAGCACCCTATACTTCCTCTGTTAATTGTCTGTTTCCTTCTCTGTTTTCCTACCAGAGGGTGAGTTTCCTCACAGCAGGATTCTACTATTCATCACTGTATCAACCGCATTTAGTTTCACACATGTTGTATGCGAAACTAAACTAGCATGTTGTAGGTACTCAAGAATTATCTTTGAGTGAATGAATGACTAAAAGGATGGATGGATGGATAGGTAGATGGATGGATGACCTCGGGCAAATCATCTTACCTCTTAAGATTTTGGTTTCACCCCTCTGTAAAGTGGATCTAATCACCCCTACTTGGCAGAGCTGCCAGGAAGATTAAAGATAAAGGTGTGTGGAATGCTACCTAACAGTGCCTGATACATACTACATATTTTCTAAATCAAAGCATTTGTTAGGTTGAAAGAGGCTTTGTCCTGAGCCTGGGATGATCTCTCCCACTCAGGTTTACCATCTATGTGTGGAAGATAGCTTTAACAATAAGAAAACTATCATTTTTATTAAAAAATAACAAGAGCAACTGATATGTGCCAGACCTGAAATGGGCACTCCCCAAGGAAGTAGGGGGCAGCCGCCAGTCTCAGCCAGAGGATGGGAGGCCAGGGCCGAGGTCAGAGTCATGGGAATTGTGCCTGCTTCTGGAGAACAGTCATTATGCACACAGCTGGTTCCAAACTCCTTACTCATAGATGAAAACCTGTCTAAGGGGTCATTAATTCCCTCTGTAATTAATGTAAAAACAGCAGGGTTTGTATTAATGGAAAAGTAAGCTCAAGCGTCAAGCTGATAATATTGATAATGTATGCTTGTAGTTATATACTTCAGATAACTATAAATTCAGTCGCTGTACTAATAAAATGTGAAAATTCCTGATACAACGAAGAACTTGAGAATAGTTGTATCATGAGTGGTATTATGCCCGTTGTTCTGAGGCTATGAAAATCACCTTACACTGGGAGTGATGGTAATATCCATCATACACTTAAAAGCTGTTTTGGCACAAAATAAGAGGAAATTTTTAGATAAAATAGCATGTTGTGATTCAAGAACGTGGAACTTGAAAGCATAGTGAGCAAAGGTCGACTTGCATTAGAGTATGAACCACAACCTTGATGGATGAGCAAGCTGACAATAGTGGGCCTCTGAG
This sequence comes from Bos taurus, assembly GCF_002263795.3. NCBI lineage: Eukaryota > Metazoa > Chordata > Mammalia > Artiodactyla > Bovidae > Bos > Bos taurus. The sequence continues at coordinate 90,731,941 of NC_037357.1, forward strand.
TAGATTGCTCCCCAGGCTCTGACCTCGCTTGTGAACACATAAAAGCTGTGGGACTATAGAAGAAACACCAAGTCCTTAGTATTTGACCTCTACCTTTACCCACTCCTGGGCTTCCCAAGTGGCTCAGTGGTAAAGAATCTGCCTGTCAATGCAGGAGACACGGGAAATTCAGGTTTGATCCCTGGGTCAGGAAGATCCCCAGGAGAAGAGAATAGCAATCCACTCCAGTACTCCTGCCTGTAAAATCCCATGGACAGAGGAGCCTGGCGGGCTACAGTCCATGGGGTTGCAAAGAGTTGGACACAACTGAGCACGTACGGGCACACACTCACCCACCTCTAGGAGAATCCATTCCCACCTACAACCCCTTGTTGCCTCAATTTACCATAGGATGGACAAAAATGCTGCAGTCACCTGGGGGTGCGCCCCAGAGCTAGAAGGTCATATAACTTCAAGGTTGATGGCCACATCAGCCCACCTGAGAGCAGAGGAAGGCACTCCAGAGAGAGAAGTCAGTGACAAAAAGATGACAGGGACCAGGCAAGTCATGAAAGATGGAGAGAGACAGGCACGGGCTAGGGAGATGCAGAGAGAGAGGGGGCTGGGGTGGGGGGCAGTCTTGCTCCTTGACTTCTTGGTCCCATTTCCAGTTGGCATGAGGCCTGGCTATATGTCATTTACTGCTCTTAGATTCTGTGAGATGTAGTCTCACAACAGTCTCCCCCCTCCCCACCCTTTATTCTTGAGCATGTCTGAGTGGGTTTCAGTTCCCTGCAACAAAGTGTACCCAGACTAAGACAAGGGAAAATCGGGGATATAAGTGCAGGGCTTGCATAAGCAAAAACGCATAAAGAACACTTAGGTAGGGAGGGGTGAATACAATTACAAAGCGTTTGTGTTTGTTCACCCAAATGCTCCCTCATTTCCTGACACTTGCGACCACAAATATGTCCTACAGCTGCACACACACACATCAACATTCAGTGGACACCGAGACAAATACAGCAGCAACCAGATCTGCTTCTATACAGACAGCCTGCTAAGCAAGGACGCTGGCCAGCACGCAGCACTGTCCCTGTACTCCTCACACCCGCACAGACGTGGAGCCACACCAAGAACACAGCAGTGCTGCTTGCGAGGTGAGGGCCAGGAACTCAGGCTCAACTGGGCTCTCAGCAGCCTCCCTCCCCAGCTGCCAAGTGACTCATCCCCAGGGCTGCTAATTAAAGCCAGGACAGAGGGGACGGAGACAAGGGGAGGGGAAGAGAGAGAAGGCAAGTTTATTTTGGTGCCAACCAGGCATGCAGCCAGCTTAGGGGTCACCCACTTCCTGGGGCTGGGCCAAGAGGGGGCAGGGGAACATAAACAGGAACGAGAGGGAGAACCCCGTTACCTCTTCCTTCCCCTTGTGAGCTTCCTGGGAAAAGGTACGTTCTTTGGGAAAATTACCCATCTCCCTCCCCACCCCTACCCTCTTCCTTCATCCCACTATCAGAGTCAAGTGCTACCTCTTCCAGCCTCTTGTCCTTAGAACTGGCTTCTCATCAACAAACTCCCATTTTAGCTTGCCAGAGCTGGCTCATCTGTGTCTGTAGCCCACTTCCATCTCCACCATGGATCACCCAACACAAGACTGGTACATAGGGAATGCTCGGTATGTGCTTCTGGAATACAACTGGGTTAACTCTGGTATAGCTTGGTGACCACAACTCTGAATTTGTATTTGAGTTCTATGGGGGGGATAGATTATTTTAACTTTCTAAACCTTAGTTTTCTCACCTGTAAAGTGACTAAAATATATACTCTATAGGATTATTGTGAAGATGAAATGAGAAAACACAGGTGAAGTGCCCAGCATGGTGGCCAGCATATATGGACTTTACCTATCACCAGTAAGCACTGCTGCAGCTGATAAATCATAACCTACCTTGGGCCTAGGGCAGCAGCAATTACACAGAGCTAAGTTCCAAGCCTGGCTCCACCACACAGGACCTGGGGAGCTCAGACAAACCACATGAGTTCTCAGAGCACTGGCTCATATATAAAATGGGGATTTGCAATATGACACCATAAATTTACAGAAAAGATCTGAATCTGTCAAGGGGAGCCCAAGCTCTCAGAAGTAGCTCGATGCAATGCAGCAGCAAATTACTAAGGAGAGCAGGAGAAACATAGACCTGTAGGGCCAAAGGAGCCCAGGAGGGAGGAAGCAGTCTGGGCAGGCTAGGGCAGCCAGGGAAGGCTCACCAGAGTGCACAGGGCTGGAGTTAGGCCCACCGGAACCTGAGAGCACTGAGCAGGCGGTAAGTGACAAGGTTCCAGGCAAAGGAAGTGGTATCAACAAAGAGCTGGGCGGGGCCAGCGACCAGGCTGCACTGAACAGGAGGCCGCATGGAGGGAAGATTTGGAAGCAGCCGGGGCAGCTCTGGTGTCTGGTGGTGTCTTGGGCATGTGGGGGAGCCATGGAAGGTCTGTGAGGTCTCAGCCACCCCAGATTGCCAGGAGGTCAAAACAAGGAAGAATCTTTAGAAATTATCTAATCCAAGCTCCGGTTGGATAGATGGGGGCACTGAGGCCCAGAGTGGGAGGCCTCCTCTGGGAACAGAGCCAGCGCTGGCTCCTCCTCCCACTTCTCCTCCCAACAGCAGTGGCTCCGTTGCCATGGGGACGTCCCTGGCTCTGCGGGTGTCAACAGCTCCCCCACCCGCTCCCTCCTTCCCTAGCAACAGGCCACCTCCTCTGGCTCTCATCCTTGCTTGCCTGGCAACCCCAGCCTGGTGCCCAGGGCCCCCAAGTTCCAGCTTCACCCTCACTGCAGTGGCAGTGCCTCTAGGCCTGGGCTCCCTCCCCTTCTGGGTAGCAGGGGTATCAGCTCCCCCTGCCCCTCTGTTTTCAAGTTCTGTGCTCCACATTTCTCAAGCTTGAATATCCCATAAATGACAACGGATTGGGTTAGGCCTTGGCTAAGGGCACTACAATGTGTTGTACTACCATTTTATGCTGAGCATTGTTTTAAGTTCTCTCATTAACCCAAAGAAGTCAGAATTATTGTCCTCATTTTACAGATGAGGAAAGTAAGGATCAGAGAAGCTGTAAGTGACTTTGCAAACAACACATAGCTAGGAGGCAGGCTCTGCTGAGCACTAGTGTGTGACCTTGAGCCATTGTCCATCCCTTTCTGGACCTGGATTTAAGGTATCTCTAGGTCTGACAACTTCTCATGGATCCACAGGAAGTCCAGGCACCTTCTTCTGCCCACAGCCCTCTCACAACACCAGCTGTTCAGCTCTAATTAGACTCCACACTTCCTCTGGCACCCCATTATTGAAAGCCCTCATGCCTGGGGCCTTGCCATAGTGGGTTTTCAACCCACTGACCCTACTCACTCCTTCTTGTTTCACTTTCACAACAGCCAAGGTCTAACTCCTTTACTTGATGTTTTTCTTCTACCCTCCTAACGTTTCCCCTCCACATACACAATGTTTATTAGATGAGGAAGGACCCTGGGGCTCCTGGGGGGAAATAGACCTGTTTAAAGTCACATAACTAGAAGGTGACCTGGCCATAAATGGAACCCTTTGCCCAGATCCAGTTGCTGCCCTTATGTTGCAGATCCCAGCCTCCCTCCTCTAACCTCCCCTGGCTCTCACTGATGAAAGAAGGTGTCTGTGACCCAGCCCCAACCAAACTAGTCCTTTGTTAAGGAGCTTTTAACATCTCCTTTCCTGCCCAGATCTGTTTTAGTCTGACCAACTGCCCCCACCTATCCCCCCTCCCCTCTGATGCCTGCTGGTTTCTTTTCCAAGGATGCCCTCCTTACACCAAATCCGTGTGTCAGTCCTCTATGACCCAGCTCAGACACTGCCTTCTCCAGGAAGCTTTCCCTGATGCCTAACTGAAGTGAGCTCAAGAATTTACACATGGGGCCTGAGAGCATCCTTAGATGACCCCAGCCAGCCCAGGTTCCAAGTTAAAGGATCTTCCCACCATGTTTACAAGATTTTGCCCCACGAGTGCTATTTTAGGCCAGCCCCTTCCACAGTCCAAGTTTAACCCTTGCTTCCACAGTTGCTGAGTCCTCAAGGTCCCTGTAGTCTCCTTGACTGTAGGTCCAGTGTGGATGTCGGGAAGCATATCTTAGTAAAACAAATGCCAGCTTTGGAAGCAGACAGCCCAGAGTGTGAGTCAGAGTGATGCCGCCCCGCCCCATTGCTCTTATTTCCTTGGGTAAGGCGCTGACCATCTGGGGAACCTCGTTTTCTTCATCTGTAACAATCCATGCCTAATGGGACTGTTGTGAGCATTGAATAAGATCATGTTCAGAGTTCTTAGTAGGTGAGGAGCAAATGATAGCTGTTACGACTACTAATACTAGGATGAGGATGAGATGGCTATTATCTGCAAGGCTGTTGAGAGCTCCTGCTGTGGTGGCTCAGCCATAAATTAGCTGCATGGCTGTGGGCAAAACCTATAACCAGCCTGAGCCTCAGTTTCCTCAACTGTAAAAGAATGATGATAAGGCCAACCCAGCTTCCACTTACAGTGTCGCTGGGAGGATCAAACGAAAGAAAGCCCCTGACAACTTCTGTGAGTCGTAAAGGGCCAACGTACACTATCATATGATATATGATTATGCTATTAAATGCCCTGAGCTATAGGTCCTCGGAACACCCGTGCTGGGAAGAGCTAGAGACGCCTTCCATCAGGTTCCTTGACAAGTCGCAGGCATATCAATGGGGCTGCCTAGGGGCCTGTGCTCAGAGTCAGCCCAAGTTGTCTTCTTCCAAACCCACAGTGGGGCACTGGAATCAGTGTTCTTTGCTAGACCAGTGCCTTCCTAAATGCTAGGACAGGTTGTACTCAGGCCATATTCTTTGGCTGCAGGCCGGGACTAATTGTGTCTCATCATATACCCCTTGCCTAGACACTGGGCCTGACTGTATCGATCACGCTTCCCACTTTCCTGTTGGCCCACGTGTGCTCCCATCCCACAGCTCGTACCTTGGCACAGGGCACCAGTGTGCTCATCCCGTACCCCCTGCCTGGGATGCTAGGACACAGCGTGTCTCATTAATGCACCTCCGTTTGAATGCTGGGATCCTCTGCCTCTCCCATATCCACTGCCTGGATGCCAGGACCTGGGCTGCTGCATATGGTTGGACAAGCTGTGCCTTGCACAAGGCTTTACAACCAAGAGGGCATGAGTTGGGGCTGAAATTCAACCTGTGCTCTGCTCACTGAGCCAGGAACCCTGGTGAGGGGCTGCAGGAGCCCAGTGGAAAGGGAACATTCCTCCAACTGATCCACTCAGTGGATTCTACTCTTCACATAGGTGCTGTGTATGTTAGTTGCAGCCCTGACTGGAACTGAGTGACCCATCTGATGCCTCTGCTGCTGGGATCCATCTCCTTTCAGAGGCCCACCCTTGGCCTGGATGCTGCCTAACTGGGCCGTATCCTGAGTCCCCTATCATTCCCACATGGTCCCTATCCTTGACACTTGTGTTTTCATGAAGCTTCTGATGGGTTAAGGCCTGGGAAATGTACTAATAGTTCTTGTCTCTATCCCAGTTTGACCCCCACCTCCTCAAATGGCAGATTGATCACACCCTGAAAACTCAGTGATGCTTGTAAGCCTTTTTCACCAAGCATGCAAAAAAAAAAAAAAAATCCACTGGTTACCATAAGGTATATTTCTCATGTCTAGATTGTGTCACATCAAAAAGTCTATCCAAACCCCACTACTCAGGGCTAGTGCAGGCCAGGGTGCAGCACGAACGCCAGACAAGAGAAGCTCCATTTCCCTTGTGTCCCCTTCTCCTGGGAGGAGAGAGGGAGAAGGTTCCTGGTCCAGCTTTCCCACATGGGCCGCTCCAGTGTTCAGCCAAGCCCCCAAGTCAGTGAGGGTCAGAAAGACTAAGGAAGAGTTTTCAACCCCCTCCCCATGCTTGCCACATTCACCCTGGCCCTCCCACTCCATTCCATCCCCACCCCTAATACTAATGGGACAAAACCCCTGGAGTTGGCCCCCACCCTTCCCATGGATCCCAAAATGACAAACCAGAGGCCCCCACCCCACTCCCTGCCCCCACCCCAGTCCCTGCCCCATCTCCCAACTACTGCTAAAGAAAGGAGGTACTGACCTGACTGTTCTGGAATTCTCACCATCAGATCTGAAAGAGAAACACAGAAAAAAAACCAACAACAGTCAGTATATGCTCTACTCCTTTCCTCCCTCTGCTCTACACAGTGGCCTTGACACCTTTTACACATCATGAAAATGAGGGGTGGGCATTTCATGCAGAGAGAATAGCCAGTGCAGAGGCCATGAGATGGAGGAGGGGCTGGCCAGTTGTTGGGATAAGGAGGAGGAAAGTGTGGCAAGGGTGGAGTGAGTGAGGGGAAGAGTGGTTGGAGCTGAGGTCAAGGAAGTGCCAGGGACCAACAATGTTCTAGCTACTGGGTCATGGTGAGGAGCCCTCCTTGGAGTGGCTGCGGGCAGGGGCAGAGTCTGAGGTTTAAATCCAGAGAGATGGAGCCTCAGATACTGGCTCTGCCACTTACCAGCCCTGTGACCTGGACAAATCACCTCTTTGCTTGGAATCTGAGCCTCAGTCTCCCCACTTATAACACGAGCCAATCCCCGCAGGGCTGGTAGGATGATTAAGCCCTTTGGAACCCAGCAGACAAATGCCAGGTATTATTAACAACACAGAAAAGGCTTTGCCAATTGCCTGGTCCAACCTGCTTATTTTCCGGATGAAGAAAATGAGGCTGAGAGGGTGAGTGAGTCAGCTGCTGGGCTCCTTTCTACTACACTGGTCTGCCTTCTTCATTGTGAGGCCCCCTCAGAGGCAAAGGAAGGACAAGAGAAGAGAATAGCATTGGGGACACAGCTCTGAGGGGACTGAGAGAATGAGCGAAATCGGAACCACACCCCTCCGGCTACTCCTCCCTAAAAGACTGTGTGTGTGTGTGTGTGTGTAGGGGAGGGACACTGGGGCTGCCATTAGGGCTGGGGAGGAGGAGGAAGAAGAACCAGGGTGCTAGGAAGAAGTGGGGAGAGTGTGTGAAGCGACTTCCTTGTCCCCTTTCTGTCCTCTTCCTCCTTTTCTCCCCTCCCTCCCCACCCCCACCCCCACTTCGGAGGAGACAGAGATGAACACATCACAGGCTCTGTCCTCAGGTGAGAGAACCGAAAGCAAGAAGCAACCTGAGTGAGGACCTGAGTCAGGGGAGAGCCATCTATGCTGAGTGCAAAGTGAGAGGGACACGCGGGGAAGGGAGATGGGCTCAGCGTGAGTATCTGCTGGAAGAGTGAATGGAGCACCCACCGGCCAGGTAGGGCAGGCAAGCATCTGGTTGCAGGAGCACAGACAGTGGGTGAGGCCAGTGCTTCCAGTTCTGCTACTTACTAGCCATATAATCCCGGGGAAGGCACTGTCCGATGTCCCGCCTCAGCTTTCTCACTTGTAAAATGACATGACAGGGGAAGGGAGGGGGGCAGGAGGGTGGGGTGGCTGTGAGGTTCAGCCTGGCACAGTAGACAACAGTAGGTCCAATCTTTAGCCTCTGCAGCCCCCTAAAGGGACAGAGGATTAGGGCCATGGAGCACCTTTTCACATTTATTAAAACTTCCATCTCACCCTGCCACAACAAGATTGCTTCTGAGGCCTGGCTCAATCATTTGCAGGTACCAGATTGGATGGGCTTAATTCAATGACTCCCCAACTGTCGACAGAATGGAGGCTAAGCCCCTCAGTGTCTCTCCCTAACACGAACACTCTACTCTGGGCAGGCTGGTCTCCTCGCCACTCCACCCCAAAATCTCCAGCACACATGTATTCAATCTACTATATACCAGGCCCCGAGTCAGGAATACAAGCCCTCGAGTTGCTCACAGACTGGCCCCCTGCCTCGATCTACTTTAGGGCATAAGCCACATATATAGTCATCTGCACTGACACGTGAACAATCACTGGGCACCTACTATGTACCAGGCAAGGTGGCGGGCTCTCTTGACACATGACCTCCTTTGATCCTGCAAAGTGGGAATTACTCATCCACTTTTAAGATGATGAAACTGAGACTCACAGAAGTTGAAATGAGTTGCCCCATAGCACACAAGTAGGGGGGCCTGGCCTGGACCCCAGAGTTCTCAAAAGGCTTGGCTATACTAACTCCCATCCTCAAGAGTGATGCTCAATAAACAGTAACTGACTGAAGTCTATGAGTATAGTGACCATACTTTTTGGACCTAAGAAAGTGAAGTTGCTCAGTTGTGTCTGATTCTTTGAGACCCCATGGACTGTAGCCTGCCAGGCTCCTCCATCCATGGGATTTTCCAGGCAAGAATACTGGAGTGGGTTGCCATTTCCTTCTCCAGGGGATCTTCCAGACCCAGAGATCAAACCCAGGTCTCCCACATTACAGGCAGACTTTTTACCATCTGAGCCACCAGGGAATCCCTACTAAACCTAAAACTCAGGCATGTAGTGAGACCAAGGATTTTGACATTGCTGCTTCCAGGTACAAGGGGCAATCTGGCAGATGGGAGAATAAATGGCAAAATATTGACAGTCTTGAACCTTTGGGGGATGTATAGGGACAGCAGAGCAGAATAACTGAAAAAAAAATATAAGCCTTTGAAATGCCATACTGGGGTTTCTGCTCTCGCCTCTTGGATCCCCTGCCTCTCATCTTGCTCCTCCAAGTCATCTATAAAAAGTACCTGGGGAAGAAATAAGGTGCCTCTCTCCCAACAACCCACGATTACATAAACAAGGCTGTCCTCTGAGAGCTATGAGAAATGCATCAGAAACGAGATATGCAGTTACCTGAAAAAGAGAGACGGTTTCTTAACAGCATTTGGGCAACATGTCTACAAGATCAGTTGTCCAACAGAAAGGAGATTGGACACAAAGAGAAGGTACATATTTTTAAAGGAGACTTGAAGAGCTACTGTGTACAGGACTCTTCCCAGAAGCATCCTGAGGAGAAAGGGGTGTGCCCTGGTCCAGAGAAGCATCTTTAAAAGCTAAGAACCCGGCTTGGCACAGCCAGAGACCTCATCTCCCAAACATCAACTTGTCTAACTGCAAGTCTCTTCAATGGACAACAACCTTCTCTCACTGGCTGCCAAAGGAACATCTCTCAAGCACAAATCATGCATGTGTGCTAAGTTGCTTCAGTCATGTCTGACTCTTTGCGACCCCATGGACCATTGACTGCCAGGATCCTCTGTCCATTGGATTCTCCAGGCAAGAATACTGCAGTGGGTTGACATGCCCTCCTCCAGGGGATCTTCCCAACCCAGGGATTGAACCCGAGTCTCTTACGTCTCCTACACTGGCAGGCGGGTTCTTTACCACTAGGGCCACCTGGGAAGCCCAGTTTTCTTCAGTTGTATGATCAATTCTCCCCAAACTCTGTGAGAAGTGCATTTCTCCTCTCAATGCAATCTGACACATCCCATAATCCATCAGACTTTTTTTTTCCTTTGAGACATCGTCCTCACTGCAATCCAGACTGGTTGCCCTCCAGGCCTGCACAAAGTTGCACTAAGATCTCCTCCATCACTTTGGGATTCCCTTCAATTCTCTTCTGTGTTAATTTTCTGCTTCCTCAATTTCTTGGCCTTTTTTTTTCTGAGTTTATGCTTGCATTTTGCTGGAGCGCATTCTCCAGTGCTTCCTGAGAAAGGAGACCTAGGACATAAAATCTTTAGATCTCCTGTCTGAAAATGTCTTTATTATGCTCTCACCCTTGATTGATAATTCAACTCCGTACAGGTTTCTAGGTTGGAAATTATGGTCCTTCAGAAATTTGAGAATGTTGCTCCATTGTCTCCCAGCTTCCAGTGCTGCTATTGAGAAGTCCAATACCATTCTTTTTCCTGATCCTTAGTACATGATATGTTTTCTCTCTGGAAGCTTTTAGTTGCTATTGCTGTTCAGTTGCTTAGTTGTGTCGGAATCTTTGTGACCCCATGGACTGCAGCATGCCAGGCTTCCCTGTCCTTCACTATCTCCTGGAGTTAGCTCAAACTCACGTCCATTGAGTTGGTGACATCATCCAACCATCTCATCCTCTGCTGCCCCTTTCTCCTTTTGCCCTCAATCTTTCCCAGCATCAGGGTCTATCCCAATGAGTTGGCTCTTTGCATCAGGTGGCCAAAGTATTGGAGCTTCAGCTTCAGTCCTTCCAATTAATATTCAGGGTTGATTTCCTTTAGGATTGACTGGTTTGATCTCCTTGCTGTCCAAGGGATGCTTGGAGTCCCTTGGAAACTTTCAGAATCTTCTCTTTATTCTGCTATTCCAAAATTGTGCAGTGCTGTACCTTGGTGGGGGTCTTTTTATCATTTATTTTGCTGGTTACTCGGTGGGATTTTCATTCCTTTGGTTCTGAGACATGTTCTTTGATCCTTTCCTTCCTGCTGTTTCCTCCATACTCTATTTCCAGAACTCTTATTGTTGGATGTTGGAGTTCCTCAGCTGATCCTTCCATGCTCTCATCTTTTCTGTTGGCCATCTCTTCATCCTGTTTTTCTGCTTCCTAGGATACTTCCTCAACTTTTATTTTCTAATCCTTCGGCTGAAATTTTGAGTTGGCTCTCATTATCTTAAATTTCCCAGGTATCTTCTCCTCCCTTCATTACCTCTGCTCCAAGTTTTTTTGGCTTGTTTACTTTTTGGGTCATTCTTGCAGGTTGATGGTCTTCCTCAAATAGCTTTGCACTACCCGATCATCTCTGGCTACCTAAGCCTTTTTTTTTAATGTCAGTTACATTAAGGTTTAATTTACATAAAATGAAATATACCTATTTTAAGGGTCCTGAGCTGGTGAGTCCTGGTGATCGGTTCCCATGACACTAACAATCTCTGTGTGTAGGTGGAGCTGGCCAGGTGATGGGCTTCACTAGAGTGTTAATGGACTAAGAGCCTATTCTTTGGATGGAAGACTCCCAAATATCATCTTTAAGAGGCCTTTGTCTGGGGTCTTTCAGTTTCCCCAGAGAAGAATCCTTTTCTCTTGTGTGCTCCCGACTTTGGTGTCCTGAAGTAGGTAAGTGGAAGGAGGTTGGGGTTCCACTGTTTTGGGGGTGCAGGTCACTTTGCTTGCAGCCCTGTCTCACCCCCAGAGGCTCATAACTTCAATTTTGCCAAAGAATCACCCTCCATCTGCAGAGATGGAGCCAGTGGGGGCGTCCCTGACTGAATGGGGTTGGGGAAGAGCCAACATGGTCTGTTCACAGCCCTTCAATATTCTCCCTGTTTTTGGTTCTGTGCCTCATCCTACTCTCCATGCTTCATGGGACCTCTGATCCCCAAGCATTTCTGGGGCTCTCTGCATGGAATAGTTTACTTCTGGTTAGCATCCCAGACCTCATGTTTCTACCTTTTTTATTCCTTTACTCATATTTCAGTGGAATTTGGGAAAGCAGCAGAGATAAATAAGTTTATTCAACTTGTTGTATTTAACAGGAAGTTCCCCTTCTTATTCCAGCCAACTCTTATTCATCCTCCGTGACTCATTTAGGCAAGACCTTCTCCAGGAAGCTTATCTTAATATCCCCTCCTGGATGAGGAACCCCTCCTCTGTTCTCCCACAGGATCCTTTTCTTGCCTCTATCACAGCCCTGATCGAACTATTTTGAAAGTGTCCATTTCCAAGCCTGGCTCTCCCTGTATACTAGGATCTCCTGGCAGTCTGGGCCGTGTCTTAGTCATGCCTGTGCCCCAGTTCCCAGGGTCTGATCTACAGGGGTACACAGTAAATATGTGGGGATGGAATGAATGAATAAATGAATGACTATAAGTATGAATCAGACCTAGCCAGAGGGACCATCTAGAAAGGGAAATAAGCTGAACACAATTGTTCCTATACAAGACCAGTTCCCTAAAAGCTCTAAGTTCCCTAAAAGCTGTTATGTGCAAAGATGCCTACTGCAGTATGATTTAAACCAGTGAAAAAAACAGGCCCAGTGTCTATGCCCTACATTGAGAGGATGGTTAAGTACATTATGGTATATCAGTTGCCATTAAAAATGATGCTTCTAAAGAATATGCAATTACATGGGGAAATGTTCAAATGAACAAAGCAAGAAAAAATTGCACCTGCTGTATTATTTCAACCATATGAAAAGAATTCAGAGAATAAAGGAAATACATCAAATGTCCAGAGTAGCTGCTTCTGTGTGTTGTAATTATGGATAATGTTTTTCTCCTCTACTTTTCTAAATTTTCAAATGGAAGAATGTATTAAATGTATAATTTTTTAAAATGTCCTAAGAAATGAAGATAAGAATCCTGAAGTACTCATGAATAAAATATTGTGAAGAGGACCCAGGAAGGCTTTGGTCTTCACTGACCAGAGACACAGAAGGCCCAGTCCCTGCCCCCACTGCAAAGCAGGACCTAGTTCAGGAAGCCAAAGGAGGAGGATCATGGAGTTCAGCTTATTAAAAATTGCAATATCATAAGCTGTACTGGGAAACAGACGCTCCTACACTGGATAGCACACTTTAAAGGCCCCTTCCTGTGAGGTCAACGGTCTGTGGGGCAAGGGAATATGCCCATTAGGATCTCTGGCCTTTTCCCTTCTAGACTTCACTCAGGTACTCAGAATCCAGAATTTCCTGTCTATATTTTTTGAGCTGACTTGCAGGAATTGTGTGATCTTGTTATCCAGGTCCATCTGCTAGGGTGGCCAATGGGAAAGGAAAATAGTCAGGGCTTGTATGTGGGCTGGGATATCCATATACATCTCAAGGCTCCATTTGAGCTACAGGTGGTGAGAGAAGGGGAAAGGGCCAATGACCTCAACTGGTACCTTGTATGGGCCACATAAACATAAAAGCAGGCAAGTCCATAGGTCCCTAGGCCTCAACGTTGGCAGAAGGGCCTAGCTTTGAGTCTTAGACAGATCTGGGTTCAAATCTATTTATTTGCTGTAAACCATGGGTGAACCTCCCCTCTCTGAACCTCAGCTTCCTCAACTGTAAAATAGGTATACTAATTCCAATCCCAGAGAGTTGTTGCAAGGCTTACTGGGGGCACAATGGCTTAGAGGTTATGAGTACAGGTTTTGTGGTCAGACAGGTCAAGGTTTGAATCCTAGCTCTGCCCCTCCTAACTATATGATTTACATCTCTAAGACACAGTTTGTTTACCAATATGATAAAGATAATAACAGTACTGATAAAGTTGTTGGAAGGATTGCGGTTGTAATGAATACATAATAACATCAGAAAATGCTCAAATAAGAAGAGGCTGCTTAATAATGGGTACACAAAGATTGGCTACGGTAGGGCTGACTGGGCCTTCTGCACCCCCATCCTCCTGACCAGCTTTATTTTTCTCCATAGCACTTACCACTATTTGACATGTTTTGTATCTTCTTGTCTGTTTCTTTTCTGTCTCCACCCCCTATATTCACACACTAGAACGTGAGCTCCGCAGGGCAGAAATCTGTTTTGTTCACTGTTTCCAAGTGCCTGAAACAGTGAGAGAGTGAAGATGTTCCTCAACAGTCGAGTAGATATCCGCCATGTAGACAGGGGTATAAGGTATTCTCAGCCAAGAGAACAGCCAGAATACAGGCATGGAACCACAAAGCCGTCCACTTTGCCAAGGGTATCCTAGACAGTTCTGTACAGTTTCAATGCAGGGTGAGGAAGGGAACAGAGTGGTTACAAAGATGAGTGGGACTGTGGCCTGACCCAAAGGAGCACGTGAGAGCTTTCCTAGACCACAAGTGGTGTGAAAACCAACTTGTGACAGCCAGGAAGTAGAAAAGCACTAGCGGAGAGGCAAAGATGCCTTCCAAGTTCGACTGACATCTAAATCATGATGATGTGGAAGGCCAAAGTTAAAACGTTTTGAAAGATAGTTCAGGTGGAGGGAAGACTCCTTTCTAAAGGGCAATCTGAGCCAGGAGTCAGACCTGCTGCTGCTGCTGCTAAGTCGCGTCAGTCGTGTCCGACCCTGTGCGACCCCATAGACGGCAGCCCACCAGGCTCCCCCATCCCTGGGATTCTCCAGGCAAGAACACTGGAGTGGGTTGCCATTGCCTTCTTCAATGCATGAAAGTGAAAAAATAAAGTGAAGTCGCTCAGTCGTGTCCAACTCCTAGCGACCCCATGGACTGCAGCCCACCAGGCCCCTCTGTCCATGGGATTTTCCAGGCAAGAGTACTGGAGTGGGTTGCCATTGCCTTCTCCAGGAATCAGACCTAGAAAAGACAAATAGGCAAGGACAGAAGTCATATGGAGGAGGTAATAGTGATATGCAAGAAAATCTTATAAGATTAATTAAAGAGAATAACAATTAGATGAACTCAGGACAAATCAGAAACCTTGTTGGATAACATGTTTAGCAACAGATCCACATGACACTGAATGGATCCACGTGATCCACAGGCCAAAATGGTGGTGGGGAAACAAAATGAAAGCCATGGTGGTTTCAGTTGCCAGTTATCTTTCTGTTGATGATTACTCTTCCTCTAGTCATTTGTTACCACTACTCACTGAAAAGTCCTGGAATGACAATGATGATGATGATGAAGATCGCTGTGTACTTCAAAGGAAATATTTGCCTATCCCTTTTCAAATTTCTTCTTCAGAAAATAAAGAGGCAATTATCGCTTTACATTTTTTATTTTAAAGAAAAAAAGACAGGCAGAAACTACAACAAAAACAGCACTGAACAAGAGTGTGAACTTCATTGTATAATTGCAGGGGAGGCCCTGGGGCTCGGCCTAAGGAGTGACAAGGGCAAATGCTGCTTTCTAACCTCCCTCTCCTTTTAATCACTGAAGCAGGCTTTATTTGGTCTTTAGTATTTCTGCCTTCTAATAATGCAAAAATGATAAAGTGATTATTAAGCACCTATAATGGTCCAGGACTTGTGTTATCTTCATAACAGCTGTGCAAGTTCATTATTATTCTTCTGATTGTATAGGTGTGAAAACTGGGCTCAGAGCAGTAATGTGATTTACCTAGAGTCACACAAATAATAATAAGTAGTGGAGTCGGGATTCAAGTCTATGTTTGTCTGATTCCAAAACCAGTGCTTTTCATTGCTACAGCTGTGGCTTCCTTCTGTCATGCCAGAGCTAGGTAGCACTTCGTTTCCCCCAGCTTGGCCTCTCTCCCTCAGCTGGCTCTGATACCCCCTCCACACCATAAGCATTCAGGGGGTGCTTCTGAAAGAGACAATACTTCAAGGATGGAAGGGGGCACCCAAAAGGGAAGGTGGGGCTAGGCACAGGTACTGCAGCCCAAAGCAGCTTAGCACTATGACAAAAAGAGAGAGAGAATGAAAATGAAACTGGCTCTCCAGCCCTCCCTTCTTCCTTCCCTCTGCTGGAGGCAGAAGGACGGAGGTTCAGCCATGATGGGAGAGAAAGTGGGCGGAAGGGAGAGCAGCGAGAGCAGCCTGCTATTGCAGAAGCCTCAGCTCAGCCTCAAAGCCCCCTCCTGTGCATTTGGGGCCTATCACTGGCCCACCTGCTCCCACTGCCTAAGCAAAGGAGGCCAGGCTGTTCTCCAAGCACCCACCCAATCCTGCCAAAGCACAGCTCACAGCAGACTCAGACCCTCTCAAGTCACAGTGAGGGCATCCTGAGAGATGGAGGGACAGGCCTGGGGGTTCAGAGGGAGGCAGTGGCAGGGTGGGGGTCAGAACCCACGTCTCCAGCCCCTCGGTGGAGGGCTTTCTTGACTGCAAGGTCTAGATGGCAGAGGTTCAGGAAAAGGAGCTCAGGAGACTGCCACAGGAATGCTCATGACAGGTCTAGAGCCAGAGGCAACACATGCCAAAATGAGGCCTACAGAGTTGGGTATTTTGGGGGTTGACTAATTATTTTCCATCTCAATCTGGATTGAGAAAGCAAAACAACCATTTTTAAAAGTCGCATTAGCCTTAGTTTGGACCTCAAAAGCATAAATATTTATCTCTTTCTTCTGTCAGGACCCTGCTAAAAAGAATGAGAAGGAATAAAATAAGGTATGAAATTGTAACAGTGAAGAGGATGGAAGAAGGTGATATCAATAGGTAAGGGATTTCAATAAATTGCTGGGAGCACAAAACAAAGAGTGTTTACAGTTGAAGGAGAGCCAGCAACACCACTCAGGGGCTTGCAGCTGGAGAGGGAGCCAATCAGGCCAGCAGAGGCCCAGAGAGAATCCAAGCTTGAAGATGGTAGGTATGAAGGAGAGTAGGCGTGACTGGGGGCTGAAAACGGGGGCATAAACTGAAGGTAAGTACATGAAATCCTCCCCCATGCCCTCCCCCCAACTCCCAGATCCAAAACACAAGCTGCCTGGCATTCATCCCTAGGCAAAATATCAGAGAACTCCTGGTTAAAGGAATTAGACTCTGTGGTATTACTTAGGGCACCTAGTGGCATGCTGTTGCTCCCAGAATAAAGTGCTTTTCATTCTGGCATTTGGGGGTCACCCATTACAACTGTCAGCTCCTGGTGGCTCACCTAAAATAAGGTCGGGGAGTGAACAAGCCAGTTGGATATACAGACATCTCACTCAGCTTTGTATCAACTCATTTGCAAACTATAAAAGAGAAACTATGAGAGAAAAGGTAAGCAGCCTAGAAGATCAATCCAGGAAGTTCAACATCCAACTAACAGACACTCCAGAAAGAGAAATGGAGAAAACAAAGGGGAGAAAACTACCAAATAAATTATGTAAGAAAAGACAAGGTGCAGCAAGTTGAAAGGGCTCACTGCATACTGGGTAGCGTGAATGAAAAACAGACCTTGAGCTGAGTGTTGGTTACATTGGCTTGGCTTGTAAAAAACGGACCAAGCTATTCATTTGTCATATGAGCACTTTTCTGTATGCATTTTATATTTCAGTAAGAAGTTTAAAAAAAAAATCCTCCTAAAAAATCTGCAAGTAAAATGTCCACAGAAGATGTGCTATGATTATCGTGTGGTTTCAAGGAACCCCACACAACAGTAAGTTTAAGTAAGCATATAAATAAATAGATTTATAAGGTGGAAAATCCCAGTCCAGATATGAAACAAAGTAAAAAGTGGCATGACTTCGAGCAATTCATAGAGCATAAGAAAGGAAAATTCATTTGATCTTGATGCTAGGAAACTTTTCCTAGGAGTACAGAAGTTGGAGCAGTGGACCCATGAGAAATGAGGTGTAATTATAGCACACTATTTGACCCTGCAATGAATAATATGACATAGTCATAATCACATAAACAGTGTATTGGTGGTCAACTTTTAAAGTTCATTTGTCCAGAAAAGCACTGAAGACATAATTACTGTTAAAGAACAGAATGCAAATGTAATCAATCTTGCTGGATGTGAAAGTACAGAATACAGAAAGTGGGAGGTGGAAAGATAGTGGAGAGATGGAGGGAAGAATGGGGCACTAATAGCTCTATCTTATAAACTGAGTGGTCAAGAGATACTGTGGCAAAATGATGGAACAAGAAATTAGTCTAAATTGTACCTAATAAAGTTACAAAGGTAACTAATAGAGGACAAAATAGTAATATAACTATTAAAGTTTGGGAGGGGGAGAAAAAGTCATGTGTTGTAAATAAGCTAAATTCTCACTTGTCATAGTAGTTCAGTCACATCCAACTCTTTGCGACCCCATGGACTGCAGCACACCAGACTTCCCTGTCCATCACCAACTCCCAGAGCTTCCTCAAACTCATGTCCATCGAGTCAGTGATGTCATCCAAGGAAGAAGTCAGTAGATGATGTATGATGTTTAAAGTTGATAAATGAAGAAATTAGCATCAAAGCATGTTTATTTAGAGATAGGAAGTTACCACCAGAAAACCTGAATGGTAGAAGTGGTCACCTCTGGGGGTTGGGTCCTTGGTGACTCGACAGTAAAGAATCTACCTGCAATGCAAGAGACCTGGGTTCAGTCCCTGGGTCAGGAAGATCCTCTGGAGAAAGGAATGGCAACGCACTCCAGTATTCTTGCCTGGAGAATTCCATGGACAGAGGAGCCTGGAGGCCTATAGTCCACGGGGTCACAAAGAGTTGGACATGACTGAGTGACTAACACTTCTACTCAGGAGGTTGGGAAGTGGGGGACAGAGAGACATTGGTTTTTTACTATATATGTCCTTCTGTACTATCTGCCCTTTAAAAATTATGTATATGGGGCTTCTCTGATGGCTCAGTGGTAAAGAATCCCTCTACCAATACAGGAGACACGGGTTCGATCCCTGATCTGGGCAGATTCCACATGCTGTAGGGCAACTAAACCCGTGGGCCAGAACTACTGAGCCCATGTGCGGCAACTACTGAAGCCCTAGAGCCTGCGCTCCACAACGAGAGAAGCCACTGCAGTAAGAAACCCGCGCACCGCAACTAGTCCCCCACTTGCCTCAACTAGAGAAAAGCCTACAAAGCAATGAAGACCCGGCACAGCCGTGAATAAATAAATATAATTTTACAACTGTGTATATGTACTGCTTTGATTTAATTTTAAAAAACAAGTCCCTCTTCTTTCTTTGGACCCCAGTCTCCCACACAATCCATACAAAGTGGGGAGGTTGATGATTCAAGGTGATGTGAGGTCTTATTCTCCAAAATCTGTGCTTCTTTCTAGAGCAGAAGCAAGACAGGAGAGTGAAAGACTGATTCCTAACTAACCCCTCGACTCCTCACAGTATCACAATCATCCTTTACAGATGCCTTCTCACTTGCCCCAGCCTGCACCACCCTCTAGTCTCCTTCAAATCCCACCATCACTAGTCCAGCCTCGCCAGTCTTCCATTCATTCAACTGTTTACACCCATTAGTTATTTATACCTGCCTGAGTCACAAAGGATTTCAGGTGGCTTACTCTAATAACACAGATAAGGAAAGAAGAAAAATTGAACTAGAAAATAAGAACTCAGAAAAAGAGATCAACAAAGATGCTAGAGCTGTACTTCAAATTAACTGGTAGCTGAGGCAGAAAGCAGTATAAAATGAGCCATGACAGCTTCATATTAGGAAGGAGAAAATACAGCCATTTTCAGGGGAAGCAAACCTTTGCCAAGCACTGAATTCTTCAAGTCATTGTCCATGGGAGATTTCAAGAAGGAAAAGGAAATGACTGTTTTTGATTTGTTTGGTTTTGTTTTGTTAAACTTCAAGTTGTCCTATTTTAATGATTTGCTCTCCAGGTATTTGGATGACTTATCTCCTACAAAAACTGAAGAATCTTAGATAATATCATGTTTATGAAATGAAGTATATAAGAGCGTATATTTTGGCATAATCGAGAATTATGTCATTGGTTTTCTTCCCCTGGAAATGACTATTTATTGAGCACATACAAGTATCAGGGAACACCATTCAAATGATCTTGGTCAATCCTGAGAGATGGGCATTGTCATCTCATTTTCCAGATGAAGAAACTAAAGGTCAGAGAAGGTGAAATGACCCCAACCCAGTTGGTTGGGGCAGAGCCGAGATTCAAACTTAGGTCTGCCTGTCTCCAAAGCTCATTCTCCCCCTCCCCCCCACTTTATTTATTTTTTAATTGAAGGATAATTGTTTTACAGAATTTTGTTGTTTTCTGTCAAACCAAAGCTCATTCTTTACATTTCATACTGTGGGGCCTCAAAACCAAGGCCCCCAGGCTAGAGATACCCTGCCCAAGGCAATGGGGACACAGTGGTGACACAGGCCAACCCTATCCATGAAAACAGAAAAGGGGGGATTACAGGCCTTGCTGCCAAGCCAGAAACTGCCTCTGAGCTGCCTCAGTCACATTAAATGAGGACTTCCAAGTCAGAAAGAAGGTTGGGCCTGGTGCTTCCAGAAAAGGAAACCACAGACCCCAGCTATAAATCTAACCAATTTGACTTCTGAGGGGCTGAACCAGAGCACAGGGTCTGTCTCCCACTGAAGCAAGAGATCCTTTATTCAGGTGATGCATCATCTTTATCTCTTCCTCCCCGAACAAATCACCTGGCCTCCTGGAGGCCTGGCTTTCTCATCTGCGGGACAAAGATAATGATCCCTACCACCTTCACGGGATTTCAAGGCAGAAAATAGCACATTTAAGGAATGATGCTTTAAACACTGGCATTAACACTAGAGTGGCATTTCTAATCAGAGCTCTTCTGCTCATACACATGGAGTGGCCTCCTATTAAATCCTTTCTCTCTCTGTCAGCCTCAGTCTTCTCATCTGTAAAATGAACAGCCTGAGCTGAGTGATTCTGATATTATTAAAACCCTGCTGGTCATGAATGGCTTAAACTCTGCTATGTCACAGCATTTATCAATATGCTGTCACTGTCTTTCTCCCCCAGTAGATTATCTGTACTCCTACCACCCAAGTTCAGGCCTTGTCACCTCTCATCTAGCCTGTCACAGCGGCCTCATCACTGGATGCCCTCTAGTCTACCTCTCAAAGTGCAGAGATCTAGCAGAGATCTCTCCAAAACATGGCTCTCAACAGCCACCCCATACTCTGCAATACACACCTCTTCCCTCAGCTTAGAACTCCATGTTGGTTCCCAGTTCCTAACAGAATAAAGCTCCTTATGCTGCTACTCAAGTGTCCTCCTGATCTGGGCCAGCCAAGTCATCAGACTCTTCTCTGGATCTTCCCGGTTTGTGCTCTAGGTTGTACTAACCTGGTAAATGTGCTCCCTTCCCCACCTCCATACACCTTGCTGGCCCTCTGCCTTAATCACCCTTTTGCTCCCAATTCCCACTGACCGAGATGCCATCCTGCTTCACCCAGGTAACCCCTGCTCATCCTCCAAGCCTCAGAAAACCCATCAGGAAACCCTCCCCATCAGTCTGGGTAGATGTCCCTCCTTTGGGCACCCATGGCCTCCTGTGTTCCCCTCTGGCATAGCACACAGGACCCACATTACATTTCTCTTTTCCACCTGACTGTGAGCTCCCTGAAGCCAAGAAGAGTATACTATCCATGATGGAATTCCCTTGCCTGCAACAGCACAAGCTGTGGCATATCCCTGGTGTACAACAGTCACTGGACGGCCCTCTCTCTCTCTCAGAAATGTGCTGAGCTCCCTCATGGCCTCTCCCCATGCCTTTCCATGGCACAGAATTTCGCAAAGTTATTATTAATAAAAACGCCTATGGCTGAGTAAACACACACTCTTTGCTGAACACTTCTGTATCTGTCATCTCACTGAATTCTCACAACAATCACAAAACGGGTCATTTATGAATTACCTAGCATAGCAGGTATACAGTTGTGAGAGATGTCTCCCAGTTTTATAAAGAAATTTGAGGGAAGGAAGAAATTATGTACTCTCTCTCTTTTTTTTTTAGCACAGAATAATGACAATAATTTTAAAGTGGTTCGAAGAGGAAATTATAGGTTTTCTTCAGGTGAATGCACTAAACTGCATCTAGAATCCATCAGGAAATCACAAGCCTCATCCAGATATGCAGTCTTATTATCCCTTAAAAAATATATATATATACACACATACACATACACACACATATATATACACACATACACACACACATACACATATATATATCACAGCTACAAATACATTTGACATTAGTGAAATGGTACATATCAGGTGATAATTGTGATAAATTTCCCTCTAAAATGTTAGAGGAATCATCCTGATCTGTCGTGTAGCCTTGGGTGGTCATCTTTGTTTTGAAAAGGATGTGATGAGACAATCTTGGCTGGGTTGTTTTGTTTGCAACACTTCACCTCTAGAGGGCAGGGCAGGCTCACATATTATTTTCCATCCTTATTCCTCAGTTTTCCATCCTGATCAGGACCTTGCTGAGTGTGGTAGACAGTCAGGAAACTTTCTGATACATTTTTGTCGGGTAGGAGGCCAGGGGCAATGGGAATCTCACCCATCAGAAAATAAAGTTTTATCCCCATTTACTACTTTAGAAAAAGAAGGCTCTGAAAGTTAAGTGACTAGAAAGTCACGTGAAGTCCTCATTCCCACAATACCACATTTTCTAAATTGAAAGGCCCAGGGAACTTCAGCTCCTAAGTGCTTAAGAACAGGTATCCTGGGACTTCCCTGATGGTCCAGTGTCTAAGACTCTGTTTTCCCAATGCAGGGGGCACGGGTTCAACCCCTGGTTGGGGAACTAACATCTTACATGCCACACTGTGTGGCCAAAAAAAAAAAAAAACCCTAAAAACAAAAACAAACAATAAAACAGGCATCCTTGCATGAGTGCTTTTCAACATGGATGCCTGGAGAGAGACCCAGTACTACAAGGAAGTGAGGGTACTAGCAAATGATCTTGCCGTAAATGGCTTACTGCAAAAGAAGAATAAGTTATTTACTCACCATTCTTCCCTGTGACCAGTGTTCATTCTTCTGCCAGGGAACATAGCAGAGAATGAGCTAGAATGACTGTCTTATTCTGACTCCAAGACACTGTGCCCAGGGTCAGAGCCCAATAAAGATTTGATGGCTAAATAAGTAACTTCCCACTGGATAAGGCAGATGGTACACAGTCCTATGCAGGCCTCTTTGCTCCTTTCAGGACAGACGGTCTCGCATTGAGGGAGAAGACCATGGTATGACATGGCCATGGTATGGGAAGGACAGGTAATGGTGAAGAGATTGGCTTAAACGTCTCTAAAGTCTCATCTGACTCCGCTACCCTGACATCCTATGAACTGGGAGATTGGTAAGTGGGAAGAACACAGAAGGCAGAGGCCAAACAGCTCCAGGGAGTGTGAGGAAAAAGCCATACAGAAGCCAAGAGAACTCTGGAGTTGAGTCATCTCTCTCTACAGGAGTCCTGAAAGGAAGAACACCTTAGCCACCCCTGGCTGTTAGTGTCCCAGGACTTAACCTGACATTCATTTGTCTGCTCAGCATTTACTGAGCAGCTACCATGTGGTCCGCCATGCATTTCCAAGCTTCTAGCTCCTTCAGTTACACCCACAGCACCTAGCAGAGGGACTGACATGACATGCATGTGATACACAGCTATCTCAATCTGAAGGAGCCCTCAAGCTAGTAGAGATGATACAAGATATAAACAAATAAGTGTATAAAGAGGGACAAAGTGCTCATTTCAAGGGTCAGGGATAGATCAGGGAACAAACATGGGAGAGGTGACAGCAGTGGAGTGCAGCCCGGGCACTGGATGGAACGGCCCGGGAGAAGGGAACAGCGTGAGCAAAGACCCAGAGGCTTGGGCTTCCCTGGTGGGCCAGTGGTTAAGACTCTGCACTTGCAATGCAGGGGAGTCTCGGGTTCTATCCCTGGTTGGAGAACTAAGCTCCTGCATGCTGTGGGTGTGGCCAAAATAATAATAATAAGGACTCAGAGGCTCTCAGGGGGTTGAGTGGGCTGACAATGGGGCACACAGGCCAGGCTGGCTGTAACTCAGTCTGTGTGAGGGGACCAGAAAAAGATGAGAGGAGAAAGGTAAGATCCTAAAGGGCCCATGCATGGGAGGCAGAGCTTCTGAAACCTTCTCCTAAAGGTCAAGACAGCAGGAAACTGCTGGAGCCCCACAGAAAGCGTGGTCTGGCGGTACCGCATCAGGGGACCAAGGGAACAAGAGCAGGAGGGCGTCGATTAGGAGGCTCCCAGGAGAGGGAGGTTGACTCAAGCAGTGGTCCCAGGAGCTCTGCGGGTGGAAGCCCAGAGCTACACTCAGAGCATGTTAAACCATCTTCACGCCCACCTGCAGGAGGCAATGATAGTCCAAAGGCTCAGTAGCCAGATAGTTCTGGGCCCCATGCAGTTGTGTAACCTTGGGCAGGTCACCATACCTCTCTGATCTCCCATTTCCCTGTCTGAAAAATGAGGATAACACGAACACCCACCTGGCACAGACTCTGTGAATGAGATAAGAAGCAGCACCGAATGGTGGGTGAGAATGCTGTGGATGGACTCTGGAGTCCAGCCACCTGGACTCCTAGCTCCTTAGTTCTGCCGTTTATGCACTGAGTGACCTTGGGGAAGTTATCCAACCTTTCTGGGCCTCAATTTCCTCATCTGTGAAGTGGACTTAATAACAGTATCTATCAATAACACATCAAGGGATTCATGTGGTGATTGAATGAATTAATAAATGGAAAGCACTTGGAACAAACAGTGCTTGGCACTCAGTAAACACAGGTTAAAACAATGTTGGCTACTGTTACATAAAACCACACAGGGTGGTGCCTGGCACACAAAATTGAGGCTCACTCAGCACATGTGTGGCCCCTTCTCCATGCCCCGGGCCTCTTCTGTGCTCCCAGAAAATTCAGAGGCCATGGGAGGCAGAGGTGGGACAGATGAAAGAATAGCAGAGAGCAAGCCAGGATTTGGTCTTCTTCCCCTTACCCAAACACCCAACACCAGGTGATGCCCACTCTCTTCAAAGCTCCCCCTGCCCCAGGTCCTGGCCTCCACGCCTCATTGCCTGTGCTACTCATTTTGTCCTAAGCACCAGCACTATGATGGGTCAGGTATGGGCCCCTGTGTCTTTGGCCAGGGGAGGGGGTGGGGGGATCTCAAGAACAGAGAGTGTGGTGTTTGCTCAGCCTGGAGGCCCCTCCTGCTCTCTGCACACAGCCAAGAAATGTTTGTGGATGACAACAGCCCCATTCTCGCCGCAGATCTAGACAGAGAAGCAAGATTCCTCTAATTCTCATTCAATTCGACATTATCATTGCCTCCCACACAACTATAATGCTCCCAACACAGTGGCGGGGAGAGAAATGGTATTCCCTCCTGAGAAGAAGGAGAGGACCCCCCCTGGAAAAAGTGCCCAAGACCCCAAAGGAGACAGACTTCCCTAGGGCCCCCCGGGCTCCCTCCCTCCCCCGTAGCATCCACAGCCCCTGCGGGGAGCACACTGTCAGTCCACTGCACACAGGAGACGCCACAGCAGTGCCTAGACCAGCACTGCCCTGGCTGACAGGAACAGCAGGCTGGCCCTGCTGACTGCTGTTCCCTAGTGCAAGCCAGCTTGCTGGGTGGGCAGGGTGGGGGGGCAGAGGATGGAGAGTTACCACCAAACAGGCTTCAGCCCACCACTGCCTACGGCAAAGCCAGAGCTGGGCCCAGGCAAAAAGAGTGGGAAATGCAGCTCTCCTCAGCGTGGAGGACTCAGCAGTGGCCCCCGGCACAGCTGTAAATCATTCCAGGCGCCAGGATGGCAAGGGGGCCCAGGCCATGATCGACAACAAAAACAGAGATCTTCTCTAATCATGACGGGTGAGACGGGGGGGAAAGGGTGGCAATTCCAGGGGGACAGACCTGAGCGTAGTGGATATTAGCAGCTGCTAAACAAACATACAAACAAAAGCAAGCAAAGACTTCACATACAAAGGCCCAGAGGCCAGAAGGAGGTCGGGCCTTATCATGCGCTATGCTGCACTAGGAAGGCCACACCCAGAGCACAGCAGAAGGCAGACTGGCATCTGGGAACCTGTCCAGGAGAGACAGTGCGGGAGGGTGTGGGGATCCTGGGGGGATGACATGGTGGGGGTGGACATAACAGCTGCTATCAACTGCAGTAGAGGGCAAGTTCCCAGGCTTGGGAGTCTGTCTCATGGCTCTGTGACCTCTGGAGTGTTGCTTCACTTCTCTGAGCCCTCGGTTTCTTTGGCTGGAAAACGTGGGTTGTGGTGACAGACGCACAGGGTAGCTGGGAGGACTGAATATGCCCCTGGGCGAGGGGCCCTTCCATGCTGGGCCCAGACCCCTCTCTCCCCTCGTTCTCCACCAGAGGGAGCCGGGGGACCAGGAGCGCCCCGCTTGTACCAGCTCTACCTAGCCTCCCCCAGTGCTGCAGCCTCTGCTGCTCAACTCCCACCCTGCCTGCCCTGGCTTTCAGCAGCAGCCTCTCACCCACTCCTTACAAACCCAGAGGAGGCCTGGCAGGGGAGTAGCTTGCAGCAGCTGTGGCGACAACAATGGCTACTGCATCAACAGGCCCTCCTGACACCTGGCCGAGAGAGAGGGAGGGAGAGTGGAAAGGAGGGAGACAAGGCCTTCTGCCCTCCCCCATCAACTCCCCCTCTCATCACTCATTCCAGAGCCATCTCCCCCTGCTCGAATCCTCCAGAGACCTCAGGCTCTCTTGGCCTCTTCCAGTTTGTGACTTGGTCAGGTCCTGAGGCTCCAGAAAGCTCCAGTGGAAAAATAACAGGCCTTGGAGACAGGTGGACTCGGGTTATAGCCCTAGCTCTGTTAAGAACTGGCAGTGTAACCTTGAGCAAGGTCCCTTCATTTTTTGGAGCCTCAGTTTCCCCATCTCTAAAATGGAGTTGCTAGTGCTCACTGCACAGGGTGTGTTGCGAGGACCAAAAGAGGTAATAATGGATGTGCAAATATATATGGTTAGGAGAAATTTGAAGTACTATCTAAAATCCCCTTATTAACCCATTAGGAAATGTGAAGCAACAAACACAAATGTGTTTCACAAAATGTGAAATCCAACGAACAGCCTGGAGGCTGCACAGAGGGAAGGACCGAGAGGCAAGCCTGCCCAGATGGCAGAAGCCCAGAGCTCAAGAGCAAACAGGCTTCCAAACCCACATCTGCAGGGTGGAGAATAGGAGGGGAACTGAATCCTAGAATTGGGGAAAGCCTTGGTCATTTCATAGGGCTTTCCACCAGTTCAGAAATTATGTTTTCTTTAGCCCTTCCCTATCCCCTTGAGGCAGTCCACTGCCTCATCAGACCAGGCTGGAAAGTTCTTTCTGATTTATCCCCAATTTTCCCATCGCTCCCGGTTCTGCTACCTGGAGCACACATAACGAGGCTGCTTCCTCTGTCACAGGCTTGACCACTCTGGAAGTCTTCTGCAGCCAGGCTCAAGGACCACAGTGCCCATCTAGTCTCCCTTTGCCTTCACCCTACCATGGTCCTCTCCTGAAAGGGTCTTGCTTGGTTGACCTGGCCCCTCCCTCCAGTGTGGGGCCCCAAGCTGTACACAGTCAGTCCTCCTGGAATGAGCTCCAAGCAGCCCCCCCATCCCTCCCCCAGGCAGAAGAGCCCATCTCCCTCTGGGGCAGCCCACACCAAACCTCAGCTGAGGGTGCACTGCAGTGAAGCCCAGCCGAGTCCTTGAGCTGCAGCTGCTGCTCCTGGGGCCCAGCCATCTCAACCCAGCACCCCAGCCTGCTGCCTCACCACGGGGGAGTTGCAGAGAGCTGTCTCCCGGCAGATTTCCTGAGGCAGAAGGCTTCCCCACCCCCAGCCCAGCCTCCAAGAGACACTCCGCTGGTTGTGGCACATGGTAGGACCAGCTGAGCCGTGAGAGGAGGAGGAAAGCTGTCCATTTGCTAGAGGACTTCAGACTTGGTCTGTAGTGGTGGCTGGATTAGTCACAGAACCATCAAATCTAAGCTGGGGGGGGCCATTCAAGAGAATTCAAGGCAGATCCTGCCTTTTATAAAGATATGGGGGAATTGATGCCCTAAGAGAGGAAGGGACTCAGTCAAGGTCACAAAGCCAGTCTGCAGCAGAGCTGGAAGGGGAACCTGGGTTTCCTAACTCCCGGTTCAGTATTCTTTCCAGTCCAGCAGTAGAGAAATCAGGGAGCCTTTAAGGTAGCCCTGTGAGCCTGCACACCCTTGGCTCCCTCAGCTTGACATTTATCCCAACCAGCTCATCATGGTATCTACATGGAGAAGTGGACCCAGCCCATGCCCCACCAACCCAAGAGATGTTGCCAAGGTGTCCGGAATAAGCAGACACACGGACCCCAGCACAGACACTGGCACTGATCCAACAACAGGGAAGATCTGTAGACTTCCCTTGCTGGTATGCTCTTTAATTGGGCGGTGTTTTTCTTGAGGGTGGAGAGGGGGTGGTCTTTGAGGAACTAGCCAAGGGCCGGGCCTCCATCTTTGCTCCCCCAGCCAGGATGTGCTGCAGTTCCCCCTCAGAGGGACGTCTCAGCCTCCAGCTGCCATTCTGGTCCCCACTTGCCTCTCAGGAAAGGATGGAGCTGAGGCTGCCAGAGGAGAAAAGATCAGGCCTGCGCTCAGGACCTGCAGAGGAGACCCGAATGGTGGGGGGGGTCGCGGCCGGGGGTGGGGGGGGGGGGAGGGCTTTCGTTCCCCTGCGGCTCTGAGCTGACATCGTGACAGACAATAAATATCCCAACCCGCACATCCAAATAGAATAAATAAAGAAATGAAAAGCCATCCTCTGGCAAGGATACAGGGAGGGGGTGAAGAAGTGGATGGGGTGACGACTGCTCCAAGCTCTCACTGGCCACGGTTTTGAGAAAGAAGAGATGCCTGCACTCATCGGGCCAACCCACTCTGGGGAAGCTAGAGAAGGGGTATCGGCTGCCTGAGGGGGCGCCCGGCTTTTCCCGACAGGTTGGGACAGGAGAGGACACGGAATCAGGCACTGGCTTCTTACTTTACTAGCCGTTCAAGTTGAAGAGGGAACTAGCAGGGAAGAACCGGGGAAAACAAACACGCGTTCCTTACTTTCTCTGGAGGGTTGTGGCGGGGCTGGTGCTGGTACTGGTGCTGTGGCCGCCGCCGGCCCCGGGGCTGGAGCTCCTGGATGCGCCGCGGCTCAGCTGGCCCCGCTCCCGGGGTGGCCGGGGCCCCACGCCCACCGCCGCCGAATAGCCGGATTCCTTCTCGCGGCCCGGGTGCGCCGGCCCAGCCTCCCTCCCGCCACGCTCGCGACCCAGGGCTGGGTTCTCGTGGTGCAGGTGGCACTGGGCCACGTCGCGCTCGCGGGCAGAGTAAGCAGCAGTGTCCTGGAGTGGGTAGGAGGCGTCCCGCTCCTTGTCCCGATACACAGCCTCCCGGTTCTGGTAGGCGCCGTCCCGGTTCGGGTAGCCCACGTCCCGGGCCGCCTGGTGGAACTGGCTCTCCCGCAGCTCGCGGTGGTGGAACTGGGTCTCGCGCAGGTTCTGGTACTGGCTCTCGCGGCTCGGGCTATCCCGCGCGCCGTGGGGGTCCCGGTGCAGCTCCCCGCGGTGCAGCTGGCTCTCCTCCCTCAGATCGCGGTTCTCCTGGGTGAGCTGGTCCAGCTGGCCCTCCAGCTCTTCGATGCGCCGCCGCTGGGTCTCCAGCAGCTGCTGCTGGCTCTCGATGATGTTGTTCAGCTCCAGCAGGTACTCCACCGCCCGGTTGGGGCTCTCGGATCCCGGGCCGCCGGGGGGACCCGACCCCGCCTCCATCCTGGCGGCCCAGGGGCAGGGGAAGGGGCAGGAAAGCCCGATCCCAGCTCGCTCACGGCGCCACCCTCCCCCGGGCCCAGCCGGGGGAGGGGGCCGGCGGGACGCGAGGGCGCGCACCGGGCTCGAGGGCCCGGGGGCCCGGGGGGGCCCGGGAGACAGCGCTGGGGCCGGCGGCACGGGGAGCAGGAGCTGAGGCTACCGCCGCCGCCGCCGCTGCCGCCACGGCTCCGGAGGACGCGGCCCGCGGCGCTCCGCCCGCTGCGGAGTCACTGCGCAGCGCGGCCGCGCGGGACCGCCCCGGCCGCCGGCCCGCCCCCCGCCCCTGCCCCCACCCCGCGCACCCGGCCCGCCCCCGCGCGTCCCACCTGCAGCCGCCGCAGGCGCCCGAAGCTGGACCAGCCCCAAGGGCCCCACGGGCCAGCCCCATCACAAGCTGCTGGAGATCTCTCCATTTCACCGGTCCCAGGGTCCTCGCTTAATGCAGGCTAAAGAAGCCCTCCATCCCAGTCCGTTCCAATGTCCTCGGGTCCACAGGCCCCAAATCCTCATCTAAGACCTTCCAGGAACCTCCATCCCAGGCAGCCCCCAGGTCCAGGAATCCCTCAGACTCCCTATTCCCTGGGTCTGCCAATCCTAAGTGTCAGTGTTCCTATCCCATCCAACCCCTGGACTTCCTACCTCTGGAGACCTCTCTCTAGCCCATATCATGGGCAGTCCCCAGGATCTCCCACCTCAACAAGCCCTGGGACTCCCCATCACAACCAGTCTTAGGCTCAAAGCTCCATTCATTCATTCAGCCCTCATTTTCTGCTCTCCTTTGGAAATGCTCATCTCCATTTACTCCATCACCTCCATCCAATGAAACTGTACCCATCCTGCAAGACAAACACCACCTCATTGAAGCCAGCCCTGATCTCCCCAGCCAGAAGCGCTCACTTCCTCCACACTTTTTTTTGTGTGTGGCACTTGTAGAACTCTGCTTTACAGCCCATTTGTTTTTGTTCTTGTTGCATGTCCTCTGTCAGACCAAGCTCCTTAAAGCCAGAAACATGTCTTTATTCATCTTTGTGAGCAGGCTGGGATAGAAGAGAAAGCTTGAGTTTTACAGTCATACAGAACTGGATTTAAATTTCATCTCTCTGAACTTCTTTTTCCCTCTCAGTAACACCTACCTCACAGGGGGTGGTCTTGGGAAAAGCATGCAAAATCATTTGGCACAGAAAAGACAACGCAGAGAATGAAAGAAAATATTTGCAAATGATACATATGAATATGTAAAGAACTCTTACAGTTCAACAGCAAAAAGACAACCCATTTTTTTTTAATGGGCAAAGGACTTGAATAGATACTTCTCCAAAGATATACAAATGACCATTAAGCACATGAAAAGATACTCAACATTATTAGCCATCAGGGGAATGCAGATAAAAACCACTGTGAGCTTTCCTTCCTAATGTAAAAGGAAACTTTCACAATGTCCAGAGCCCTTGATACCCTACAGATGAAGGAGGATATCCTTAAATTCCTTGCAGCAGGAACCCACTTAGGTGGCACCAACCTTGACTTCCAAATGGAACTGTACATCTACAGAATGCAGTGATAACATCTACATCATAAATCTGAAGAGAACCTGAGAGAAGTTTCTGCTGGTGACTCATGCCATTGAAAACATAGCTGATGTCAGTGTCACATCCTCCAGGAATACTGGTCACCAAACTGGACTGAAGTTTGCTGCTGCCACTGGAGCCACTCCTGTGGCTGGCTCCTTCACTCCTGGAATCTTTTGTTAATGAGATCCAGGCAGCCTTCCATGAGCCATAACTTCCAGTGGTCATTGATCCCATAGCTGGCCATCAGCCTCTCACAGAGGCATCTTATGTTAATCTGCCCGCCATTGCTCTGCGTGGCACAGATTCTCCTCTGCTCGGCACAGATTCTCCTCTGCACCAGGTGGACACTGCTACCCCAGGCAACAACAAGGGAGCCCACTCCATGGGTCTAATGTGAATACTGTCCTGGGAAGTACGGTGCATGCGTGACACCATCTTCCATGAGCACTCACAGGACATCATGCCTGATCTCTGTTTCTACAGAGACCCTGTAGAGATCGAAAAGAATAAATAGGTCACTGATGGAAAGGCTGTGACCAAGAAGGAATTTCAGACCGAATGGACTGCTCTAGTTCCTGAGTTTACTGCTACTCAACCTGAGATCACAGGCTGGTCTGAAAGCATGTTGGTGCTCTCTGCGCCTATTGAGCAGTTCTCTGCCAAAGATCGGAGCATTCAACCCACCACTGAAGACTAATCCCAATGCTCAAGCCAGTGAATGGGTAAGAATGACCATTGGGTAGTATTAAGCTATTCTTCACAGACTCTTGAACAGAAAACAGAAATAAAGCTGTTGAAAAATAAACATCAGTTTCTTAAAACACACATATACAGATACCACTTCACATCCACTATGATAACTAAAATAAAAAGGACAGACAGGGAGTAGTTTTGGTTGAGCATATGTAGAACGATTGGAACTCTCAGTCGTTACTGCTGGAAATGTAAAATGGTGTGGTTGCTTTGGAAAACCATTTGAAAGTTTCTCAAATTGTTAAATATAGGATTACCATATGACCCAGGAATCCACTCCTAGGAATATACCCAAGGGAAATGAAAATATGTTTACCTGAAAACTTATACATGAATGTTCATAGCAGCATTATTCATAATATCCCCAAAATGAAAACAATTAAATGTTCATCTGTTGATGAATGGGTAAACAAAATGTGGTATATCCACATGGAGGAATATTATTCAGCCATAAAAATGATTGGAGTTCCAAAATATATAAACAGCTCATCCAACTCTCTCTCTATATATAAAAAGAACAACCTGATTTTTAAAATGGGCAGAAGGCCTGAATAGACTTTTTCCCAAAGAAGATGTACAGTTGGTCAACAGGTCCATGAAAAGATGCTCAACATTACAAATCATCAGAGAAATGCAAATCAAAACCACAGTGAGATATCACCTCACATCTGCCAGAATGTCTGTCATCAAAAGACCACAAATAACAAATGTTGATGAGGATGTGAAGAAAAGGGAACCCTAGTACACTGTTGGTAGGAATGTAAATTGGTTCAGCCATTGTGGAAAGCAGTATGGAGTTTCCTCACAAAAAAATAAAAATAGAACTGCCATATGAGCCACCAATTATACTCCTAGGTATATATCCAAAGAAAATGAAAACATTACTTCAAAAAGATATATGCATGCCAATATTAAAAGAGGAATGGATAAAGAAGATGTGGTATATGTACAAGATGGAATACTGTGCATCCGTAAAAAGAATGAAATTTTGCCATTTGAAACAATATGGATGGACTTGGATGGTATTATGCTAAATGAAATGTCAGACAGTGAAAGACAAATACTGTATGATATCATTTATATGTGGAATGTAAAAAATAAAATAAACTAATGAGTATGACCAAACAGAAACAGACTTACAATTATAGAAAACAAATTAGTGGTTACCGGTGGGGAGAGGGAAGGGGAGAGAGGCAATAGAGGGGTAGGGAGAACTACTGTCTATAAAATAAGTAAGCCCATAGTTAAAATGGATAACCAACAAGGACCTACTGTATAGCACAGGGAACTCTTCTGAATGTTATGTGGCAGTCTGAATGGGAGGGGAATTTGGGGAGAACAATTCTCCCCCATGGCTGAACCCGAAACTATCATAACATTGTTGATTGGCTATACTCCAATACAAAATTAAAAGTTTTTTAAAAATAATTAAGCTATAAGGATATATTGTACAACACAGGGAATATAGCCAATTTTTACAATAACTATAAATTGAGTATAACCTTTAAAAATTGTGAATCACTGTATTGTACACCTGAAACATATAATATTGTAAATCAACTATACCTCAATTTTTAAAGAAGGGATGAAGTACTAATACATGCTAAAACATGGATGAACCTTGAAAACATTATGCTAAATTATGCTAAAAGAGACACAAAAGTCCTCATATTGCATGATTCCATTTAGATAAAATTCCAGAATAGGCAAATCCATAGAGACAGAAAGTAGAGTAAGGGTTGTTAGGGGCTAGGGCATGGGTTGGGGGAAGAGGAGTGACTGCTATGGGGTTTTGGGGAGGGAGAATGAAAATTTTCTAAAATTAGATGGTGGTGATGGTTGCACAACCCTGTTAATTCAAAACCACTGACCTGTACATTTTAAAAGGGGGAATCTTATGGTATATGAACTGTATCTTGATAAAACTGCTTTTTAAAAACACTTTGCACAAAGTCTAGCATATAACAGCAGCTACAGTTAAAAAAAATAACAAAAACACATCTATGGTGCTTACCACGTGGCAGGCCCTGTGCTAAGTACTCTACATGCACGAACTCAACTTGCATGACAGTCCTGTGAGGTGGATGATGTTATTACCTCCATGTCATGGATGGGGAAAGCGAAACCCAGAGGTTGAATGACTCGCCCAGGGTCACACAGAAACACAGCCAGGAAGCTCAGATGTTTCTTTTTCACATCTCTGTATCTTTCCTTAATACCTTGTACAAAATAGGTGCTCCGTAAGAGTTAAATTAATATAGCTATCAAATACTTCTATTTCCAGCAAATATTTACAGAGTATTTATTATGTTCCAGGCAAACCTGTGTTCCCTTTCCTGTCCCTGCTTCTCTCATTCAGATTGTGAGGCAGCACGCAGATGGGTACAAAGTTTCAGTCACAAAATATTTATCATCTACTGTGTGTCAAGCAGTATTCTAGACACTGAGGATATAGCAATGAACCAAACAGACAACAGTTCCTAACCTCATGAGCTGACATTGTACTGGGGGAGATAGACAATAAAGAACTAAAATACATAGAACATGTCAGATGGTGTACTGAGTTGAATAGTATCCCCCCAAACTTGATGTCCACCCTGTGAATGTGATCTTTTTTGGAAATTCGGATCTTTGCAGATGTACTTAAGGTAAAGTCATATTCTATTGGCATGGGTCTTCATCTAATGGGTTAGAAGATCCCCTGGAGAAGGGAAAGGCCACCCACTCTAGTATTCTGGCCTGGAGAATTCCATGGAATACAGCCCATGGGGTTGCAAAGAGTTGGACACGACTGAGCGACTTTCACTTTCACTCCATCTAATGACCGGTGTCCTTAAAAGAAGAGGGAAATTTGGACATTGATACACACACAGAGAATACCATGTGAAGATGAAGGCAGAGCTTGGAGTCTCCATGGTAGGGAACACAAAGGATTGTTGGCAACCACCAGAAGCTAGAAGAGGCATGGAAGAATACTTTCCTCCAGCCTTCATAGAAAGCATGGCCCTGCTCTCTATGAAGAAGTCCCATTTCAGACTTCTAGCCCCCAGAACTGAGAGAGAATAAACGTCGGCTGTTTCAAGCCACCCGGTTTGTGGTACTGTTACGGCAGCCCTAGGAAATGACCCCAGATGGTGCTCTGGAGAAAGGCAAAGCAAGGAAGGATGATGTAGAGCTCTGGGTGAATTAAACATAGCCTGCACCCTAAGGGTGCTCCCAGTCTAGTCAGAGAACTACGATCAATGCTATGTTCCAAAAAGGAGTAACAAAATGGAATGTGCAAAGCACAAGAGTGGAGTCACCAGGACTAGGATGTTGGGAGGTCTTTATGTATTTGAGCTGGGCTGAGGATTTCAACAGGTGGAAGTGGTAGAGCTGAGAAACCCCTGTTGGAGTCCCGTGCCATGGAAGGAAAGGAACAGAGTCAGGAAAACTGTGTTTAGGGAACCATGCAGAATTTGATTGAAGAGAGAAATAGAAGCACAAGTGTGTGTGCGTGCACATGTGTTGTAAGAGACAGGAGGAGATAAGAAGACATGGCTTGATTCCACTTGGAGAAGATTCCAAAGCCAAACAAGAGCATTTGGAATCTGTTATAGGCAATGAAAAGTCATGGAAAGTTTTTTGAGCAGGAGAGTAACAGGCTAGGAGGGAAGGGGTTCCACATGGATGTTATGTGTACCAAATATTACACACTACAAAGGGTTTTTTTAAAACTAATTTATTTGTTTTTGGCTCTTTCTTACTGTGTACAGGCTTTCTCTAGTTGCAGTGTGCAGGCTTCTCATTGTGGCGGCTTCTCTCGTTGTGGAGCACAGGCTTTAGTGTGCATGGGCCTCAGAACTTGTAGTTCAAGGGCTCCAGAGCGCAGACTCAGTAGCTGTGGCACACGGGCTTAGTTGCTCTGTGGCATACGGGATCTTCTGGGACCAGGGATTTAACCCGTGTTTCCTGCATTGCAAGGCAGATTCTTAACCACTGGACCACCAGGAAAGCCCAAAAATGTTTTTTTTAATTGGCTCATTGTTGTCGTTCAGCAGAGACTGTGGCACTACCTTCTTTTCCTGCCTGCTGCCTCCGGAGTCATTTCCCAGAAGCCTCGATCCCTGGTGTGATTGCTCTAGTTCTCCTTACCCCAGCGCCAGCTTTGCCAAGGAATGCAGAGCTAAAGCAGGAAAGAACCCTGAAAACCACATCTCACCATTGCCAGTACCCAGTCAACAAGAACTCATCATCATGATGAGAGCCATGAAATATTTTCCTCAGATTCGAAGGTGGCATCTGTTCAAATTGGTTTTTCCTATTGGGTTCTCATAGCTCTACCACGAGCAGATCTTCTACACTGTTAGCTGCCAGACACGAGATGGAAAAAAAAAAAATTTTTTTTTAAATCATCAGTCTTTTCCCTCAGTTTTATAGTCCAGAATGTTCAAGCTGAAGCTTAGAGATTAACTCATTTTTCAGATGAGAACACTGAGGACCAGAGAGAAATGATTTGCATATAATTGCTGTGTGATCACTAGGTTATAACTTATTGCTTGGGCTATTTCCTGAGGTCTGCTATTCTAAAGAGTCTTGAGACTGAAGACTGTAAAGAGCAGGACAGTGGGAAAGTGATGATCTGTGAGGCACAGAGAAGAAAGAAAAAGGAACAGAAAAGGAAGACTCGTCCCTGTGGAGATCCCTAAAGAGATAGCAGTGCTTAAAACTGAGACAGCATTTTGCTAATTAATTAATTATCCTTCCGGCCCCTTTCCCACTAGTGGGGGAAGGGTCCAAGATGTATGTGAAGTACCTGTCAGTCTTGAACAGTCTCACAGAAAGCAATCCTAATAGACTAGTCTGGGTTTTGTTTTAGGAAAAATTTTCTCTCTGAAGATGATTTGTAAGCATGATTCTGTCAGAACATAAAACCACATAACCCAATGTGTTTCCAATTTTGTCCTAGCTTCCATAAAACTTCGAGCCAAATTCAGAGTCCAATTATAATCCAGTTCATTTTAGGTACCTGGCAACATCTATTCAGGCTTCCTTTACATGGTCTTTGGTCTGTTTTCTTCCCCATTTTTATCCCTAATTGTCTTTCTTTCATGTTGTAACTGATGAGTCGCCTAATATCCTCTTTAAAGTAGGCGGAATATAAATCTTACATAAACTAATCTGTGTTTACAGATTCTAAGGAGATTTGAACCAAAGAAGGAGAGCAGGATTATGAAGATGTGATTCCTGGCTTT
Organism: Bos taurus; assembly: GCF_002263795.3. NCBI lineage: Eukaryota > Metazoa > Chordata > Mammalia > Artiodactyla > Bovidae > Bos > Bos taurus. The sequence continues at coordinate 90,768,675 of NC_037357.1, forward strand.
GAATACCCAATAGGCTGTCAGGGGGCAATGTAGTGGAATTATTCTGCTTAGCCCCAAAGGACACAGCCAGAAGCAATGGGTGAAAATTACAGGGAGACAGATTCCCAGAGGGAAGTGCCGTCTCATAGGCGAAGCCTAGCGGAAAGAGTGAGTTAACCATCAATGGAAGTCTTCAAATAGTGGCCAGACGGCTTCACTTGAAGGGTCTATTGCATAGGAAATGTAAACATTGGATGGAAGTCTTGGATACGATGTTGTTAAAGGTTCTTTGTAAGCCCTAATATATGCAAACACAGTTCTAGATGTAGACAAGAAGACTGGGGAGGGGCAGGTGGGGAGAGGAGACAGGAAAGAAAGAAACAAAGGTTCATGGAATTCTGAAACATTTTCCCCAAAAGCAGTGAACCCTAACTGCTCCTGAGACCCTTGTAAAAGGGAAAACGGTCCAAAACTAGAGCTCAAGTCTGCACTTCCCCAGTCCTATTCTTTGTGAAGCCTAGAAGGCAGGAGAAATGGAAGCAACCACTCCACTGTTCCCACTGCCACCTAACTGGCCGGTATTCAAGGAAGAGCGGGTCAAGACTCTTAAAGCTAGAAGGGGCCTGAGGGATTTTGTAACCCCAACCTTTCATTTTAGAACCAAAGAGAACGAGGCTCAGAGAGTGGAAGGAGCCTGTGTATCTGTCAGCCACTTCACCAGACCCTATGCTGCTGAAGGCCAGAGACTTGTTCTGTTTACCTTTCCCCAAGCCCAGTCTGACCCCAGGTCCTTGCACATGACGTGTGCACGGTAAGCAGTTGGAAAATCGAATTGCCCAGGAGGGCTGGAATCAGAAGTTAGGTCTTTTGACCTCCAACCTATGATAATTTCCAAGACCAAATTTCATTCAGTTCAATTCCCCGGACATTTTATTTGGCATCTCTGTATGCCAGGCTTGGAGCTATAGCAAAAATGAACAAGATGCAGGCTGTGCCTTCAAGAAGCAAACAGCTCCTCCTGGGAGCTGGGCTCTTCCCCTCTCAGGCCCTGCACACCTGCTGTTTCTTTGCCATAGAAAGCTGTTTTCTGTTGCCTTTGCCTACTTACTGCCTATTCATTCTTCAGATCTCAGTTCAAATGTCAGTTCATCAGCAGCTCCTTCTCTCACTCCCAGATGAGGCAGAACCCTCTGGTACATGCTTTCGGTGAGTCCTTCTCCTTCCTTGAACTTAGCAAGTGTGTAATTACATATTGATTTGTGTGATTCTTTGTTTGCTTCCCTCCCACCTCCCTCTCTAGACTGTTAGCTCTACAAGGGCAGATATTCTGTCTGTTTTGCGCCACCACCCCCCCCACCCACTGTACCACAAATCTGGCAAAAAGCCTGGGACGTGGTAGGTAAACAATAAGCAATCTATGTTTGTTGAATGCATGAATCAACCATCTAATGGTATATATAGATAGATAAATTATAACTACAATTCGATATGATGACAGAAATAAGGTAATATGGAAATCAATTCTTTGGGAAAGAGAAAGCCAGCTCCTGTATCAATGTAGCTGCCTTGTAGAATGTATCTCTCACTCAGTAGCTTCAGTCATGTCTGACTCTCTGTGACCCTATGGACTGTAGCCCACCAGGCTCCTCTGTCCATGGGGATTCTCCAGACAAGAATACTGGAGTGGGTTGCCATACCCTCCTCTAGGGGATCTTCCCGACCCAGGGGTGGGATCAAACCCAGGTCTCTTTACCTCTCCTGCATTGGCTGGCAGGTTCTTTACCACTAGCGCCACCTGGGAGGCCCCTGTAGAATGTATATACTGCCAGAAAGTCAAAGCACGAGAGCAGGAAATCCGTGTGAAACTGCCTGTTGCATTCAGACAAACCAAAGCTATGTGTCAGCATCCCTGTACGTCCCCAGTCCTCTAAGAAAAGGGCGGTTCTGCCATAGTGGGGCAGAATAGGCAAGTGAGTGGCGATCAGGGTTTGGGCACAGTTGGCAAAATCAGACGGCATAGGGCTGGCAAGGCCAAAAGGAAGCTCCAGGAATTCAAGGTCCACAGATTTTTCTGTTCCTCAGGGTTCTCTTCTGGAGAAGGACTGAGAGGATTGGTCGGTCCTGGAATGACAGACACTTCCCTACGTTTTGGGCCGGTGGAGGTTTATACTTACTCCGAGGCATAAGAGAGTTTTGCCCTCTAGTGGTAATAATAATGATAACGATAGTGATAATAACAAGTAGGGGATGTGTGCCTTGCTAGGGTGACCAACTATCCCAGTTTGCTCAAGATAGTTTGTTTGAGCGCTGAAATTCTGCTTCCCAGGGAACCTCTCAGTCCCAGGCAAAATGGTACAGTTGGTCCCCTTGATGGTGTTCAACACACTCTGGATACGCATGATCTCATTAGATGGCTCATAAGCCCCATGGCCAGGAATCAGGATTCAGCTCCACAAATCTGCAGAGCTTTTAGAGATTCAGCCTGTTTTCCCAATGAGAAAAGATGGCCCAAGAGAAGGGAAGTAACTTCCTTTTTCAACATCATATTACAAAATGGCAGAACGAGGATCAGCATCTAGGTGTCCAGACCCACAGCTTCGTGCTGTGTGCCTCTGCCTGGCATGCCCTTACCTACTTTGTCAGTTTGTCTCTGCTCTACATCCTCCAGGAAGACTTCTGTAAATTACTCACCCCTTAATTCTTTCAGAAAGCTTCCCCCTCTGAAAGCCTGAAATATTCATTTGGCACTTAGCATGTGCTGTAAGTACTTTTTTTTTTTTTTTTAATCCTTTACATGTATAGCTAGAAAAAAAGGAAAGTTCCTTAGCCCCTCACCCCCAACCCCAGGCCATACTGGAGAGGAAAGCAACCTCTGGGTGGAATAGTCTCAGGGTGCCCATAGTTTCTTCAGGGACCCAAGGAAAGGGCATTTGGCATTGCAGAGCAAGGAAAGAATCAGAGAAAGCCTTTTGCAATCACCAGGTGGGATGGATTTGAGAGCAAAGAGTTGAACAGAGGTGAGAATACGTCCCTCTGCAGCATTGGGGGAAAGGAAAGTGAGTGAAGCCTTCCTTGCCCCAGTGATACCATCAGGGAATGGGTTCTAGTTTTCTTGCTACCAGAATTGCAGTGTCCTTCTCTGCTTCCCTGGTTCCTGACAAGGACCCCCCAAATCAGCTCTTGCCTCTCCCCTCCACTGAGACAAATTTGCAAACTCCCACATCTCTGTGGAAACGGCAGAGAGCAGGAGAGAAGAAAAAAGGAGAAAAATCCACCCACATGCCAACAAACTGGAAAAAAAAAATAACCCAGGCCTTGTTTCACTCAGCTGTTGGCTTGCTGCTCCCTCCTACTGTGGCGGCTGCTCCTGCCTCCTGGACACGGGCCTAGCTCTGTGCAGTCTCCCTTCCCACCCTGCGATGGCTTTCAATCCCCCTCCCTCCAACTCAGCTATGGGGAGGGAAGGTCCTGGAGCCCAGGGTAGGAAAGCTGGAAGGAAGGACTGACAGAGCCACCAAATGCTTAGAGACAGCTACAAACTCAATTCCCATCACTATTCCCCCAAACCATGCAGGAGACCCTCTTCTCACCCCAGGGACAAAGTCAAGGAGTTCTCCCCTACCAGGCAACCTCTCCCTCAGATACCCCTGCCCCTTGAAACCTCTGCTGCCTCTCTCTACCATTTCATGTCTAAACTCTGTTTTCGGTCTAACTCCCTCTACTCCAATCTTTTCATGCCCTATTCTTTCTTCACCTTCTGCCCCAGTTCTGGAAACCACATATTTTTTTTAAAAAAATGGAATGTGTTTCTAGGAAAGGAGGGCTCTGGTCATCACTATTAGGAACTACCGAGGAAAACAGAGATGTTTAGCCTGCAGGAGAGATTATTTGAGCTCAAAAAATTATGGAAAGATGGAACCACAAGGAACTTTCTGGATTACCTCGTCCAACTCTTCATTTTCTAGTTAAGGTGACTGAGGCCCAGAGATGAGAGAAGACCTGGACTGTCATGGAGAAGGGACAGCTTTGGTCTGTGGGCCTCCAGAAAACTGAAGGAGAACCAGTGGGTGAAAGATAGAAAATAGATTTAAATGACAGTTTTGTTTCTTCTTTCCAAATCCCTATTCCTGTTATTTCACTTCCTTCCCTTATGGTGCAGGATCTCCAATTCAACGCTGAACAAAAGGAGTGATAATGGGCATCCCTGTCTTGTTACTTATCTTAAAGGGAAAATTTTCAGTGTTCAACCATTATATACATTCCCTGTGGGATTTTGGAGGATGCTTTTCATCAGTTTAAGGAAGTTCCCTCTTATTCCTAACATGCTTAGAACATTTTTTTGTCACTAACAGGTGTTAAGTTTTATCAAAGTCTCAGCATCTTTCATAATGATTGTAAGTTATTTTTTCTCTTCTAATCTGTTTATATGGTCAAGAATGCAGTGCTAAGCTCAAGTGAAAGATGAAATTTCTAACACAAAAAATCATCCAAAGAGGCACTGGCTGCCTTATGGATCAAGCAGTCAGCTCCAAGGGACTGGGAATGTTCAAACAGAAGTGCAGCCATTCAATAAATATTTAGGTGCCTACTCTGCTCTAGGTGCTGACAATTCAGTGATGAAGAGGGTCCCTGCTCTCCCGGTGGTCACATTTTAGAGAAAGGATGACAGATATAAACAACCAACAAATATAGGAACAGGATCATTTCAGAAAGTAAAAGTGTTTTGAAAATATTGTACAAAGGTAATGTGACTGGGTAGATGTGGGGAACAAGATTAAATAGTCAGTGAAGGTCTCTGGACAGATTTGGGATATATTTTTACCTGAACAGCACTATCAATCAACTTGACCACATTGTCACTTAAAGATTAGTCAGGCAAAGTCTCTCCTAGGAGGGAGAGTTGAGGTGAGATTGAATGACAAGAAAGTGATCATTTCAGGAAGATCCAGAGACATGGCTTCCCAAGCAAGGTGAAACACAAGGGTGAAAGCCGTAGAGTGGGAATGATCTTGGGGTATTTAAGGGATTACCAGTCAGAAGAAGTCTGATTGGTACTAAATGAAGTAGGAGAGAAATTCTGAAGCAAGCCTGTGTAGGACCATGCCAGCCATAAAAAGGTGTTTATTCCAGGTACAATGACAAGCCACTAGAGGGTTTTGAGCTGGGATTGACATGTCTATGATCATTCTGTCTGATATGTGGGAAATGGATTATAGTGGGAGGAAAACTGAAAACAGGTAGACCAGTTAGGAGGCTAGTGATGAGACCAGTCAGAAGGTCTAAGCAGGAGACCAAAATAGCTTAGACTAGGAGAGTGATGATGAAGAAAGATAAGTGTAAAGATTTCGGATCTATTTTTATCTATTTAAATTTTTTTTAATAATTTTATTTTTAACTAAGTTTTCTGGATTTTTTTAAAATGTAAAATTCAGGTTTGTTTCTTTTTTTTTTTAAATCTGTGAACCATTCTTTTTTTAAATTAATTTACAGCAGTATCAATCAACTTGATCTCATTGGCACTTACAGAGTACTCCTTCTGACAACAGCAGAGTATACATTTTCTCAGTTTGCAACAAATGCTTATCAAGGTAGACCATATTCTGGGCCATAAAACACATCTTAACAAATTTAAAAGAACAGAAATCATACAAAATATGTTCTCAGACTACAATGGAATTAAACTAGAAACCAGCAACAGAAAATTTCCAGGAAATCCCCAAATGTTTATAAATTAAACAATATACTTCTAAATAACATACGTGTCAAAGAAGAAGTCTCAAGAGAAAATTTTAAATATTTTGAGTTAAATGAAAAATACAATTTATGCTGTAGCAGATTCATTTCAATATTTGGCAAAACTAATACAATATTGTAAAGTTTAAAAATAAAATAAAAAAAAATACAATTTATGAAAATTTGGAGGACTGTGGAAAATCCCGAACAATCTACAAAAAAAAAAAAAAAAAACCTTTTCTGGTATATATAGCAAGGCTACAGAATACAAGGTTGATACACAAACATCAGTTGCTTTCCTATATGCCAGTAGTAAAAATTAGAATTTGAAATTTTAAGAAAATGGTACTACTTACAATAGCTGCAAAACAATGAATTAAGTATAAATATAAAAAAATATGTACAGTATCTGAATGTGGAAAATTACAAAACATTAATGAAAGAAATCAAAGAATATCTAAATAAATGGAGAGATAGTCCATGTTCATGAATTGTTGTTGTTTAGGTTCTAAATCATGTCTGACTCTTTTGCAACCCCATAGACTGTAGACCACTAGGCTTCTCTGTCCATGGGATTCTCCAGGCAAGAATACTGAAGTGGGTTGCTATTTCCTTTTCCAGAGGATCTTCCTGACCTAGGGATCAAATCCACATCTGCTGCATAGCAGGCGGATGCTTTATCACTGAGCCACCTGGGAAGCCCATGAATAGGAAGTCTCAATATTGTTAAAATATCCCAAATTGATCTACAGATTCAACATAGATTCAGTCAAAACCCTGCTGAACTATTTTGTAGATATAGACAAAGTGATTCAAAAATTCATATGGAAAAGAAAAGATCTAGTCCACCAAAACAACATTGAAGAAGAAAGTTGGAGGATACTACCCAATTTCAAGATAGCTACAGTACCTGAAGCTATAGTACATAAAATAGTGGAATGGAATAAATTTTAAGGTAGAGCTAAAAATCTTGTTGATGGATGTATGGGGTGAAGAACAGAAAGAATCAAGAAGGATGAGAAGGGAGGAAGATTGGGTTAGATACCTTTTTAAATTTCTTCCAAACTTTGTTTTGATAAAAAGTTGTAAGATCTATGATTTCTTGACCTGACTCACATATTTCTTCTAACTCATTACAGTTATACTTGGGGCTGGGATTTCCCTAGTTATTGACTCCATACCTCCAAGCTCAGGCCCATTCCCTCCCCTTTTCTCTTCTGTGGAGGGTGTCCTGGGGACTCTGCAAGTAAGAGCCAATGAGCAAGGTGAATGCTGCCTCTAGTCTTGATTTTAAGAGGCTTCAAGCTCCATGGTCAAAGTCTGATTACCCTATAATTAATGTGTTAATAAAGCATGAGGGAGAAGCTGAGGAAGAAAAAGAGGAAGAGAAGGAGAAAGAGGAAAATTGAAGAAGGAGAGATGGGAGAGGAAGGAAAATGAAAGACTAAATGATCTGTTGGCACAAAGAGGGGAGAGGAGCAGGCCATGGTGGCACACAGTAGCCTCCTGAGGCAGAATACATCTAGCCCTGCTAGCCTCAGTCCATGTCCTCAGCACTAGCCCTTCCTTATTTGTGGCCCTAAGAGAAAGTTGTTTAGTCGCTCAGTTGTGTCTGACTCTTTTCGACCCTATGGACTGCAGCAAAGGACCAGGCTTGCCTGTCCTTCACTATCTCCCCGAGTTTTCTCAAACTCATGTCCACTGAGTTGGTAATGCTATCTAACCATCTCATCCTCTGCTGCCCCCTTCTCCTTTTGCTTTCAATCTTTTCCAGCATCAGGGTCTTTTCCAATGAGTTGGCTCTTCGCATCAGGTGGTCAAAGTATTGGAGCTTCAGCTTCAGCATCAGTCCTTCTAATGAATAATTAGGGTTGATTTCCTTTAGGATTGACTGGTTTGATCTCTTTGCTGTCTTGCAGAGAGACTGTTATATGGAGAAATGGGTCTTTGTAGTAACTACATCTGGTCAGAGTGGGTGGGATCGGGGTAGCAGGGAGGAGGGGATGAAAGTATCAATAAATGGATGGAGTTATATCAATGGTGTTATACTTTATTTTGAGTCACAGACCTGTCTGAGCATATAATGAAAGCTATGGCTTATACATTCTCCCCAGAGAAATGCTAATACACACAATCATACCAAATTTTGCCTTCAATTCAGCATAAGCATTCATGGATTCTCTGAAACATTCCAGGATCCATGAACCCCTGATAGAATTCTGAACAAGAGAATATTTACGAGGTAAAAATCAGCATGCTTACTGAATGGATTTCATGTGGTAGTTAACAGAGTGAGTCAGGGAAGAAGCCTGGATTTATGACTTAAGTGGCTGGCTGGATGATGGAGGAATTCACTGACACAGAGTAAAGAGTAGAACCAGGAGAGTGTAGTGTCAGAGAAATCAAGGGCAAATCATCTTCCAAAATAGAAGGAATGGTTAACATGCCAAATATTACACAAAACAAAGCCTGGAAACCAACCACTAGATTTAGCAATAAGATCATTGGTAGCCTTGCAGAGAACATGGAGTGGTGGGGGTGGATGGCAAATTACAATGGGTTAAGAAGGAAGAAGTGGAGGCCAAAATGTAATGGGTTAAGAGGTGATCAAAGGAAAAAAGATAAAGGAAAACAGTGAACAGGGAGTATGGACAGGAGTACAAATAATGTTCTCAAACTGTTCACCCCTGACAGAGACAGAGATACCCTGACTAGGCTCTGAGGCACTTGTTATCCTTTTTTTGTGTGTGGTGAGAACATTTTAAGTTTTACTCTCTTAACCAATTTCAATTATACAATACAGTGTTATCAACTCTAGTCATCATGCTGCTGCTGCTGCTGCTAAGTTGCTTCAGTCGTGTCCGACTCTGTGCAACCCCATAGACAGCAGCCCACCAGGCTCCCCCGTCCCTGGGATTCTCCAGGCAAGAACACTGGAGTGGGTTGCCATTTCCTTCTCCAGTGCATGAAAGTGAAAAGTGAAAGCGAAGTCGCTCAGTCATGTCCAACTCCTAGCAACCCCATGGACTGCAGCCTACCAGGCTCCTCTGTCCCTGGGATTCTCCAGGCAAGAACACTGGAGTGGGTTGCCATTTCCTTCTCCAGTGCATGAAAGTGAAAAGTGAAAGTGAAGTCGCTCAGTCATGTCCAACTCCTAGCAACCCCATGGACTGCAGCCTACCAGGCTCCTCCGTCCATGGGATTTGCCAGGCAAGAGTACTGGAGTGGGGTGCCATTGCCTTCTCCAGTCATCATGCTAGATTCTCACAAATCTCATTAGATTCTCACACCTTATTCATCATATACCTGAAAGTCTACCCTTTTATCAACCTCTCCCCATTCCCTCCACCAACTCCCAGCCTTTGGCAACCACTTTTCTACTGTCTGTTTCTATGAGTTTAACTCTCTCTCTTTTTTCCTAAAGATTCCTCATGTAAGGAATACCATACAATATTTCTCTTTTTCTGTTTGGCTTATATCACTTAACATAATGCCCTCAAGTTTCATCCATGTTGTAGCAAATGGTAGGATTTCCTTCTTTTTGTGGCTGAATAATATTCCATCGTGTGTGTGTGTATTACATTTTTTTCTTTCATTGATGGACACTTAGGTTGCTTCCATATCCTGGCTTTTATGAATAATGCTGGGTGAACATGGGAGTGCTGATATCTTTTGAGATCCTGTTTTCATTTCATTTGGATATATATATAGAAATGGAATTGTTGGATCATAGTGTAGTTCTAGTTTTAATTTTCTGAGGAACCTACATACTGTTTTCCATAGTGGCTGCACCAATTTACATTCCCAGCAACAGAGCACAAGGTTTCCTTTTTCTCCATATCTTTGCTGCCGTTTGTTATCTCTTGTCTTTTTTTTTTATTATTATAGCCATTCTAACAACTATGAAGTTATATCTGTAGTTTTGATATGCATTTCCTGATGATTAGTGATGCTGAGCACCTTTCATGTACCTGTTAACCAGTTGACAATTTGTATGTCTTCTTTGGGAAAATGTCCATTCAGTTCCTCTGCCTGTTTTATAATCATATTGTTTGAAATGGAAACCCACTCCAGTATTCTTGCCTGGAGAATCCCATGGATGGAGGAACCTGGTAGGCTACAGTCCATGGTCGCAAAGAGTCAGACACGACTGAGCGACTTCACTTTCACTTTGGGTTTTTTCACTATTGAGTTGCATGAGTTCTTTATGTATTTTAAATATTAACTCTTATCAGACATATTATTTGCAAATATTTTACCCATTCTGTAGGCTGCCTTTTCACTCCTTTGCTGTGCAGAAGTTTTTAGTTCACTTGCTTGTTTTTGTTTTTGTTGCCTTTGCTTTTGGTATCAAATCCAAAAAATCATTGCCAAGACCAATGTCAAGGACCTTATACCTTATGTTTTCTTCTAGGTGTTATATGGTTTTGGGTCTAACATTCAAGTCATTAATTCATTTTTACTTTATTCTTGTGTTTGTTGTAAGATAAGGGTCCAGTTTCATTCTTTGCATATGTCTGCCCTATTTGGTCAGCACCATTTACTGAATAAACTATCCTTCCCCCATTGTGTATTCTTGACTCCTTTGTCACAAATAAATTGACCAATATATGCATGGGTTTATTTCTGGGCTCCCTATTCTCTTCCATTGATCAACATGTCTGCTTTCATGCCAATAACATATTGTTTTTCTTCCAGTTTAATTGAGATATAATTGACATACAGCACTGTATAAGTTTAAGGTGTACAACCTAATGACTTGACATACAAATATTGTGAAATGATTATCACAAAAAGTTTAGCTAACATCCATCACTTCATATAGTTACAAAATTTTTTCTTCCTTGTAATGAGTACTTTTAGGGGCTAATAACATGCTGTTTTGATTACTATAGCTTTGTAATATAGTTTGCAATTAGGAACTGTGATGTTTCCAGCTTTGTCCTTCTTTCTCAAGATTGCTTTGGCTATTTGGGGGTCTTTTGTGGTTTCAACAATTTTAGTATTGTTTGTTTCTATGAAAAAAAATTTATTGGAATTTTGATAAGGACTGCTTTGAATCTGTACATTGCTTTAGACAGTATGACTATTTTAATATTAATTCTTCCAATCCATGAACATGAAGAATATTTCCATTTTTTGTGTGTCTTCTAGTTCTTTCATCAATGTCTTAGAGTTTTTAAGGTACTGATCTTTCACTTCTTTGGTTAAATTTATTCCTATGTATTTTATTATTTTTGATGCAATTGTAAATGGATTGTTTTCTTAATTTTTCTTTCTTTAAAAAAAACTATTTATTTGTGCTGGGTCTTAGTTGTGACATGTGGGATCTAGTTCCCTGACCAGGGCTTGAACCTGGGTCCCCTGCATTGGGAGCACATAGTCTTAACCACTGGACCACCATGGAAGTCCCTTAATTTCTCTTTCTGATAGTTCATTGCTAGTATGTAGAAATGCAACTGATTTTTTTGTACATTGATTTTTTTTTTGGTATATTGATTTTGTATCCTGAGATTTTACTGAATTTGTTGGTTAGTTTTTTTGTGGAGTGTTCAGGGTTTTCTATATATAATATTATGTCATCTGCAAATACAGAAAGTTTTAATTCTTCCATTCCAATATGGATGCCTTTTATTTCTTTCTCTTGCCTAATTGCTCTGGCTACAACTTCTAGTACTATGTGGAACAAAAGTAGTGAAAGTGGGCATGCTTGTCTCATTCTTCATCCTAGAGGATAAGCTTTCAGCTTTTCACCATTGAGTATAATGTTATCTGTACATTGCTTTAGACAGTATGGCCATGTGTGTTAGTTATTCAGTCATGTCTGATTCTTTGCAACCCCATGGACTGTAGCCCTCGGGGCTCAGATGTCTATGGAATTCTCCATGAATACTGGAGTGGGCTGCCATCCCTTTTTCCAGGGGATCTTCATGACCCAGGGATAGAAACTGGGTCTGTTGCACTGCAGGCAGATTCTTTACCATCTGAGCCACCAGGGAAGCTTGCCCTATATGACCTTTATTATGCTGCAGTACATTCTCTCAGTATACCAAGTTTGTTGAAAGTTTTTGTTTATGAATGGATGTTGAATTTTGTCAAAGGTTTTTTCTGCATCTATTAGGATAATCATATAATTTATATCCTTCATTTTGTTAATGCAGTGTATCACATTTATTGGTTTGTGGATAATCACCCTGGCATCCCTGGAATAAATCCCACTAGATCATGTTGTATTATCCTTTTGATGTGGTACTGAATACAGGATATTGACCTATAATTTTCTTTGCTTCTAGTGCTCTTATATGGTTTTGGTATCTGGGTAATGCTAGCCTCATAAAATGAGACTGGAAGTGTTTCCTCCTATTTTGGGGAAGAGTTTGAGAAGGATTGTCACTTATTTTTCTTTTAACGTTTGGTAGAATTTACCAGTGGAGCCATCTTGTCCAGGGCTTTTATTTGTTGGAAGGCTTTTGATTACTGACTCAATCAACTTATTGGTAACTAGTCTGTTCAGATTTTCTATTTCTTCACAATTCAGTCTTGGTAAGTTGTATGTTTCCAGGAATTTATCCTTTTCTTCTTGGTTGCCCAATTTGTTGACATTTAATTGCTCATAGTAGTCTCTTATAAGTCTATGCATGTCTGTGGTAAATGAGTAATAACTCCTCTTTCACTTCTAATTTTATTGATTTAGGTCTTCTATTTCTTTTTAAGTCTAGCTTAAGATTTGTCTATCTTTTTTTTTAATCTCTTAGTTTCATTGATCTTTTCTGTTTTCTTTTTTGTTTCTATTTCATTTATTTCCACTCTGATCTTTATTTCCTTCTTTCTATTAACTTTGGGCTTATTTTATTCTTTTTCTATTCCTTGAATTGTAAAGTTAGAATTTTTATTTAAGATTTTCATTCTTAATGTAGGTGTTCATCATTATGAACTTCTTTCTTAGAACTGCTGCATCTCAGGGAATTCTCTGGTGGTCCAGTGGCTAAGATTCCACACTTCCAATGCAGGGGTCCTGGGTTTGATCCCTGGTCAGGGAACTAGATCCTACATGTCACAACTGAAGATCCCATATGCAGCAACTAAGAGATCCTGCATGCTGCAACAATGCTTGAAGATCCCATGTGCCACAATTAAGACCTGGTGCAGCCAAATAAATGAATACTTTTATCTTTCAATTTCTCCTTTGAGTCATTGGTTGTTAAGTAGCATGTTGTTTAATCTTCCTGTATTTGTGAATTTTCCAGTTTTTTTCCTTGTAATTGATTTCTAGTTTCATACCATGTGGTTGAAAAAGAAGCTTGATATGATGCTTCAGTCATCTTAAATTTATTATGATTTTTCTATGGCCTAACATTACTTTGCCAACAAAGGTCCGTCTAGTCAAGGCTATGGTTTTTCCTGTGGTCATATATGGATGTGAGAGTTGGACTGTGAAGAAAGCTGAGCGCCGAAGAATTGATGCTTTTGAGTTGTGGTGTTGGAGAAGACTCTTGAGAGTCCCTTGGACTGCAAGGAGATCCAACCAGTCCATTCTGAAGGAGATCAGCCCTGAGATTTCTTTGGAGGGAATGATGCTGAAGCTGAAACTCCCGTACTTTGGCCACCTCATGAGAAGAGCTGACTCATTGGAAAAGACTCTGATGCTGGGAGGGATTGGGGGCAGGAGGAGAAGGGGACGCCAGAGGATGAGATGGCTGGACACATCACTGACTCGAGGGACTTGAGTCTGAGTGAACTCGAGTTTGTGATGGACAGGGAGGCCTGGCGTGCTACGATGGGGTTGCAAAGAGTCGGACACGACTGAGCGACTGAACTGAACTGAACTGAACTGAACATATGACTTAACCTGGGAAATGTTCTACGTGTATTTGAGTAGAAAATGTATTCCACTTCTCTTGGATAGAGTGTTCTTGTGTTGTTTTAAAAAACAGCTTTATTGGGGTATAATTACATAGCATGAAATTCACCTGCTTTTTTTTTTTTTTTCCACCAGGAAAGCTAAATATGTGCCAAACTGATATTTAAAGAAAGAGAAAAAATTGACAGACGATAAATAGAGCTAAGTGAGAGTCAGACTCTTCATGGCTTTTGGAACTCTGCTCTGAGCAGTTAAACTACAAAAGTGAGTTACAGAGGGGAGGAAAGACCATGTTCTTTGGCATCAGGTAGAGATGGATTTGGAGAAGGCAATGGCACCCCATTCCAGTACTCTTGCCTGGAAAATCCCATGGATGGAGGAGCCTGGTAGGCTGCAGTCCATGAGATCACTAAGAGTCGGCACAACTGAGCGACTTCACTTTGTTTTTGTTTTTTTTTTCTTTTCTTCCAAGGAGCAAGTGTCTTTTTTTTTTTTTAATTTTTCAGCACTTTATTATTTTTTTTTATTTTATTTGATAAATTTAACGCCTTTTATTGCCATACCTCATTTTACTGTGCTTTGCTTTAGTGAGCTTTATAGATACATGTTTTTTTTTTTTTTTTCCTTGTTAATTTTCTGTTTAGTTGATCTATCCATAAGTGTGAGTGGGGTATTAAAGTCTCCCACTATTATTGTGTTATTGTTAATTTCTCCTTTCATACTTGTTAGGATTTGTCTTACATACTGCGGTGCTCCAGTGTTGGGTGGATATATATTTATAATTGTTATATCTTCTTCTTGGATTGATCCTTTGATCATTATGTAGTGACCTTCTTTGTCTCTTTTCACAGCCTTTGTTTTAAAGTCTAATTTATCTGATACGAGTATTGTGACTCCTGCTTTCTTTTGGTCCCAATTTGCATGGAAAATCTTTTTCCAGCCCTTCACTTTCAGTCTGTATGTGTCCCCTGTTTTGAGGTGGGTCTCTTGTAGACAACATATGTAGGGGTCTTGTTTTTGTATCCATTCAGCCAGTCTTTGTCTTTTGGTTGGGGCATTCAACCCATTTACAAAGCCCATAAACAAAGATCAAACACAAAGAACAAATATTAAAAGCAGCAAGGGAAAAACAACAAATAACACACAAGGGAATTCCCATAAGGATAACAGCTGATCTTTCAATAGAAACTCTTCAAGCCAGGAGGGAATGGCAAGACATACTTAAAATGATGAAAGAAAATAACCTACAGCCCAGATTATTGTACCCAGCAAGGATCTCATTCAAGTATGAAGGAGAAATCAAAAGCTTTTCAGACAAGCAAAAGCTGAGAGAATTCTGCACCACCAAACCAGCTCTCCAACAAATACTAAAGGATATTCTCTAGACAGGAAACACAAAAATGGTGTATAAACTCGAACCCAAAATAATAAAGTAAATGGCAACGGGATCATACTTATTAGTAATTACCTTAAACGTAAATGGGTTGAATGCCCCAACCAAAAGACAAAGACTGGCTGAATGGATACAAAAACAAGACCCCTACATATGTTGTCACCTGCTTTAATTCTACAATTCAATTAATTTTAGCATATTTACAGAATTGTACTATTATCACCACAGTCCACTTTTAGGACATTTCTATCTCCCCAGAAAGATCCTTCATGCTCATTTATAGTCACTCTCCATCCATGCTGCCAGACCCAGGCAACCACTAATCTACTTTCTGCCTCTACAGATTTGCAACTTTTGGAAATTTCATAATAATGGACTCATAATATGTGAGGTTTTGTGTGTGTGTGCATGGCTTCTTTCATTGAGCATAATGGTTTTTTGTTTGTTTTGAGCAAAATGTTTTTAAGATTCATTTTTTATTTTCATTGCCAAATGGTATGGATATATCACTTTGTTCATGCATTCACCAGTTGGTGAACATTTGGGTTCTTTCCACCTTTTGGTTATTATAAATAATGCTATGAACATCCAAGTACAGTTTTTCATGCAGACATATGTTTTCATTTCTCTTAGGTAGATAACTAAGACTAGAGTTTCTGGGTCACATGGTAAATTTATGTTTAACTTTTTTGAAAATGGAGGCAATTATTTTTTAAATTGAGCTAAAATGCACAAAACATAAAACAATTTTAAAGTGTACAATTCAGTGAAAATACATAGATGATGTTGTGCAACTATCACTTTTATCTATTTACACAATATTTTCATCATCCCAAATGGAAACCGTGTACCCATTAGCCAGTCACTCCTCACTCCCTCCTTGTGCCCAGCCCTGGGAAACAATCTGCTGTCTATAAGAATTTACCTTTACTGGACATTTCATGTAACTGGAATCATATAATATGTGATCTATTGTGTCTGACTTCTTTCACTTACATAATGTTTTTAAGGTTCATCCATGCTGTAGCATGTATTGGTACTTCATTCCTTTTTATGATTAAATAATATTCCATCATATGGGTATACCACCATTTTGTTTTATCCATTCATCAGTTTATGAACATTTGGGTTGTTTCTACCTTTTGGATATTGTGAATAGCACTATTATGAACATTTATGTACAAGTATTTGTTTAAATATCTTTTTTCAATTATTTTGGGTATATGCCTTAGTGGAATTGCTGGGTCATGTGGAAGTTCTATGTTTATCTTTTAGAAAAAGTGCCAAACTGATTTCCACAGCAGCTACACCATTTTACATTCCCATGAGCAATGTACGAAGTTCCAGTTTCTCTAAATCTTGCCAGAACTTATTTTCCTTTATTTTATTAGAGCCATCCTAGTGGGTGTAAAGTGGTATCTCATTGTAGCTTTGATTTGCATTCCTCTGATGACTGATAGTGGGAATTTTTTCCATGAGTTTCATGGTCATTTGTATGTCTTCTTTGGAGAAATTTCTACTCAAGTCCTTTTCCCATTTTTCAATTGTGTTGTTTTTGTTGCTGAGTTGTAAAAATTCTTTCTGTATTTTAGATACAAGTCCCTTATCAGATGTATGATTTGAAAATAATTTCTCCTACTCTGTAGCTTATCTTTTCACTTTCTTGATGGTGTTCATTGATGCACAAAAGTTTTTTTTAATAAAGTCCAAATCATCTTTTTTTTCTTTTGTTGATTGTGCTTTTAATGGCCAAATCCAAGTCTACAAAGATTTACACTTATGTTTTCATATAGAAGTTCTATTGTTTTAGCTCTTACATTTAGGTATTTGATTTGTTTTCAGTTAAATTTTATAGATGGTGTAAGGTAAAGAGTTCAATATTTTTTTGCATGTGGTTAACCAGTTATCCCACAACAATTGTGGTGAGGCTGGTCTTCCATGTTGAAAATCAATTGACCATAGGTATTTGGGTTTATTTTGGACTCCAAGTTCTATTCCATTGATCTATAAGTCTGTCTTTATGCCAGTACCACACTGTTTGGATCACTGTAGTAAGTTTCAAAACTGGGGAATGTGAGTCCCTCAACTTTGCTTTCCTCTTTCAAGACTATTTTGGCTATGTGAGGTCCCTTGCAGTTCCATATGAATATTAGGCTCAACTTTTCTTTTTCTGAAGAAAAGGTCAGTGGGATTTTGATAGGAATTAAACTCAACATGTAGACAGATCTGGGTAGTATTGCCATTTTAAATTGTTAAAACTTTCAATCCATGAACATGGGATATCTTTCCATTTATTTAGGTCTTCTTTAATTTCCTTCAGCAAAGAATCTGCCAATGCCAGAGACACAGGTTATATATCCCTGGGTCAGGAAGATCCCTTGGAGAAGAAAATGGTAACCCACTCTAGTATTCTTGTCTGGGAAATCCCATGGACAGAGGAGCCTGGCGGGCTACAGTCCATGAGGTTGCAGAAGAGTCAGACACAACTTAGTAACTAAACAACAAACGACGAATCTTTTGTAGTTTTCAGCATGCAAGTCTTCCATCTCATTGGTTAAATTTATTCCTCTGTATTTTATTCCTTTTGATGCTATTGTAAATAGGTCAATTTTTTTATGTTATAAGAGACCTGAACGTGTTTAAAGGATGAGCC
This sequence comes from Bos taurus, assembly GCF_002263795.3. NCBI lineage: Eukaryota > Metazoa > Chordata > Mammalia > Artiodactyla > Bovidae > Bos > Bos taurus. The sequence goes on from NC_037357.1 coordinate 90,786,294, forward strand.
AATAGAGAGGGAGATATGAAAGATACAGGAGGGAGAGAGGAAACTGAAATATCAAGGTTTCCCTGAGTGGGCACAGAGCACCAATGGAAGGATCGGTCAGCATGATAAATGACACCATTTCCAGTGTGACAGAAGGGAAAGAGCAGGGATCGGTCAGGTTAGAATCTCATGAGTTTGCAGGTAGTTTGTGGCAAGAAGTTGGGAACATTGCTGTTTGGGGTTTCTATTTTAAGTGCAGTAGGAGGTGACAACACGTGGTCCACTGAAGAAGGGAATGGTAAACCACTCAGTACTTTTGCCTTGAGAACCCCATGAACAGTATGAAAAGGCAAAAAGATATGACACTGAAAGATGAATTCCCCAGGTCAGTAGGTGCCCAATATGCTACTGGAGAAGAGTGGAGAAATAACTCCAGAAAAAATGAAGAGATGGAACCAAAGCGAAAACAATGCCCAGTTGTGGATGTGACTGGTGATGGAAGTAAGTCTGATGCTGTAAACAACAATATTTCATAGGAACCTGGAATGTTAGGTCCATGAATCAAGGTAAATTAGAAGTGGTCAAACAGGAGATGGCAAGGGTGAACGTCGACATTTTAGGAATCAGTGAACTAAAATGGACTGGAATGGGCAAATTTAATTCAGATGACCATTATATCTACTACTATGGGCAAGAATCCCTTAGAAAAAAATGGAGTAGCCCTCATAGTCAACAAAAGAGTCTGAAATGCAATTCTTGGGTGCAGTCTCAAAAATGACTGAATGATCTCTGTTTGTTTCCAAGGCAAGCCATTCAATATCACAGTAATCCAAGTCTATGCCCCAAGCAGTAATACTGAAGAAGCGGAAGTTGAATGGTTCCATGAAGACCTACAATACCTTCTAGAGCTGACACCCAAAGAAGATGTCCTTTTCATCATAGGGGACCGGAATGCAAAACCAGGAAGTCAAGAGATACCTGGAGTAACAGGCAAGTTTGGCCTTGGAGCACAAAATGAAGCAGGGCAAAGGCTAACAGAGTTTTGCCAAGAGAACGCACTGGTCATAGCAAACACCCTCTTCCAACAGCACTAGAGAAGACTCTACACATGGACATCACCAGATGGTCAACACTGAAATCAGACTGATTATATTCTTTGCAGCCAAAGATGGAGAAGCTCTATACAGTCAGCAAAAACAAGACTGGGAGCTGACTGTGGCTCAGATCATGAATTCCTTATTGCCAAATTCAGACTTAAATTGAAGAAAGTAGGGAAAACCACTAGACCATTCAGGTATGACCTAAATCAAATCCTTTATAATTATACAGTGGAAGTGACAAATAGATTCAAGGGATGAGATCTGATAGAAAGACTGCCTGAAGAACTATGGATGGAGATTAGTGACATTTTACAGGAGGCAGTGAGCAACACCATCCCCAAGAAAAAGAAAAGCAAAAAGGCAAAATGGTTGTCTGAGGAGGCCTTACAAATAGCTGAGAAAAGAAGAGAAGCTAAAGGCAAAGGAAAAAAGGAAAAATATACCCATTTGAATGCAGAGTTCCAAAGAATAGCAAGGAGAGATAAGAAAGCCTTCCTCAGTGATCATTGCAAAGAAATAGAGGAAAACAACAGGATGGGAAAGACTAGAGATCTCTTCAAGAAAATTAGAGATACCAAGGGAATATTTCATGCAAAAATGGGCTCGATGAAGGACAGAAATGGTATGCACCTAACAGAAGAAGATATTAAGAAGAGGTGGCAAGAATACACAGAAGAACTATACAAAAAAGATCTTCATGACCCAGATAACCATGATGGTATGATCACTCACCTAGAGCCACACATTCTGGAATGCAAAGCCAAGCGGGCCTTAGGAAGCATCTCTAAGAACAAAGCTAGTGGAGGTGATGAAATTCCAGTTGATCTATTTTAAGTCCTCAAAGATAATGCTGATAAAGTGCTGCACTCAATATACCAGCAAATTTGGAAAACTCAGCAGTGGCCACGGAACTGGAAAAGGTCAGTTTTCATTCCAATCCCAAAGAAAGGCAATGCCAAAGAATGCTCAAACTACCGCACAATTGCACTCATCTCACACGCTAGCAAAATAATGCTCAAAATTCTCCAAGCCAGGTTTCAACAGTATGTGAACCGAGAACTTCGAGATGTTCAAGCTAGATTTAGAAAAGGCAGAGGAACCACAGATCAAACATCTGTTTGATCATCAAAAAAGCAAGAGAATTCCAGAAAAACATCTACTTCTGCTTTATGTCAAAGCCTTTGACTGTGTGGATCATGATAAACTGTGGAAAATTCTTAAGAGATGGGAGTACCAGCCCACCTTACCTGCCTCCTGAGAAATCTGTACGCAGGTCAAGAAAATAGTTAGAACCAGAAATGGAACAATAGATTGGTTCCAAATTGGGAAAGGAGTATGTCAAGGATGTATATTGTTACCCTGCTCATTTAACTTATATGCAGAGTACATCATGCGAAATGCCATGCTGGATGAAGCACAAGGTGGAATCAAGATTGTCAGGAGAAATATCAATAACCTCAGATACCCAGATGATACCATCCTTATGGCAGAAAGCGAAGAAGAATTAAAGAGTCTCTTGATGGAAGTGAAAGAGGAGAGTGAAAATGTTGGCTTAAAAACATTCAAAAAACTAAGATCATGGCATCTGGTCCCATCAGTTCATAGCATATAGATGGGGAAACAATGGAAACACTGCAGATTTTATTTTCTTGGGCTCCAAAATCACTGCAGATGGTGACTACAGCCATGAAATTAAAAGACGCTTGCTCCTTGGAAAAAAAGCTATGACCAACCTAGGCCACATATTAAAAAGCAGAGACATTACTTGGCTGACAAAGGTCCATCTAATCAAAGCTATGGTTTTTCCAGCAGTCGTGTATGGATGCAAGAGTTGGGCTATAAAGAAAGCTGAGCACCAAAGAATTGATGCTTTTGAACTGTGGTGTTGAAGAAGACTCTTGAGAGTCCCTTGGACCACAAAGAGATAAAACCAGTTAATCCTAAAGGAAATCAGTCCTGAATATTCATTGGAAGGACTGATGCTGAAGCTGATGCTCCAACACTTTGGCCACCTGATGGGAAGAACTGACTCCTTGGAAAAACCCTGATGCTGGGAAAGATTGAAGGCAAGAGGAGAAGGGGACAACAGAGGATGAGATGGTTGGATGGCATCACCGACTCGATGGACATGAGTTTGAGCAAGCTCGGGGAATTGGTGATGGACAGGGAAGCCTGGCGTGCTGCAGTCCCTAGGGTCGCAAAGAGTCGGACATGACTGAGCAACTGAACTGACTGACTGGTGTAGATTCAGCCTTCTTTCCCCCTAAATAGAAAAACTGAACTCTTAAAATATGGGTATAACACCTAACACTCAAATCTTCGTTCCTAAATGCCATTTTCAACTAAAAAGGATCAAGTCTCCTTGGGGAAAATAACTGTTTCCAGGACTGAGGCAGGGAAAGTACGAGATGAGCCTGGAGCATCTTGTGGTGTCAGAAAATAAGGAAGTGCTGAAGAAAAGATGGAGGTCTTCCAAAAGGACACAGGAGTCATCTTTCTGCTGGCCAAATCTGGGACATTTGGACATCAAAATAAAGAATGGTACTAACACACTGAATATGATAGACAACCACAGTTCCATGAGGATATAGATACATAAATGTAGGAGAGGGGAAAGCTCTCCCTTACATTGGAGAGCCAACTAAAACAAGTCCAAAGGATAATGGCATTGGACAGTTACCATCTGGCAACCTCAAGGATCACCCATGAATGCTAAAACTGGTGGGTGAAAGTTTGAGATCAGGATATATATACAATCTCAATGTATCTCCCCACAAAATATTCACTAATGACAAAGGGGAAAATAGTAACTTTACAGTGGAGAAACACATGTGCCTCCTTATATAATGCACTGAAAAGGACACAGCATCCCTTCTGTGATATTCCTACCAAAATGCATAACAAAATCTAATCATGAGGGGATATCAGAAAAAAACAAAATTGAGGGATAGTCTAAAAATAACTAACCTGTAATCTTCAAAAATGTCAGTGTCAGAAGACACAAAGACTGAAGTACTCTTTGCTGTTAAAGGGGACTAAAGAGATATGACAAGTGAATGAACATGATTCAGTTTTCTTTTGCCATAAAGGACATTGTTGAGGAAACTGGTGAGTTCTGAATGAGTTCTGTAGATTATAATTATAATAGCATTGTATCAATCTGAATTTCCTTATTTTGATAATTGCTCTGTGTTTATGTAAAATAATTTGTTTTAGGAAAAACACAGTGAAGTATTTTGGAGTAAAGAGGCATCATGTCTTCAAGTGACTATGAATTAGCTCACAGGAAAAAATATATATATATGAGACAGAGGGAGAAATAGAGTAAGATAAGTGTAGTAAAATGTTAATGTTTAAGGAATCCGGATTGGGTATACAGCAGTTTTCTTTGTACTATTGGAACTTTTTTGTAAGTCTGAAATTATCTAAATAAAAATTTAAGAGAAACAATTCATAGTTGAAAAACTTACAAAAAAATAGAGCTAGTATCATACTTAATGGTGAGAAACTAGACTTCTTTCCCCATAAGATCAGGAACAAGGCAAGGATGTCTGCTCTTATTATTCCTTTTTAACATCATACTGGAATTCCTTGCTAGTGCTATAGGCAGGAAAAGGAAATAAAAGGTATATAGATTGGGAAGGAAGAAATAAAACTGTCTTTGTTCACAGATGACATAATTGTCTATGTAGAAAATCCCAAAGAATCAAGAAAAAGATAGCTGGAACTAACAAACAATTAGAGCAAGGCTGCAAAGTACAAGGTTATTATACAAAAGCCAATTACTTTCTTATATACCAGCAATGAACAATTGGAATTTTAAATAAAAAGCACAATAACACTACATTAGCACAAAAAAAACTAAATACTTAGGTATAAAGTTAACAAAATATGTACAAGATCTATATAAGTAAAATTATAAAACTCTGATAAAATAAATCAAAGAAGATAAATGGAGACATATTCCATGTACGTGGATAGGAAGACAAGAGGTCGGTTCTCCCCAACTTGATCTATAGATGCAATGCAATACCAAGCAAAATCCCACCAACTTATTTTGTGGATACTGAAAAACTAATTCTAAAGTTCATTTGTAAATGCAAAAGACCCAGAATAGCCAACACAATATTGAAAAAGAAAGTCTGAGGACTGACACTACCTGACTTTGCTGCTGCTGCTAAGTCGCTTCAGTCGTGTCCGAATCTATGCGACCCCATAGACGGCAGCCCACCAGGCTCCCCCGTCCCTGGGATTCTCCAGGCAAGAACACTGGAGTGGGTTGCCATTGCCTTCTCCAATGCATGAAAGTGAAAAGTGAAAGTGAAGTCGCTCAGTCGTGTCTGACTCTTCACGACACCATGGACTACAGCCTACCAGGCTCCTCCGTCCATGGGATTTTCCAGGCAAGAGTACTGGAGTGGGGTGCCACTGCCTTCTCTGACCTGACTTTAAGATTTCCTATTGATATAAACTTATAGTAATCAAGACAAACATGGTACTGGTGAAATAATAGACAAATAGATGAATGGAACAGAATACAGAGCCTAGAAATAGATCCACAAAAATACAGTCAGCTAATCTTTTTAAAAATATTTATTTATTTTATTTCTTTGGCCATGCTGCGTCTTAGTTGTGGCACATGGGATCATTTTTAGTTAAGGCATGTGGGATCTAGTTCCCTGACCAGCGATCAAACCTGGGCCTCCTGTGTTGGGATCACAGAGTCTTAGCCACTGGACCACCAGGGAAGTCCCAAGTCAACTAATCTTTGACAAAGGAGCAAAGGCAATTCAATGGAGAAAGGACAGTCTGTTCAACAAATAGTGCTGAAACAACTGAATGTCCACATGCAAAAACAGTAATCTAGACAAAGACTTTAAACCCTTTACAAAAATCAACTCAAAATGGATTATAGGCCTTTGTGTAAGATGTAAAACTACAAAATTCCTAGAAGATAACACAGAGGGGAAATCTATGTAACCTTGAGTTTTGTTTTTGTTCAGTTGCTCAGTCATGTCCAACTCTTTGCAACCCCCAGGCTTCCCTGACCTTCACCATCTGTTTGCTCAAACTCATGTCCACTGAGTTGGTTATGTCACCCAACCATCTCATCCTCTGTCGTCCCCTTCTCTTTCTGCCTTCAATCTTTCCCAGCATCAGGGTCTTTTTTAATGAGTCGGCTCTTCACATCAGGTGGCCAAAGTATTGGAGTACTGGAGTATTTAGTCATTGTTTGGCAATGACTAAAAACAACACCAAAAGCACAACACATGGAAGACAAAAATCGATAAATTGAGTTTCATCATTGGTGGAAGACACAAAGAATGAAAAGACAAGCCAGAGAATAGATGAAAAATTTTCAAAACACATATCTGGGGGCTTCCTTGGTGAGTCAGTGGTGATGAATATACCTGCCAACGCAGGAGACACAGGTTCAGTCCTTGGTAGGGAAGATCCCACATGCTGCAGAGCAACCAAACCCATGCACCACAACTATTGAGCGGGTGCTCTAGAGCCTGGGAACCACAACCACTGAAGCTCAAGCGCCCTACAGCCAGTGCCACACAATGAGAGGCCCATGCACTGCAATGAAGCATAGCCCTCGCTCGTTGAAACTAGAGAAGGGCTCAGGCAGCAACAAAGACCCAGTACAGGCAAAAGTAAATTAAAAAAAAAACAAAACACATATTTAATAAAAGGCTGGTAATCAGAATATACAAAGAATTCAAGACTCAAAAAAAAAAGAAAAGAAAGAAAAACAATCCAATTTACAAATGGGCAAAAGATCTCAACAAACACTTCACTGAAGAAGATGTACACATTGCAAATAAGCACATGAAAAGATGTTCAACGTCTATGTCATTAGGGAAATGCAAATTAAAACAACAATAAGATACCATCATAGACCTATGAGAATGGCTAGAATCCAAAATAACACCACCAAGTGCTGGTGAGGAGGTAGAGTGACAGGAATGCTCATTCACTGCAGGTGGGAATGCAACATAGTACAGCCACTTTGGCAGACAGTTTGCAGTTTCTTAAAAAACTAAACATACTGTTACCATACTAATCTCAGGTGGGCTCAGTCTGTAGCAGCTTGAAACAGGGCTTCAGTTTCCCAGCCAGAGACTGAGGCTGGGTCATGGTGGTGAGAGCACCAAATCCTAGCCACAAGACCAGCGGTCAGTGACCAGGCCTGGCCCTTCAGCTTTGCAGAAAATAATTCCCACAAAGACAGAAAGTAGTGAAATAAGTAAAGGGTTTATTAGGAAGAAAAAGAGTATAGCATGTGTAGATAGACACACGGCAAGACTCAGAGGTAGAGTCCCTGAGTCAAGCCCTCATTGCTGTTTGAATTAGTTTTATGGGCCATTTCTCCCAGGTTTCCTTTGGACAATCATTTTGATTTGCCTGGTTCACAGTCCCTATTTGGTATATCTCAGGGTCCTCCAATGTGTGTGCATGCATCTCTTAGCCAAGATGGATTCCACTGAAGAGGCCAATGGGTAGCTTGGCATCACTTAGCATCACTTCCCTTTGACCTCCAAGGAGCCTGTCTGCACATGTGTGGTTGGGGAGGTCTCCCAACTTTGAGAAATATGTGGTCTGGGCAGGGGTAAGTCTTCTGTCTTAATTGTCCTGCTATTCTTCTCTTGGAGTTTCAGTCCAAGCAATGACATCTCCTATTACTTTACCCTGGGGTGGGGTGGGGCTCATCTGTCCACTGCCTCAATACAGTTCAGCAACTGTACTCCTTGGTATTTACTGAAGTGAGCTGAAAACTTAGGTCCACACAAAAACATGCACATGTATGTTTATAGCAAATCTATTTATTTATATCTGACAAAACTTGGAAGCAACCAAAATATCCTTTAGTAAGTGAGTGAATAAATAAACTGTGGTACATCCAGACAACAAAATATCATTCAGCAATAAAAGAAGTGGGCTATCAAGCCATGAAAAGACACAGGGAAATCTTAAATGCATGTTACTAAGGGAAAAAAGCCAATTGAAAAGACTACACATGGTCCCAATTATATGACATTCTGGAGAAGGCAAAAGAATGGAGACAGTAAAGAGATCAGGGGTTCAGGGAGAGGAAGAAAGGGGTAAATGGGTGGAACAGGGAATTTTAGGGTAATGAAACTACTCTGTATGACACTGTGGTGGTGGATCATGTCATTATATATTTTTCAAAACCCCTAGAATGTACAACACAAGAGTGAACCTTAATATAAACTATGGACCTTAGTTAATAATAACATATAAGTCAATTATATCTCAATAAAGCTGGAAAAAAAGAAAAATTGTTATTATTATTGGTTCATCAATTGTAACAAATGTATCACACTAATGCAAGATGTTAATAACAAGAGAGACTGGCTTGGGTAAGGGGGTATATGGAAACTTTCTTGCACTTTCCATTCAATTCTTGGGTAAACCTAAAGCTGGGACTTCCCTGGTGTTCCAGGGGTTAAGAATCCGCCTTGCAATGCAAGGGATGTGGGTTCAATCCCTGGTCAGGGAACTAAGATTCCATATGCCATGGGGCGACTAAGCCCAGGCACCACAACTACCGAGCTTGTGAGCCACAACTAGAGAGTTTGTGTGCCAGCAATGACCTGCATGATGCAATGAAGATCCCATGTGCCACAGCTCAGACCCAATGCAGACAAATACTTTTTTTAAAAAAGGAATGAAGTATGGATACATATTACAATATGGATGAAACGTGAAACCATTATGCTAAGTGAAAGACTTAGCATAGTCACAGAAGGCCACATACTGTATGATCCCATTTAATTACTTATTTTATTTTAGCTATGTGGGGTCTTTGTTGTGGTGCTTGGACTCTGTTGTGGTTCACAGGCTTTCTCCAGCTGCAGCTCACAGGCTTCTCTTGTTGCAGAGCATGGGCTCTAGAGCACACGAGCTCAGTAGTTGTGGCTCACGGGCTCTCTAGTTGTGATGTGCAGCTTAATTGCCCCATGGCATGTGGGATCTTAGTTCCCCAACTAGAGACTAAACCCGCATCTCCTGTATTACAAGGCAAATTCTGAACCACTGGACCATCAGGGAAGTCCCTGTATGATCCTATTTATATGAAATGTTCACAACAGGCAAATCTGCAGAGACAGACAGTGGTTTCCTAGGGATTGGGAGATGGGAGCTTTGGGATGACAGCAAATGGGTATAGGTTTTTTGAGGGAGATAATGAAACTATTCTAAAATTGATTGTGGTGATGGTTACAAAACTCTGGATATACTAGAAGTCACTGAATTATACACTAAATGGATAAATTTTCTAGTGTGTAAATTGTATCTCAATAAAGCTGTTAAAAAATAAAAACATAGCTATGCACACAAAGGACACACAGGGAAGTGTTGACAGTTGAGAGCCCAGTATGTAACTGGAGAACTGAGGGTGGGGACGAGAAAGAGACTTATTTTCCACTGTATACCTTTATGTGTCGTTTGAAGGTTTTTATCCTGTTCGCGTTTAACATAATCTAACGTTCCCCTCAAATACTGTTTCCAACAAGCCTACCTTGCTTTTCCTAACTTCACTCAAACAATGATCTCTCTTATATTATCTCTCAAACTAAGACACAGAAAAAAATCAAACAATTCCAAAGGAGGAAAGAAAAGTAATGAAAGAAATGCCAAAACCCATGCAGAAAGGAATTCCATAAGTATATCCATTCAGTGGAATATTGTACAGCCATTTGAATGATGTTTATAAAGAATTTTAATGGGGAAACATTTGTGTAAAAATGGCAAAGTATAATTGACTATACAGCCTGACTCAAATGTCTTTCAGGCCTGGAATACAGCTTAAATGCACCAAAATTCTAATACTGGTTTTGTTCAAGCAGTAGGATGTGTTTTTTCCCCATATTCTCATCAATAAACATATATTACTGTTGGAGAGAGGGTTATTCATTTTATTATTTGGGGACTTCTAAGCAGAGGTTGTGAGAGAAAGAATATATTTTATATATAATGTGATTTTTAATATATTAATATATAAAAATATATTTTTTATTTTTTTAATGGAAAGTGCCCAGTCTGGGCCCGGTATTCTAGCTCAGGACCCTCCAAGGCTACACTCCATCCTTTCTTTCAGAGCACAGCCCCCACCCACCTCTCCCTTCTATCAACCAGGCCCCTTTCAATCCAATCACTCTTATCCTGCCCCTTGCTGAAGCTATGATCTACTTTGCTTCTCAACTTTCTCATCTCCCCTCATTGTACAGCCTGACACTCCTATACAAGTCCTGCCCTTGCTGCTGATTAGGGGCCTAAACTTATGTAAGTAACTGCCTCTCTAGGAGCCTCAAGTTCTTCAGAGATGAACCAAGATATTAATAGTTTCCACATAAAGGGGCTGCTGTGACTGTTAAGAGGTTATGTATAGAGAGATTTGGGCTTCCCTGGTGGCTCTGATGGTAAAACATCTGCCTGCAATGCAGAAGACCCAGGTTCAATCCCTGGGTTGGGAAGGGAATGGCAACCCACTCCAGTATTCTTGCCTGGAGAATTCCATGAACAGAGGAGCCTGCTGGGCTACAGTGCATGGGGTCGCAAAGAGTCAGACACGACTGAGCGACTAACACACAAACACACACATAGAGACTCAAGTAAGTAATAAAGCTCAGCGTTGATGCTCCATCTCCCTTACCCTTCTCCTGCATCCTCCTCCATACATCGTGGTGTCACCAAGGTCACCATAGATGTTCAGGATATGATTTCTTCTCTCTCTTCTGCCTTGACAATTGTTTCTCTAAGGTGCCAGTTTGAGGCATGACTCCACCACGAACTACTGCAAAGCTGTTGTCTAGAGGGGATGTTGGGAACAATATGGAAGTGACTTGGACTTCATCAGAGTTGGAGTCTCACCATTGCTGTTCTTAGCTGTGTGGCTTTGGCAAGTCACCTAAGTCTCCCTATGCCTCACTGTACTTACCTATAAGGGGGAGGGGAAATAATAGCACCTATCTCAGTGGGTGCCTTCACTTTCTATCTGCACTGCACCCCTTCTCCCCCACCACACCTCACCTCCCTGCTCACTTGGCTGGTTTGGTCTCACGCTGCACCAGCTGATGAAGCAAGCCACACCCCATCCTGGAGCAACAACACCTAGGAGATGAGAGAGGAACTGGCCAGAAAAGAGTGACATGCAAGCCCTTTGGGGAAGGACTGAACCACCACAGAGCTGAACCTAAATTTTGTTCGTCCTTCAACCACTCATGCACCTGAATGCATGCGATGAATATTTGCTGACCCTTCCACTCAGACCAGCCAGATTCTGGGCTTTGCTGGAGACAGAGTCAGCTGCCCTCATGGAGCTCCTGACATGTAGGCGAGAGAACCCCAGACATCAATTCCACATGGGGCAGAGGAGAGGGGAGCTCTAAGGGCTGTGGAAGCCCAGAGGACAGGATCCAATTTAGCTTGAGAATCAAGGCAGGCTGCTAGGATGAAGTGACACTTGAGGTGAGTTCATTAGATTTGGAGAGTGATTGTCTTCCATGCCGAAGACATTGTAAAGACACCTAAGGGAGAGCCTGGTACATTGAAGGACCCACTTGTTGTTAGTTCAGTGGCCAGAGCACAACGTGTGAGGCCAGGGTAGCAAGAGATGAGGCTCGAGAGGCTTGGCAGGGGCCACAGGTGGCCTTAATTGCCCAACAAGGAGCTAGAACTTTATCCTTATGTGGAGATGGGTGTCACAGAAGGAAGTGATGTTTTAACTTCTAAACCCGTATGTTCTCACTGTTGGTGTCCAGGATAGTAGGTTAAAGACAGCCAGTCTGGAAGCAGTGAGGCCAGGGAGTAGACTTGGGGTCATTCATATGAGAGATGCTGAGGCTAGATCAAGGTAGTGGCAGAGGATGAGGGAAAAGGGTGGAGTATTTGGGAGACAGAAAGAAGAATCAGCAGGGCTTGGTGAGGGATTGGCTATGAGGAGAGAAGGGGAGTTTGGGCTGCACATAAAGCAGAGAATACAGAGGAAATGTATAGCACATGTGCCAGGGAGTAATTAGATCATGATGGGAGGAACTCTAATGGCTGAGAATTCAGTGTGGGATATCAGGGGCAGAAATACCTTTCTGGAGGAGGAGGGATTCAGGCTAAGACTCACTGTGTATCCTTGGACCAGTCACTTTATTTTCCTTTGGTCCTTTAGGTCTCCACCTGCTAAACTGAGAGACAGAGAATGACCATTGTGAGGAGTGAATCACATAAAAGAATGTTCAGGACTTCCCTGGTGGTCCAGTGGTTAAGAATCTGCCTGCTAATGCAGGGGACACAGGTTCAATCCCTGGTCCAGGAAGATCCCATGTGTCTCAGAGCAACTAAGCCTGAGTGCCACAACTCCTGAGCCTACATGCCAAGAGCCCATGCTCTGCAACAAGAGAAGCCACCACAATGAGAAGCCCACACACCACAGCACCAGCACAACGAGTGGTTCCCTGCTGTCTGTAACTAGAGAAAGCAATGAAGACCCAGTGCAGTAAAAAACAAACAAACAAACAAAAAAAATGTCCAGGAGGTGCCAAGCCCTGTGGGTGATTTGGAGGGGGAGATTTGTGGGGCAGGTGTGTTTGCTCCAGAGGTGGGGCTGGACTACCATTTGTGCAATATCACTGCCACTGTCAGCGGGAAACACTTATTTACAAGATATATATGGGGAGGAGATATGTGACCTGAACACGTGTGTGTTGGATTTGAGGGCATGAAAAGCCAAGACAGTGACTTCCCTGGTGGTCCAGTGGTTAGGACTCTGCATATCCACTGCAGGGGGCATGGGTGTGATCCCTGGTTGGGGAACGAAGATCCTCACATGCCAAGTGTTGTGGCCAAAAAATCGAAAAAAAAAAAAAAAAATAGCCAAGGCAGTCAAGTCACTCTCACTCTGGGAGGCCATATCTTGACAGTCAGGAGTGAGGGACTTCTCTGAACAGTGGACCCCAGAATGCCACTTCCTCAGGAAATACTTAAACCAAGGCCTCTGGGTTCTGATCTCAAGTCATCACCTGAGTTGCAGTGTGACCCCGAGTCAGTTCTAACCCACTTTGTGTCCCAGGTTTCCCACATGAACAATAACAAAAGCATATGTGTGTTGGTGGAGAGGTGGATGGAATGTGTTCAAAGGTCTTGTCCAGGTTTGTTATGCTTCAGATTTATGACCCTGAATCCTTTTTTAAAAAGTCTAGCCCTGTCTCCATCGCTGACTTACTGTGTGGCCTTGAGCCAGCTTCTGGACCTCTCTGGGCCTATTTTCACATCTGGAATATCAGGAGATTGGGTAAGAGAGTCTCTAACATCCAATGATTCTCCCTGGAGGATGCTCATCATCTTCTCCAGCTGAACACTTCAGACAAATCAGAGGAAAGCGAGGTCCAAATCTTCCGTCTTCTCCCACTGCCCTCCCCTCCCTACTGTCAGGAGCTCGCAGCACTGGCTCCCTTCCCAAACTTGTTGCTATGACAACGGGTTACAAATAACTCAGATGCAGACAAAGATTTTAACCCAAGAACTGCTGGGCCAATGGCTTCTTCCTCTCTCCCCACATCAGACCGAGGGAACAATCTGATAAATTCTTTGGGATCAAATTACTCACCTGCTCACAAGCCTGCCAAGGCTCCTCAGTGTCATGCAGTTAAGTCCTGGCATCTTGAGGCCCTCCTGGAACCTGATTCAAATCCTTCCAAATACATTTCCCACTTGCTCCCATTAAAAAGGGGTCACTCCCATTTTTTGAGCACCTACTGTCTGCCTGCCAGCCAATCCCTGTGTTGGATGCTTTACATACTGTAGCTAAGAAAATCTTCCCAGAATTCTATCAGATAAACATTATTATTCCTGTTTTATAGAGGAGAAAACTGAGGCTCACAAATATGACTTGAGTAAGGAGGTCAGCAAGTCAGAATTCAAACTCATATCCACCAGATTTCCAAACCCGGGCTTTTTTCATTGCCAGTGGTTCACAAATGTTGGTCTACACACCTGGGGCATATTCAGATAATCTGAGACAGTTTACAAATTCAGATTCTAACTTCTATTCAAGAAGGGGGAACACATTTGTCTCCTCTAACTCCTGAGACCTCATAAAATAAGAGTAAAGGAATCAAGTGTATAAACCCACATCTCCAAAGAAAGCTGGAGAATTTTGCATCAATCAAGGAGAGATTATAACAAGTTTCTGGCAAGCAGAAAGGAGCTGGAAGAGTGATAGTGAGAAAGCAGGGCAGGCAGAGGTGAAGCAAATTCCACACGTGGCGGTGGGGAGGGGGCGGGCATCCATGAAGAGAACGTTGGTGTATCTTGCAAAATTCTCTTAAGACTCTGGTGCAGAAAAGTTATCCTGACAGTGCGAGTGAGGTGCAGGGCCCCCCATTAAGGGGAGAATTGAAAGTATGTGTTGGAATAGTTGACTCCCCCACCCTCCCTCTCACCTTCCCTGTGCTTGTGGGTAGAAAGCACAAGAGCTAAACATGTACACTCAAGCAGAATACAGAGAGTCCCCCAAAGAAATCAAACAGTCCCAGAGCAAAGCCTCCACTTTTTGGACTCCTACTTTCACAACATAGGTTGTGTTGGTCCCCACCCAGGCACCTTAAGGAGAAATTTAATAGCAGACTTGACAAAACCCTACCCCTTCCACGAGCTCCCAACCAATCAATGTTTTACTGGTTTCATCTTAAATCTATGGGCTGAGAGGTTCAGGGAAATAGATTTATGAATGAACTGATGTAGCAAATATTAAGGCTGGGAGCTTTTCAAGTGAACAAAAAACCTAAGCAATTAAATACAGGAACACAAAAAAAGCCAAAATAATCCAGGTAATTATAGTACTTTTCTTGGCTCTGTAGCAACTATGGATTTACTAGGAATCAGGATACAAACACATTGGAAGGGAGGGAAAGTATGAGTGTATGTGCGGAGAGGGATAAAATCCTTTTCTACCATAACGAGATGTCAAGAGGTAATGTCTCAAATTGCTAAGAAATTGTAGCATATTATTAGAGAAATGAAATCAAAACTACAATGAGGTATCACCTCACACCAGTCGGAATGACCATCATCAAAAAATCTACAAACAAGTGCTGGAGAGGGTGTGGAGAAAAGGGAACCCCCTTGCACTGTTGGTGGGAATGTAAGTTGATACAACCACTATGGAGAACAGTATGGAGATTTCTTAAAAATCTAGGAATAAACTACCATGTGACCCAGCAATCCCACTACTGGGCAAAATACCCTGATAAAACCATAATTGAAAAAGACACATGTATCCTGATGTGCATTGCAGCACTATTTACAATAGCCAGGACATGGAAGCAACCTAGATGCCGATCAACAGATGAATGGATAAACAAGTTGTGGTACATACACACAATGGATTACTACTCAGCCATAAAAAGGAACAAATTAGAATCAGTTGAACTGAGTTGGATGAACCTAGAGCCTGTTATAGTAACAGTCTGTTTATAGTATAGAGCCTGAGTGAAGTAACTCAGAAATACAAATACCATATATTAATGCATATAGATAGAATCTAGAAAAATAGTACAGATGAACCTATCTGCAGGGCAGCAATGGAGACACAGACATAGAGAACAGACTTGTGGACACAGTGTGGGAAGGAGAGAGTGGGACAAATTTAGAGTAGCATTGAAATATATACATAATTGTGTGTAAAATAGATAGCTAGCAGAAAAGGCAATGGCACCCCACTCCAGTACTCTTGCCTGGAAAATCCCATGGACAGAGGAGCCTGGTAGGCTGCAGTCCATGGGGTCACTAGGAGTCGGACACGACTGAGCGACTTCACTTTCACTTTTCACTTTCATGCATTGGAGAAGGAAATGGCAACCCACTCCAGTGTTCTTGCCTGGAGAATCCCAGGGACAGGGGAGCCTGGTGGGCTGCCGTCTATGGGGTCGCACAGAGTCGGACACGACTAAAGTGACTTAGCAGCAGCAGCAGCAGCAGGAAGTTGCTATAAATATATAATACAAGGAGCCTAGCCTGGTGTTCTGTGATGACCTAGAGGGGAAGGATGGGGGTGTGGGAGGAAGGCTCAAAAGGGAGGGGATATATGTGTAATTATGGCTGATTTGAGTTGTTGTATGGCAGAAATCAACATAGCACTATAAGCAATTATTCTCCAATTAAAATTTAAAAAAATAGTAGCATAAGTACCTTCCTTAGAAACATGGTGGTCATTCAGTTAAAAATCCTTTCAGCTACAAGTAACAAAAACCCCAACTTATAGTGGCTTAAACAAATACAACATTATTTATTTTAGTATTTTCACTTATTTGGCTGTGCCACATCTTAGTGTAGCATGTGGGATCTTTAGCTATGGCATGTGAACTGTTAGTTGGGACATGTAGAATCTAGTTCCTGGGCCAGGGCCCCCTGCATTGGGAGCACAGAGTCTTAGCCACTGGACCACCAGAAAAGTTCCTATTTATTTATTTTTAAAGAAGTTAACTTATTATTAACAGAAGTGCCATGCCAGGGTTCAGCTGCTCAATGATGCCCTCAAGGATCCACGCTCTTTCTAACTTTATCTTCCTTACTGTGTGGTGTCTACATTCTCATGTTCATCCCTTCATGATCACAAGATTGCTGTCACAGCTTCAAGCAGCACAATTATATTCAAGGCAGAAAAAAGAAGGGGACATTGTGTGTCTCAGGAAAACAAGAGCCTTTCAAAAGGCCGCCAGCAAATATGTCATGGCCATAACTGGGACACACGGCCATCTCTCTAGCTGCAGGGGAGGCTAAGAAATTATCTGGCTCTTCAGCCTCTGAATGGGAGATGACAAGGGAGAAGAGGGGTTTGGAGTAGTAAATGCCAGAAGGAAAAGCCAAAGACTGGTAAAATAAAGTAGTTACCTCTAGGGAGCAGGACTTGAAGTAGGAAGGAGTGGGACAGGATATATTGCTGGGGTTTTTTTATGAGATCTTTAGCATTATTTTATTTTTTAACTATGTAAAGTATTAATATTACTTTGATTAAAATAAAAATTTAGAAATAAAATGTTATGGTTTCTACAAAACAGAAACATTTGAGAAATAAAAGCTGGTAGTTGCTTTCTGTCTCCAGAGAGAAGCTAATGAGCCAGAATTGGCTCTTTATTGGACTAAGGTATCTTGGGTGTCCACCCACTGATCTGACAGAAATTGTGCCATCACTATTAACCTGAAACCACTACAGCACTATGTAGCAGTTACATGGGTTGACTGTGGTTAGACAGTCCTGGCGCAATTTCCTGTCTGCCATTTATTAGCTTTGTGACCCTGGGCAATAGACACCTGGGAAACTCACTCTCCTTCTTTATAAAATGAAGGTAATTCAAGGGCCTGGTACTGAGTAAGCACTCAGCAAATGTTATCTACTGTGATACAAATGTTAAGTGTTCTGACCAGTGACGTAATTTGGGTGTACTTTAACAGTATTATGCTTCTACTGAGTTCACTTTTTTTTATCCTATTCATGGGCTTTGACTGGACTATCCATGAAAATTATTATTTGTTCCTGAGAGATGTGTGCGCATAGCCTTTGCTCACAGAAGATATGCAGTATGAACCATCAAGAACTGTTCAGGCTTGGATTGCTGTTGGCTCCTGTTGGAAGAAAGATGGTAAAAAGGAACTAGGCTCGATTATTTCCACTACATATATTGTTATTTAACTTTAAAAACAACCCACCCTGTGAAATGTGCTGCTGACTACTGTGATTGCCTTGTATAGGCCACATGGATCAGGTCACCACTGCAGGAAGTAGGTGTGAGAATGTTCCAGAAAGCAAAAGGATATGGGGAGTGCTGTGCTGGCACAGGAAGTACAATTGACCTGGGAGTGGGGAACAGAACAATGACCTCCTCTCTCTGATGTCAAGGTGAGAGCTGGAGATCTGGACTCTAGGTAGGGAGCATATGGCCAAAAATCATCCAGTTGGTAGATAATCTTTCCCACACGTGGTATCAAGTAGGGACATCCAATAAGTGTCTCCCTCCTGAGGGGCGTAGGTGACATTCTTTCGGAGAGGTAATATCTGGTATCCATTTAGTTTTCCTTTCTGGCCTGGTAATTATCATCTGTTATTCCCAAGATTCTGATAAAGTTCTATTAAGCACACATACAGAGAAGATATTGCATCCATTAAAAAAAAAAAAGATACTATGAAAAAAGCATCTTTGGAGACTAAGAAAGAGTACTTAGAAATTTTAAATGACTGCCAAAAATGAAAAAGTTCAATAGAAGATAAAGTCAGGAAAATGTCCCAGAATGCAGAACAAAAAAGGAAAGACATGGAAAATATGAGAGAAAATAAAAAGACAAAGAAAATGACCCAGAAGGTCTAAAATCCAACTAAAAGGACATCTAGGAAGGGAACAGGGAAAATAGACGAGAGAAAATTTGCAAAAAAATAAAACTGGTTTCTTGGAGTAAGGGGCATATGAGTCTTCAGGTTGAAAAGGCCCAACCACCAGGTGCCCAGTAAAACAGATGGGGGAAAAAAACACATTTTGGGGGTCATCATTGTAATATTTCAAAACACTAATGATGACCCTATACGTGAGACAGCAAAAGAGACACAGATGTAAAGAATTTTGGATTCTGTGGGAGAAGGTGAGGGTGGGATGATTTGAGAGATAGCATTGAAACACGTATACTACCATATGTGAAATACATCGCTAGTCCAGGTTTGATGCATGAGACGGCACTCAGGGCCGGTGTACCGCAATGACCCTGAGGGATGGGATGCAGAGGGAGGTGGGATGGGGGGTTCAGGATGGGGGACACATGTACACCCATGGCTGATTCATGTCAATGTATGGCAAAACCCACTACAATATTGTTAAGTAATTAGCCTCCAAATAAAATAAATAAATAAATTTACAAAAAAGATCAAAAGACAATTATAAGCAATTATATGCCGAAAAATAGCTTAACGTAGAAGAAATGAATAAATTCCCAGAAACATACAACCTACCAAGATTAGATCTTGAAGAAATAGAAATTCTGAACAGATCTGTAACTACTGAGAAGACTGAATCAGTAATCAAAAACCTCCCAACAAAGAAAACATAGAACAACATGGCTCCAATGATGATTTCTACCAATATTTAAAAAACAAGTCAATATATCTCAAACAGTTCCAAAAAACAGAAGGAGCACATCCAAATTATCAAAAACAAAACAAAATCAAAGGGAACAAATGTCGTTGGAGAAACTGGAACTCGTGCACACTGTTGATGGGAATGCAAAATGGTATAGCTGCTATGGGAAACAGTATGGACAGTCCTCAAAAATTTCAAAATAGAATTATCATATGATCCAGCAATCTCATTACTGGGTATTTATCCAAAGACTTTCAGTCAACATCTTGAATAAATATTGGCACTCCAGCGTTCACTGCAGCACTATTCACAATACCCAAGATATGGAAACAACCCTAAATGTCCATTGACAGATAAGCCAATAAAGAAAATGCTGCATATACATACAGTGAATACTATTCAACCTTAAAAAAGTAAATCTGAACTATGTGACAGCATGGATGAACCTTGAGAACATTATTCTAAGTGAAATAAGCCATCACAGAAAAACAAATACTGCACAATTCTACTTATATGAGTATCAGAAATACTCAAATGCATAAAAACAGAGTGGAATGATAGTTTTCAGGGACTGTGGGGGTAAACAGGGAATTATTAATCAATGGGCATAAAAGTTTCAGTCAAGTAAGAGAAATAAGCTCTAGAGATGTGGTTATACAACACTGTACTTATAGTCAACAATAATATATACTTCAAAATTTATCAAGAGGGTTGATCTCATGTTGTGTTGTTACCACATAGATGCACACACAAAGTAAAACAGAGGCTATGCATACTCTGCAGCCCAGAAATCCCACTTCTAAGTATGTTTCCTAGTGAATTCTCCATGTATATGAAGAGTCATATACAAGAATGCTTACTGCAACATTATTTATAGTAGTAAAAACCTATAAACAACCTGAATGTCTGTGGAGTGCTGTGTGGCAATTCGTATGAATAAACTAGAGCATTTGTATTAGTATGTATAGATTCTAAAATTAATGTTAAAGAATATTTTTGTAATGTTTTGTATAAAAGTGTTTTCAACAAAAAAAGTATGAAGGAAAAAAACATAAGCTTTCAGAGTTAGGGAAAACAAGTCGTCAACAAAAATTGAAAACCCAGCTTCCAATTAGCAACACTACATGCTAAAAGCAGTACTTACACAATTCAGAGGCAAACTGTTTTTTAATATAGAATTCTAAAGACAAACTATCATTCAAATATAAAGGTAAAATAATGCTAAATTTTAAGATATGCCAAGACCACAAAATTTACCTTCTTAGGAAGTTACTTGAGAATGTCTTCAAGAAAACATGTGACGTATCAGTCAGGATTGTTGACTGCAAGTGACAGAAGCTGCCTCTAGTTAACTTAAGCAGAAGAGGGACATATTGCCAGGTCATTTTTGTAGCTCACAGAAGTCTGGAGAATTGAGCAGGAGAAGCCACAGCTAAGGTCACACTGTGGGGACAACTGGATCCAAATGCTATGGGCACTGCAAGCCCCACTGCTCTGACCCCTGGACATCATCCTATCATCACATGCCACCGAAGACAAACTCTAATCATCTGTCTGTTTTCATTTATTTGTGGTCAACTTTAGGATTGTGTTAATCATGTTCTTCAGTCCATGGCATATTATTTTCATCAGTCCATTCAAGGCCCCTCTTTTGCTTGATTTCACTGTAGTATTATTTTTCCCTCAGTTCCCACCCCTTCCCCGAATCTCCTCCCAGCTCAGTAACTCTAGTGTATGTCATGTATACACACTTCCAACTCATCTTCCATAGATCTCCTTACATATATGCACATCCATGATATTATAGTATTGTTTTACATTTACACAAATGGTAAATTTGTGCTATAAACCTCATTCTCTTTATCTTTACCATTCAACACTAGGTTTCAGAGACTTATGTAGCTACATGTAAATTCAACTATTTTCTTTCTATTGTTTTATTTATTCCATCCTATGAATATATCACAGTTTGCTTATCCAGTCCCATGGTGATGGTCACCTGGATTGCTTTCAATTCTTCACTACCATAAACAATGCTGGTTTCCTCGGTGGCTTGGTGGTAAAGAGTCCTCCTGCAATGCAGGAGACACAAGAGATGAAGTTTGATCCCTGGGTTGGGAAGATCCCCTGGAGAAGGAAATGGCAACCCACTCCAGTATTTTTGCCTGGGAAATCCCATGGACAGTGAAGCCTGGCAGACTACAGTTTATGGGTTGCAAGGAATTGGACGTGACTGAGTGACTAAGCAAGCAAGCAAGCATAAACAATGCTGCAACAAACCACCTCAACAATATTTCCCTAATGACCTGTGTTAAGTATTCTCTGGAATATATACCCAGGAGTGCAATTGCTGGGTTGTAGGGTATACATATACTCTACAGGAGGTACTGCCAAACTATTCTCTGGAACACCTGTACCATTTTACACTCCACCCAGTTTTCTTTTCCTCTCATCATCAGTGCTTTGATGATATCTGACTTTCTCCATGTTGCCATTCTTGTAGTGATTTCTCAATGTTATTTTAATTTTCATTTCTCTATCTGCAGAGTTGAAAATCTCTTAATGTATTCAAGTTTCCCCTTGTGTTAATTCAAGTTTTTCCTTCTGTTAATTACTCATTTCCTTTTCCCATTTTCCTCTTGGATTTACTATCTTCTTTTTCTAGTTATTAATCTTTTGTCAGTTTTACATATTGCAAGCATATTCTCCTAATTTGTCATCTGCTTGTTAATCTTATATATTCCTGTCTCCTTTGTGTTGTTCACACTGGATTCAAAGCTATGACTAGAATATTCGGTCCTTGTCGCCTGGTGGGCAAGGAAAAAAGTCTAACTACCTTTGGTTTCCATAGAGGAAGTGGGGGCCTGCCTCTCATTGAGACTCACATGAAGAGGAATCCCTCCAAATAGGATGAAGATTTAAATACTAGGCAGCCAATAGAGTTCACTCCTTTGGTTATCCAACATATACCTTTCATCCCAGATTTACTCTAAAAATATGCTTTCACAATATAGTGCCTCATATAACCAAAAAATGCACATTCCTTCTCTAAAGGGAGACAGCAACAACATAAGTTATAATGCTTTCATGTGCAAGCAATATAAAACCCAACTCAAACTGGCTTAAATAATAAATGCAATTTATTGGCTCACTTAACTGACAAGTCCATAGGCAGGGAAGACTTCAGGCCCGGTATGATCAGGAATATGGATCCATTTCTCTGTAATTCTCTTGGCTCTGCCTTCTCCATTTGTCAGCTCCATTCTCAGGTAAGCCTTCCACATGCTCAACAGATGGCTAACAACAGCAATCAGACTACATACTTCTTTGTTCGTGTCCAAGGGAAGACAGCTATGTCTTCCCTCAAAATCTGAACAAAAAGCTTCAGTGATTGGATCATCTCTGAACCAATCATCACTGTGATAATGTGGGAGATTACTCAGATTGGTTTATATCATAAAGTTCTATACCTAGAGCTGGCAATGGGGTCAATTCCACTCAAATTGCACAGCTATTAATACAATGGGGGAGGAGAGGAATGGATGGTGGAGAACAACTACAAAGGCCACTACAAAGGAGTAAACTAACAAAGAGGAAGATGTAAGGTCCAGGAAAGATTGGGTCCAACCCAGAAGAGTAATGAAGGGACGTCCCAGGATGACAGTTGTGCTGCAGGCCTACAGAGCAACCAGTCCAAATTGGAGCAGGAAGACGGAGGGCTCCAGGAGGAAGGTATCTGGGGAAAAAGGGGATTCAAATGATTTTATACTTTCCTTAAGAATTTGGAACAACTTAAGAAGGAGATAAAGTCAGACAATGCAAGGAAAAAAGAAAGGCAATTAGAAACTCTAGGAAAAAACATAAACTGTATAAGAAAAGAAATGTAATCCTAGGACACTGGAGCATTAGGAACAACATTTACATAATTATAACAACATAAACACTTTATTGACTTTAAACCTTTAGAATGACCTGTTAGCAAAGTATGGATGATTTAATTTTGGTTATCAAACAGAATGTAAATATTATTAATCTTGTTAATATAAAAGTATAAATGAGAGAAGTTGAGAGATTGAAAGAGGGAATACAAATCTATTATTTAAAGGTACAAAGGTAAGAAATAGAGGACATATAATTAAGGACATGTCTATATATTGGGGGCATGGGAGGAGGGCAGTCGGTGGTATTAATAGCAGGAAGTAACAGATAATGTCTAAAAGTGGTAAGTTGATAAATAGAAAAAAATTGTATATTACTTAAAGATATGAAGATTATTATCAGAAAAGTAAAAAATAAACAGTTATAAGTAGACTAGTAGATTTCTAGGACAAGATGGCAGACTTACCACATGTTTATCTCCATTCCCACCTGAAACCTTGCTAAAATAATAGTAAAGGAATAAAAAAAAGTATAAAAACACAATGACGAAGAGAATGTCCGTCAGGAGCAGGTCCATCAGCGAAAGAGATTCCAAATGTCTGGAAGATAGGAAGAAAATGGAGGATTGATGATTGATGAAGCATGGTGGAGGAAGCCACAGCCTGGAGTATACATGGAGGTGATGCCACTGAGGAGGAGTTGATCTTTCTGTGTAGTAGCCTAGAATGTTTTGGGTCTTAACAATGCCAGGTATGATATAGAGCATGAGTGAGATGTTGGTCTGAAAACAGGGTGATAAATTGTGAAGCTGTATATTGAACTGTTAACCCATCCCTCTGTGTACAATTCACAGTAGCCAGGTGTCTACCCATTACGCAAAACTAGACATTTCTTTTCTAAGGCAATTTGAACAAGCTCAGAGAAAGATCTTTATGTTTTGGCACAGCATAGTAGTCAGCTATTTTCCAATCATTCTAAAGGTAAGCCACCAGTCACCTAGCCCTGTACCCCATACACAGAGCTTTGAATCCAATTTTATTGCTGTGTTCTTAAATATGAGCAAACCACTATACATTACCAGGGACCTGAGAAAAGATTACAAATTGAAAGAGACTACAATAAGCAAATGGGGGAAAAACAAATCCCAAAGGAAATAAATATTTCAAAGAACACAATGATATATAAAAATACCTCTATTACTCCAAGAGAGATTCAAGATAACAGCACATCCATTAAACAAGTACAGAATGCTATAAGAAAAGATAACATGAATGGATATTTGGAAATTTTAAAATGTGATTGGCAAAATGAAGAGAAATGCAGGGCTTTCCTGGTGGTCCAGTGGTTAAGAATCTGCCTGCCAATTCAGGGGACACAGATTCCATCCCTAGTCCGGGAAGATTCCACGTGCTGCGTGGCAACCAAGCCTATGTGCCAAAATTGCCAAGCCTGTGCTCTAGAGCCAGTGAACCACTACTGAACCCACGTGCCTAGAGAAGCCTGTGCATCACAACTAGAGAGCAGCCCCCACTTACAACAACTAGAGGAAGCCCACGTGGGACAACAAAGACCCAATGCAAGAAGGAAGAAAGGGAGGAAGAAAAGAAGGAAGAAGAAGGGAAGAAAAGAAATGCAAGAGAAGAGTTGGAAAATAAAGTTAAATCTTCTTCCAGAAAGTAAACAAAAACAAAGGGAGAGAGAAAACTAGGAAGGGGAGAAGGAAGGAGGTAGGAGGTGTGGCAGCAGTAGAGAGAACAGATGAAAATACAAAGATCAATTCAGAAAGTCTAACATTCCACTTTAATGAGTTCCAGGAGAGAACAACAACAACAAAATAAAACAGAAAAGAGGAACGTATCAAAGAATTTTATCAAAGAATATAAGAGGATTTTCCAGAATTAAAGAATTTCAAAATGAAGAAGCCTATCCAATGACCAATACAATGAATGACATCCCAAAACTTAAAACACATAATTAGGAAATTTTAAAATACCACAAATATAGTTTTCAAAAAATTACTATTTAAAGAGGGGAGTGAATGGAGTAGAAGTACTTTTCCCTATTCCTCTCCCCAGGTACAGCTAAAATCCTGGGACATTACATATAAACATAAGACTGAGAAGTAGAGAGAAGGCAAACCTGCTGAGGACCTCAGTAGCAGAGGAGCAACGTAGTGGTGATTTCTTTTGGTTTCCTTTTTACCTCACATATCCTAGACTTGGTGCTGGATAAGATGGTAATTAGATAATAACCATTCTACTCCAGCCAAACACCACAGGAAAAACTGTAGTCCCACCACCAAAGGCCAAGTGGGGAGCCTAGACTTCTACCTTTGCTGGCTATAAAGAGTAACTCTTCCCCTCCTCACTGGGGTAGTGTTTGGGAAGGCTGAGTGGGGAGCCAGAACTCCCACCCTCATCTAAGAGTAATGAGGAAACCCTCTCTCTGGGGTATGAACAGACATTGAGTGGGGATACTGGACTTCCATGCCCATCTGATAGTAACAAGTCAGTGTCTCCTCTTTCACTGCTGGAACAGTGTCTGAGGAGGCAAGTTAAAACAAGATATTTAAGTAATCCTCATATTTAACCCAATACCCCAAATCCCCAGGTTTCAACTGAAAATCACTCATCATACCAAGAACCAAGAAAATCTCAATTTGAATGAGAAAAGACACTCAATAGACTCAACACCATGATGACAGAGATGTTAAAAATCATCTGACAAGGGTTTTTAAGGAGCCCCATCATAAAAATGCTTTAATGGACAATAAGGAATATGCTTAAAACAAGTGAAAAAATACAAATTGTCAGTAAAGAAATAGAAGATATAAAGAAGAATCAAATGGAAATTGTAGAACTGAAAAATACAATAACCCAAACAAAATGGATGGATGGCAAAAAAGGAGGGGACAGAGGAGAGAATCAGTTAACTGGAATACAGAACAACAGAAATTACCCAATCTGGAAAAAGAGAGAAAATAGACTAGAAAAAAAGTGAACAGAGCCTCAGGGACCTGCAACACTATAAGAAAAAAATCTAACATTCATGTCTTTGAGGTCCCAGAAAGACAGAAGAAATAAATGAGTTAATATTTACATAAGAGCAATGAGACTTCAAAGTTCTGTGGGAAAATGGCTTTGAATCTCAAACTTTAGGGGACATCCCTGGCGATCCAGTGGTTAAGACTCTGTGCTTTCACTGCAGGGAGCATGAGTTCAATCCCTGGTCAGGGAAGTAATATCCTAATATCCTGCGAATGCCTCAAGCTACAGCCACAAAACCACAATCAATCAATCAAACAAAAAAAAGCCCATAAGAAATGAAACTTTATATCCAAGCATAAGAATGGAATACAGTATCCAGGAAGTCTATCTCCTATACAACCTTTCTGAGAAGTTACTTGAGGATGTATACTATCAAAACAACAGAAAAAAACAGACACAGCAAAAACCTTGGGAACCACCAGTAAATAGTCATATAAGCAAGGAAAGCTGTGAAGGAAAGTTCCAAAATGACAGTCATGCATCAGGCCTGGAGAACAACTAGTCCAGATTTGAGAAAGGGATGGAGGATTCCAAGAGGGTCTTTTTTGTTTGGGGGGCGGTAGACTTGATGTACCTAATGTAATAGAGGTTTTTGAGAAGAAAAAATGGAATATATGAAAAAGTAAAATAGTGAAAGAGAAACAGAATTAGAAACTTCCAAAAAGATGAAAAACTGCTACAAGGAAAAAATTATAAAAGTACATCAATTGGCTCTGCAATGAATATTTAGTCATGTTAATAATAATAGTTTATTGCTTTTAAACTTTTAGGATCAAACTAAAGACAACACACACAGAAAAAGCCTTAATCTGATTACAGAATAGAATTCAATGTTACCAACTTTGATATATAAAAGACCAGATGATAGGAGTTGAGAGGTTGAACAGTGGGGAAGAAGGCAAATAGGAAAGGTATTCTCATCTAACAAAGTTCTGGTTCAGAAAAATGGTCTCTCGCTCATGGAACAAGGAATCCCAGTGTTGCTTAAATTCAGAAAAGTTATCTAATAGAGAAACTAAATCATATTAAAAACAGGAAGGACAAGAGTTGAACTTGGTGTAAATTATTTAAATCCTCATCTGTCATAGCAGGACATAAAAGACACATCATATGGCATATTATTTAGAAGTGGGGACAACGATCAGAAGAAATAACTAAAAGTGGATGCTAATAACAAGATGGTAGATGTCCAACTCTTAGCGACCCCATGGACTATACAGCCCATGGAATTCTCCAAGCCAGAATACTGGAGTGGGTAGCCATTCCCTTCTCCAGGAGATCTTCCCAACCCAGGGATCAAACCCAGGTCTCCCACATTGCAGGTGGATTCTTTACCAGCTGAGCCACAAGGAAAGTCCAAGAACACTGGAGTGGGTAGCCTATCCTTTCTCCAGGGTATCTTCCTGATCCAGGAATCGAACCGGGGTCTGCTGCATTACAGGCAGATTCTTTACCAACTGTGCTATCACGCAGGGAAGCCCCTCAGAAGTTATTTAACAGAGCAACTAAATCATATTACAAGCAGGAAGGACAAGAGTTGAACTTGGTGTAAATTATCTAAATCCTTATCTGTCATAGCAGGACATGAAAGACACATCATATGGAATATTATTTATATATGGAAATAACAATCAGAAGAAATAACTAAAAGTGGATGCTAATAACAAGATGGTAGAGTAGGGATGGGGGCATGTGTGTCAGTACTTTTTTGGTACTGGTTTATTGTTTTATGAACATTGTGTATGTATTACTTCTATTTTAAAATGAACACGTATTTTAAATTAATTTTTAAAAACAGAAAAAGGACATTCCTGCCTACCACTTAACTCCCTCCCCCCAAATACCCTTGTTTCTGGCAGACCTAATGGTAACAGAATATAAAAATCTGAGAAACCTTGGAGTCTCCTTTCCTACCTCTCCCTTAAATGTAGCTTTACTGCAGTCAAAGTGGAATATTCATTAACCCAGACTTGCCATACTTGCTTGGAAAAAATATTACTCCTTATCTCCATTAGTTGGAATCTTCCCTATTGTTCAAGGCTTAGCTCAAATTCCACCTCCTCCAATGTCTTCCTTAGTCCACTGGCAGAACTTTCTCCCTCTATGACACATGCACGTTCTTTATTCAAATGTTATTTATGTCAATGTTTCATGCCCCCAACCATCCTTCATACCAGCTATTAGAGTCACCTTCCTAAAATACCAATCTGTCACTTCTCTGCTTCAAACCCTTCTTCGGTTTCCTATTGCCCATAGAATGAAAGCTAAGTTTGATTGCCTGGTTTCCACTTCTTCCACTGGTCCCCCCAAAACCCATGTGCTTTCACACTATATATCTTTCTTAAGCAGTTCTTCTGTTGGCAGTATTCTTTCCTCCGTTTCTACATGGTAAACAGAAATTCTTCCTTCAAGTGCCCCCTTCTCTATTAAGGCTTTCCTGAAAACTCCCTCCATCCCACCCCACCCCAGGAAGAACCACCTAATGGTCATATTCTCTACTCTGCCTCATCTACACTTGTCAGTTCTTTTGTCACAGTTGATGCACTTATCTGCTTAATTATCTGAGCCCTCAGGTAAACTGAATTCCTGGAGTATAGGGAATATATCTTATCTCCAGAACCAAGCACAGGGCTTGACATGCTGCAGGAGCTCAATATATGCTTGCTGAATGAATGGATGGCAAAGTGATGACTAAGTGAATACTGGAAAGAACAAATGAGCAAATGCTTATACTATTGCATGAATGATAATAAGTGAATGAATGAGTTATCCAGAAGTAATGAATAAATGAATGACTGGATGAGAAAAAGCCGTCAATGAGTAAGTGAATGAAAAGTTCCCGTGCCAGTGAGGGTGTGAGAGAAGAATGAATTTCCACCTGTGTCTTGGTTCAAACCTACCTGTAAGATCTTCTGCCCTATTCTCCACCCATCTAAAGTACACACCACAGTGTTAACCTTTTTTAAATTATAAGGAACAGACACACTCAGCTTAGTGATGGAGATTTATTGAAGCATTCACAGGGAAATAAGGAAGACAAAAACAGCTACATAGGCAGCCTCACAGAACAGAAACTTGAAAATGGTTTATGATCCAAAGCAGCGCTAGAGCCTGGCTTATCTTGTCACCCCCTCAGCTGCAGGCATCTGTTGCTCCCTTCTCTAGTGCTTCTCAAAATGGTGACTCAACTTCTTTCTGGCAGTGTTTATACTCCTCCTACTGCTACTGACTACCTTCTCTCTGCTCCCCTCCACGCCAGCCAGTGGCCTTCGGGGCACAGCTTCTGGGCCTCCTGGCTCCTGCAGCTTCCTGGCTTCTGGGGCTTCAGCTCCAATTAATCGGGGGCTTCTCTGTGCTGTAACTTCTGCTTGCCTGGTCTATCCTGCTGCCTCTTTGATTCTTGCTGCCTCACTGCCACACGGTTGCAGCTACCTTGGGGCTCTTGCAGTCTCATTTCTTCTGCTGCCACATGGATCTTGTCTGTTCAAGCCTTCTGCTGCTTCGTGGATCTCACAGATTCAGGGTTTTGTCTCATGGTTTCTGTTCCTCTAGGCTACTGCTACATCGTGGCTCCTATTGCTTCATGGCTTCTGTGTCCTTTTGGCCCATTGTCTTGCTGCTTCATGGCTTCTGCTACCTGTGGCCCCACATTCTCACATGCCTCATGGTTTTTGCAGCTTTCTCCTTGTTTTTGCTATTCAGTTTCTGACATCCCTCATCCACATCTGCCTTGCTAAATTCTAATTGTCCACTTCTTCTGAATGCCTCACATTCAGCCTCTCTGAAAAAGGATCTGATTGTTTCATACATTTACCATCTCATACAGGCCATGGCTAGGAGATAGAGTTCTTACATCAGTCTACCTAATAGAACCATCGTCCAGCTTAGAGACTGGCTGTCCATGAGTAAGATACTATCCCAACTTTGTCATCTGTGGCCAGGATTGTGAGGTCACATGGTACAGAGCATGGCAACTCATGCTTAATCCCTTAAAAGGGACTGTGGGCATGGCAGGTCTGCTGAGGGCTTCCAAAAGGGAGCAGTGTAACTGGCAAGCTTCTTGTTCGCCTGTCCAGTACCAGTGACTTTCAAAGGCCAACCTTCTCCTTGGCCTGTTCTGCCTGTTCTGATCTGCAATGGGAGAAATCAAGGCTCTAGGGGCAATGTGGAAAGGGAACTTAGGCTCCAGTTCTGGCTCCTACATTTCCTAGTAGTGGGGCCTTAGGCAAGTTTCTTCCCCACTGAGAGCCTCAGGAGGGGACTGGACGAAGTCTGTAGGTTCCCTTACAGGTCTGATGTTTGAGTATCTCCCTTTAGGTTACTGTATAAGGGACGTAAGTCTTATCTGGGGAAGCCCTCAAAAACATCTGAGGTAGGAAAGAGGGAGTCAAGAGTCCCACCTTGGAAGGGCACAGGAGGTGCTTAGCCAAGATTTATTGAACTCAATGAATGAATCAATGGCTGGGGAGGAGGGGGAGACCACACAGCACACAGACAATGTTTACTTAACTTGAGGAATTTCAATTGCTGAGGAGGCTGGAAGGAGATTCTGATTCAGATGGATGATGAAGGAGAATGATTGGGACAGAGTAGGAATCTTGGCTATTAACCAGCATTCATTCTATCCTCCCAGTCACACTTCACATCCAATAATCAGTCACCAAGTCTGCTTCATCTCTTCCTTTAATGGCTCACACCTTATCATCTCCAATCCAGTCCCACTGCCCTTGCCCTTCAGTAGACTAGTATTTTCAAGTTCCCTAACTAATATGTCTCCATTTTCTCCTTCACACATGCATTCATTCATTGAAAAACTATTTTTTGGATGCGTATTTGGGGTCAGGTACTGTGCTTTTTGCTGGGTGTATACTAGTAGCAAGATAGTCCCACACCCACCCCTGTGGGGCTTATAGCTTATTTGGAGAGATAAAATAGGCAAATATAAAACTGTGAGAATTGAACTGGGAAACTAAGGGAGCATAAAGTTTGAGCATCTAACCTAATCTGCTTCCACACTGGCCAGCCAGAAAGGGGTTTGTTTCTTATCTAGTCTCCTCTGCTGTCTCCAACCCACAGTTCCCAAACCTGGCTGCACCCTAGTTACATCCTCACATTTATAAGCTCTCCAGATGCTGAGGCCCCCACCCAGTTATGAAAACTGAATTTTTAGGTGGTGGTGGTGGAGGGTGTCATCCAGGATGCACCATGTGTTTCTGGTATACAGCCAGTTAGGGAACCAAACTGTTCTGAGAGGTAAATCTGTTCTATAGCCAGGCTCTTACGACTCTCTTCAAATCTGGTTCCTGACTACCTCTCCAGCTTCACTTCCTGCTACTTTTCCCCAGCCCAGGAAACCTTATGGCTCAGTATTTCTGAACTGGTGGGCTGTTTCTTGACCGCAGGTCTTGTGCATACTGTTCCCACTACCTGCAAATCCCTTCCAACTCCTCAACTGGCTAATTCCTACCAGTGCTTCGAGACTCAGCTCAGGTTTCACGTCCTAGACTAGAGAATGTCTTCCCTGAACCTCTACCTAAGCTAGATGCCCTTCCTATATCCATGCTCCTGTCATAGCGCTGATCACATTGGTTTATGAATTGCCTCCCCAACTAGACACTGAGCTCCTCAAGGACAGGATAAAGATTTGGTTCATGTTTGGGTCCCCAGACTAAGGCTACTAGGTCCAGAACATAAGGGAGTCAACCTAGTGTCCCCCAACTAGCCCTAGGGATTTCACTCAGGTCCAGCTGGCTAGGAGGCAGTGTGACACAAGAGAAAGTACTGGGCAAACAGAGGAGATCCTAGTTGAAGTTTAGGCTCTGCAACGGAACCACTGGGATCTCAAGACAAGTCATCTCACCTCTCTGAGCCTCAGGATTTAAATCCTTTGTAGCACTTTTGTTCCTATGTGCCAGGGCCTTAGCCTGAGACAATTTATGTAATGCTTTCTACCTCATGAGGTAGGGATTAGTTACCCAGATTATCATCCACACCTACTGAGTTAGATTTCCAGGCGTGGGACCAGAGCAAGGAGCTCCACATCCTTTGGACACGGGAGTGCAGCAAGGAACTGCTGCTTTTCATTATAAGCCCTTCTGTAATATTTTATTTTCTAACTGGTGTATATATTGCTTTGATTCTTAAAAAGGAAAAAGAGGGAGTTCACTGGTGGCCTAATGGTCAAGATTCTGGGCTTTCACTACCACAGCCCAGGTTCAATCCCTGGTTGGGGAACTGAGATCCTGCAAGCCACACAGTGCAGACAGAAAAAAAAAAAAGAAAAAGAAAAAGCTTCACAGGTGATTCCAGTGAACAGCCAAGGTTGATAACCACCCTCACAATGGAGAAAACACAAGACCGATGGAGGGCCTGGGTTCAAACCTTCACTGCTACCTGGTAGGTGGGTTACTTCACCTTCCTGGGCCTCAGTCTGCTTATCTGTAAAGTGGGAAGAATAGCAATTACTACCTTTAAAAGCCTGTGATGATCTAGATGTTAGCCAAATTGCTTTAGATATATTTCATCTTCCTTACATGGTTGCAAGGTAGGTGTATATTATCTCCTTTCCTTCGTGAGGAAACCGAGACTCAGGGAGGTGAAATAACAGGCTCAGGTTTCTGCAGCTAGGATTTGAATCAGGGTGACTCCCAAATTGTGCTTTTCCACATATGCCAGCATTTCCCAAATTATGGCACACACACCACAAGTGGTATGTGATTTCTTTGGTTGAACACAAACATTTATTTTGTCTTGATGTCCCTTTTAATATGTATTAGAAAATACATACTTAGCACATCAAACCCATTGTTTCATGGTTATCGCTACTTAGGATGAAACTAAAGTAGATAACAATATTAGACCTAAGACAACCTCAAGAAAAATACTGGGTAAATAGTACGGGAGGGCAATTTGGAATTATCTATTAAAAACAAAAGTATACATAGCCTATGACTCTGCAATTCAATTTCTAGGAATCTACCCTAGGTAAGTTTTCACACACACACAAATGCTCCTGCTTAGCATCCTATAAAAGCAAAAACAGAAAACAGTCTATCACATGAGAAATGGGTAAATAAAATGTGGTAGAGTCACATAATGGCAATCTACCTAACAATTACAAAGGATGAACTGCTTCTACATTTAGCAACATGCATAGATCTCAAAAATATAGCTAAGCAAAGAAAGAAAACTGCAGAATGAGTCAATATATCATCTGCATTAAACACAATATATTCAATGAATTCACATGTAAGTCTTAAAGTTAAGATGGATGTACAACAGACATTACAGCAATTAAGATGCGATGGGAGAATGGTAGTTGAATGACTACTATTATTTGTAACAATCTAATTTCTTAAAAAGAAAATTCACTCATTACTTGGGTAATTACAATTGATTAAACCTTTAAAAAACAAAAATGTAGTATATAGATGAGGACAAGGTGATGGTCTGATGGTATATGTGAAGAAGCAAAGACTGATCTCCTGGCAGCACACTGAGCTGCCTCTGCAACTAACAGTTATTTCCCAAAAGGAACATCGCATGCATTCAGCCAGGATGTGGCCCAGGCTACCTCTCCCCTACCTCCTAACAACCCAGGTTGAGATCTAGGCACTCAGTTATACATGATTTAAGCTATAGGGTTCCTTGTGCCCTCCATTTACCAGGTAAACCCCATAAATGCCCTGGAACTTCTCCAATAACCAGAACATTCACCATCTCCCAAATCTGGAGGCTCCTTCTGTCCTTAACAATTGGGATCAGAAGCCCTCAGGCGTTAGGCATGTGAAGACTTGTATTCTGAGGTGTTGGCACCTACTGGACTCTAAGCAAGGATAAGGCCTCCAGTGAGGAGTTTGACATCATTAAATCCTATGAGGTAGGTAAATACTGTTAGCCCCATTTTATAAATGAGGAAACTGAGGCACAGAAAGGTCAAATGACTTGCCCAGCGCCAAACTAGAAAGTAATAAAAAATGGGACTAGAACTGTCCTCAGAGCCCAGACTCTGCTCCTAGTACCCAACCAAATCCTACCAACTTAAGGTCCAGCTCAAAAGTGACCTCCGGAAGGCCTGGAGGTGATCGTCCTCTTTTCAAATTCAAAGCACCTATACCTGATTCAGCTAACCATGGGAACTCATGAACTAGCATCTTCCTAGTAGGAGGGTAGAGATCATGTCTGACTCAGTTCTGTATTCCTAGCATAGAGTCTGACAAACAGGTGTTCAGTATGTGTCTGATGAACACACAAAATGAATGAAAACATGAATGAGGGCAGTTTCACGTAACTGCCTGAATCCTATGAGGTCCGGAATACTTCTGCCCAGCTCCAGGGTGCTGTCATACTAAGCTCTCTTGGAATCAAATTCAGCCTAGGCTCCTTCTAAAATGGGTCTCTAATATCTGTATTATTTTGCAAGCACACCCACATACGCACATGTGGACATATATACACACACATACATACCCACACACAAGCAAAATGCAAGGGGGCCCAAAGAACCCATGATTATGGATGATGGGAGAAGGTCTGAAAGGGAGGAAAGGGGATGGACAGATGGCCCTGTTCAGCTCAGTTCAGCTCAGCTCAGCACCTCCTTCCAGAGGCCAGGATGCTCCCTGAAGCTCAGGAATTTTTGCTCCAGAACTAACATCACCTCTGTTCCTCTTCGTGCTTGATAGCAGTGCCTAAATCCCATGATTATACCAAACAGGGACAGGAAGTAGGGGAAGGTTGGGAACCAAATATCCAGAGATTGGGAGAGGGGCAGCTTAAGGATCCAGACTGGGTAGGAGGGCAGAACTACTGCTACTGCTCATTGGGGTTGGGGTTGGCATCTGGGTACTTGGTGAGGTCGAAGGTCAGGACTTTGCTGATCACACAGTCCCCTTGCTGAAGGAGGAGGGAGAAAAAGAAAAATAAAATTGTAAGGAGAGAATTAAGAGGGGTCTAGTGCCCTAGGACTGGGGAGCTTCAAACCCTCCTCCCTACATACCTGCCCAAAGCCCAGGCTCTGGTTCTCTGGGTGTGAGAAGATTTGCTCAGTCCCATGTGCCTTCTCTACCTGCCTATTTCTGTACTTTTGTTCTTTTCTCTGTCTGGGTGCCTCTGCCCTGCCTTTCTACCTGTCCCCAAATCCAATGGCCCTGCCCAGCTGGGCTGGTAAGCCTCCAGGACAGGGCTCCAACAAGGCTGTTCATGAACTGAGTCCCTATGCTCCCCCACCCGCCGTGCCCCTCCACTGCAGCCTTCCCTTCCTGCCCTGGGGAGTCAGGCAGGGAGTGGGGGCTGGCTCCTGAGCCAGGCCCGCCCTACCTCAGGGTAGACTCCAATGAGGCTCTCAGCCTTGGTGTAGAACTCCTCCTTGAGAGAAATGACGATGGCCTGGAAGTTGCAAGTTGACTGCTCCTTGATGTAATTTGCCACCTGTGGGAGGGGCCACCGAGCATTTAGTAGGGCTGAAGCCCTAACACTCCCTGGCTTATACAGTCAGAACCAGAGGTGGGGGGGTGGGGGGGGTAGGGTAGCGGGTGGAAGGTTGGGGGAAGAGAGGCTGAGAGGAGGCTACTGACTAGTACAGTGTGGATGACCCTTGGCCCAGCCTCCCGGGCACAGAGAACAGGCGGCAGGAACGGCTAGGGCACACTCAGGAGTTGTTCCCAGAAACCCAGCCCCAACTTGGGGGCCTCTTTCCCGGGCCCCACTTTCCTTGCACCCACCTTGCCAATGTTGGTGTTATCCAGGGCAGCATCGATCTCATCCAGGACGAAGAAAGGGGCTGGCTTGTAGCTGGGAGGGAACCGGTAGGTAAGCTGATACTGATGGGAGCAGAGGTAGGGCATGACAGCCCTAGGGCCCATCACACAGGCCAGCACCCCCTTCCGTTTCTTCAGAGACTAAAAACCCCAGGTGTGAATGTTGCCTGAGTCCCTAAAGGCCAGTACACCAACCGAACTCTCTTGTGCTCCAGGATCCATCCATCCATCTCTGCTTTGCATCCATCTCTGCGCTCCAGGATCCCGCAGAACCAAAAGACATGGTCCTCTCTGGAGTGTCCAGGTTGGTTGAGGAGATAAAGCTGTCCTAGGCTCTGGTCATACTGACCAAGCTACCTGGAGGTCGACCCCCACCTACCCACTCACACCATGTCTCCCTGTCTGCGCATGTTGTACCCTCTGCCTTGGAATGCCTACTGGTCTCCCTGGCTAACTTCTACTTATCCTTTGCATTTCCTACTCAAGTGTCACCTGCCCTTGAAAGCCTTTCTTGGCCACCCACACCCTCCCAGATTGGGTTGGTGGCTCTCCTCTGTGCGTCCAACAGCACACACGCTCACCCAGTTACAATATTTAGCTCACTGTTTACACATCTGGCTTCCACTAGACCATGAGCTCCTTGAGGACAGAAACCATGTCTGACTCATCTGTGTCCCTAATCCCCCAACAGGGTCTGGTAAAGAGCAGCCATCAAGAAATGCTCACTGACTGATGCTGTACAATCAAGCACTAAGTTGTAGGGGGGAGTCAGATTCAAGTACTGTTGGCATTTAGGAAGGGGAGGTAAGGATATGCCACAGTGGTTGAAGCAGGCTTCCTAGAGGAAGAGGAGGAGGAGAATGCAATGTGAAGGGGTGGTAGGTGACGGCCAAGCTAGATTTGCATGAAAAGGGCTTATGAGCCAGCAACCATGTGAGCAAAAGCTTGGAGGTGGGACTGAACACATGCAGGGGAGGGCATGCTGAATGGATGAGGGTGGATTGGGAAGATAAGTCCAGGAAACCAAGGACAGATATGCTGCAGCAGGTAGGGAAACAGATGCAATCCAGAGTCCACCAGATCATCTTCACCTCTGCAGATCTATGCATATCCTTGGACCCCAGAGCCTCCAGCGGCCTCAGCACAGTCTCCACCAACTGCCCTGCAGGGGGCACAGCCTTACCTGTGGATGGCAAAGAGCAGGGCCAGAGCTGCAACTGTTTTTTCCCCCCCTGACAAGTTGTCCATGGGTCGGAAGCGTTTGCCAGGAGCCACACAGTTGTAGTTTATGCCATCCAAGTAGGGCTCCTCAGGGTTCTCAGGGCCCAGGAACGCCTAGGGGGAAAGGAGATGGGTCAGGTCTAGATGGGGATGAGGACAGGAAGCCTAGAGGGAAGGTCAAATGAGGATGGGTAGGGGTCATTTGGGCAAGGGGCTCCAGCCTACCTGAGCACTGCTGTTACGAGACAGGGCCTTGTAGATCTCATCAATGTTGGTGGCCACCGATTCAAAACAGGCATTGAAGCGGTCAAAGCGTTCCTTCTTGATCTGTTCAAATGCCTGCTTGGCCTTCTTGGCTCGCTTTCGGGCTGCCTCAAATTCTACCACAAGGGAAAGACAGGTGACCCCTCAGTACCCAGGCTCTGCCAGGGCTGAGATCCATGCTCTGGCAAAAACAAGTAACAATACACAAAGCAGGAACATCCCACAGGGAGGAATGCCTGGGGAGGGGCCCAAGAAGACAATTCCATAATCACCTGTGTCCAGTGGGCTGGTCACATGCTATGTGACCTTAGGCAGGTCATTCATTCTCTAAACCTCAGCAGTTCTCTACTCTAAAGCAGATGTGATAATTCCCTACTACTTAGGGCTCTTGGGAGTTTTGAGTAAGCATGTAAAAACAGGAGCTGTTGGTATGTACAATAGGCCCCTGCCATACCTCCAGACTCCTGCCTTCATCTTGCTGCTGCTGCTAAGTCGCTTCAGTCGTGTCCAACTCTGTGCAACCCATAGACGGCAGCCCACCAGGCTCCCCCGTCCCTGGGATTCTCCAGGCAAGAACACTGGAGTGGGTTGCCATTTCCTTCTCCAATGCATGAAAGTGAAAAGTGAAAGTGAAGTCGCTCAGTCGTGTCCAACTCTTAGCGACCCCATGGACTGCAAGCCTACCAGGCTCCTCCGTCCTTGGGATTTTCCAGGCAAGAGTACTGGAGTGGGGTGCCATTGCCTTCTCCAGCCTTCATCTTAGGCCTGAGTAAAAGAAGAAACTCTTACCGTCTGAGGTCTCTTGGAACTTGTCTCGGACACTTTCCAGCTTTTCCATGGCCTTCATGTTGGGGGCAGCAATACGCTGGAGCACACTCTGCTGCTCATTCAGCTTCTGCTGCAGCGTGTTCATCTCCTGCTTGATCTCCTCCTCAGCCTGGGCATCCTGCAAAGCCCAGGCCCAGCAGCATTAAGAAGGGCCAGGCCCCTACAGAGACACCTGATCCAGCGGGGGCCTGCTCCCATGCACAAGGCAGGTTCTTTTTCCTAACCCTGCTCCTCTCATCAGATCCTGACCAAAGTAACCATTTCCCACTGTCCCTAGAAATTACAGGCTCACGTCACTTTTCTCATCTCTAGCCCTTCCCCTTTGGACTGCAAGGAGATCAAACCAGTCAATGCTAAAGAAAATCAACTCTGAACATTCACTGGAAAGACTGATGCTGAAGCTGAGGCTCCAATACTTTGGGCACCTAATGTGAAGAGCTGACTTATTGGAAAAAATCCTGATGCTGGGAAAAATAGAAGGCAGGAGGAGAAGGGGATGACACAGGACAAGATGGCATCACTGACTCACTGGACATGAGTTTGAACAAGCTCCGTGAGATGGTGAAGGACAAGGAAGCCTGGCATGCTGCAATCCATGGGGACATAAAGGAGTCGGACACAGCTGAGCATCTGAACAACAATAATAAAGCCCTTCCTCCAGGCCCTGTCAGCCTCTCCATCTCTCAGCTGATGGTGTCCCTCTCTGGCTCTCAGCCCAGGTCATGAGCGAACACCATGTCAGAGTGACCTATAGGCTCCCACACAGGGTGGTCTGGACTTCATTTACAGCTGTACAATGAATAAGACAATGCATATTTTCTGCTCAGATCACTACACCTGAGCAAATTCCACTTGAACTTGGTTTTAAATCTTATGGATACTGCAATGCATATCTGGGCTTGTGCCTTTCTGTCACTTTTAGTCAATAAATATTACTAAATGCCTTCCAACACCAGGCACTGGCCCCTCATATCCCGTGAGCCTGGGCTCCTGTACTCATAGAGCTCATGGAATAACAGAGGAATGTATGTAAGTAAACAATCTCATATAGTGAATACCCAAACAATGTTAAACAGACGATGATGGGTCAGCACACAAGTGCACTTACTCAGATACGGGTTAGGGAAGGCTTTCAGGAATATTTTTAAGCTCAGGCCTATAGGATGAATGGTGAGAATGGAGAGAAGGAATAGTCTTCTATGCAGATATCACATGCAAAACCAGGGTTTATCCATGGTTCATTCAAGGAAATCAAAGCAATTCAAAAGAATAACCAACTTTAATGAACTTCAAAAGCCAAATGGGAATTCCCTGGTGGTCCAGTGGTTAGGATTTGGTGTTTTCATTGCTGGAGTCTGGGTTCAATACCTGATCAGGGAATTAAGATTCTACAAACCAAGCGGCGCAGGGAAAAAAAAAAAAAGTGCCAAATAAAGGGCAATTCAACATGGCAACAGTAGCAACTGTTGTGTGTGTGTGTGTGTGTGTGTGTGTGTGTGCGCGCGCGCGCGCATGCACGTGCACTAGACAGAGGCAAGGCTGGAGGCACATGAAGAAGCTCAATGATAAAAGTGTCTTTTATGCCTTGTAAGACATTTGGGCTTTATCTTAGGTGAGGGTGCCACTGAATGACTTCAAGCACAGGAAGGATACACACACACACACACACACACACACACACACACACACATATACGTTTTTGAAAAAAAGCCTTTTTGAACATCCCTCTCTATATATAATGCTATGGAGTGATTCATGGATTCAGTAGAAATATGAAAGGTACACAACAGAATGCTATCTTTTATCTAAGAGAGAGAATGTGAATATATTTGCATTTAAGTATGTTTGTATTTTAAACATACAACAACAAAATGCTAATCCAAAAACTGAAATGGTCACACATAGAGGGAGGTGAAATTAGACAAGAAAAGAAACTAAACTTCTCTTCACATACTTTGTATTATACTTCTGGTTTTAGAATCAAATGAAGAATTTACATAATTATAAAACAAAATTAAGTTGAATCAAAATGTGAAAGCCACTGGGTTAAAAAAGAAATATTAGGGGAACAAGATATTCACAAGATGCCAAAAAGTCACCCTAAAGATGCCTTATTACTTACAATGGTAAAAGTGTATGCTTACTATTGAGAAATCTGGCAATAGATACCTTAACTGAGGCTCAAACTTAGCATCATGCATAGTAGGACACTGACACGTGCCTCCTGCAATATAAAGTACACTAGGGAATTTCCTGGTGGTCTAGTGATTAGGACTCAGCACTTTCATTGGCATGGCCCAGGTTCAATCCCTGGTCAGGGAACTAAGATTCCACAAATCACTCAGCACAGCCAGGGGCAGGGATGGGGCTGGGGGATGATATGCAGTGAAATGTTCTTGCCAAAAAATTACTTAACCCAAACATATCAAGCCTCTAAAACAGTTCAAACTTCCAATTTATAGGAAATACAAGGTTAGGAGGAACAGATATAGCATCCAGTCCCATCACTTCATGGCAAATAGATGGAGAAACAGTGGAAGCAGTGGCTGACTTTTATTTTTCTGGGCTCCAAAATCACTGCAGATGGTGACTGCAGCCATGAAATTAAAAGATGCTTGCTTCTTGGAAGGAAAGTTATGACTAACCTAGAAAGAAAGTGGAGTCGCTCAGTCATGTCTGACTCTTTGCGACCCCATGGACTGTAGCCCACCAGGCTCCTCCGCCCATGGGATTTTCCAGGCAAGAGTACTGGAGTGGGCTGCCATTTCCTTCTTTAGGGGATCTTCCTGACCCAGGGATCGAACCCAGGTCTCCCGCATTGTAGACAGACGCTCTATCATCTGAGCCACCAGGGAAGTCCTAGATAGCATGTTAAAAAGCAGAGACATTACTTTGCCAACAAAGGTCCGTCTAGTCAAGGCTATGGTTTTTCCAGTAGTCATGTATGGATGTGAGAGTTGGACTATAAAGAAAGCTGAGTGCCAAAGAATTGATGCTTTTGAACTGTGGTGTTGGAGAAGACTCTTGAGAGTTTCTTGGACTGCAAGGAGATCCAACCAGTCCACCCTAAAAGAAATCAGTCCTGAATATTCATTGGAAGGACTGATGTTGAAGCTGAAACTCCAATACTTTGGCCACCTGATGGGAAGAACTGACTCATTGGCAAAGACCCTGATGCCGGGAAAGATTGAAGGCAGGAGGAGAAGGGGACGACAGAGGATGTGATGGTTGGATGGCATCACTGACTCAATGGACATGAGTTTGAGTAAACTCTGGAAGTTGGCAATGGACAGGGAGGCCTGGCGTGCTGCAGTCCATTGGGTCGCAAACAGATGGACAAGACTGAGCAACTGAACTGAATTGAACTGAGAAAAAGAAGTCAGAGCTTTTCAGAGAAATGGCTAATTCCATATCTGGGGTGGAAAATGTAAAGGATGAGCCTGGATGGACACACCAGAAATCAAGGAAGATATCAAAGAGTATAAGAGTTGTGTCAAAATTATTCAGAAGCCAATTTGAATGAGTCCCCATGGGCCAAAGATGCCAACAACTTCATGCAACAAGGATAATAATAAGAGTGCAACACATCAAATGTTTAAATCTAAAAGTTCATAACAACATGAAAACAACTCTGTGGCCATATCTTGAGAATGCCAAAGAACCAACTCATTATAAACTGACAAAGAGAAAGAATCCAGCACATATATCCTGCCTTTCCTATACAAAATACCCCAGGGTAACCAAATAATTGATGAGAGAAAATCTCTTTACAGTGTTTTAGCTAATAAAGAAATGATAGAATAAGACGACCATTTTGCAACCCTCGACAAATTATATAATGGGTCTAGGCAATAACCATCATGGTTGCAAGCTATACAAAAAGAGCTACTGACCAGATGTTATAAACCTCTTGATGGAAGTAACGACCTCATTTGAAGCAGTCTTGACCAAATAAACCCCAAAACTTGAATCGAATCAAACCTCTAGATTTGAGCTGTCCAATATACTGGCCATAAGCCACACATCACTACTGAGCATGAAAAATGCAGCTAGTGTGACTGAGGAACTAAAGTTTTTATTTTACTGAATGTTAGATAATTTAAATTTAAAAACTGATAATTCAGTTACTACGAAACTTCTAAGTATATTTGGAACAACT
Source organism: Bos taurus (assembly GCF_002263795.3). Taxonomy (NCBI): domain Eukaryota; kingdom Metazoa; phylum Chordata; class Mammalia; order Artiodactyla; family Bovidae; genus Bos; species Bos taurus. The sequence goes on from NC_037357.1 coordinate 90,828,672, forward strand.
TGGGTATGTGGTTCTCTGTTTTCAATTGTAAATTTTAGGATATCTAAATACAGATCAAGTATTTTTGAAGAAAATTTAGAATGCAAATGGAGATATGCTAGAAGTGTAAAACAGATAATGAATTTTGAAAACTCAGTACAGAGAGCTGGTCAAATATCTCATCAATAAATTTTATAATGTTTACCATTGAAATGTTAATTCTTTTGGATATACTGGGTTAAACAAAATATAGTATTATAATTAATTTCACTTTTTAAAAGTTACACATGTGATTCATACTATATCTGTATTTAACAGCACTGATCAACATCTAACTACCCACTTACAGGAACTACAGGGTCTAGCAGAACTCATTTTTTTGCTTTGTTCTGGGGCAATATTTTAAAAACCACAGGACATAATCAACAGTATAGAACGTAGAAAATCCTTCAGGAAAAATAAGCAAATTTCTTCAACAACAATAAATATTGTAGAGAAAAACTTTTAGATTAAATGAGACATCAACCAATCACTAAATCAATTATCTCTTTCATTTTATTTGACTCTCAATTCAAACAAGCAAAGTGTGTGTGTGTGTAATAATCTGGGAAATGTGAATACTGATCATAATATTAAGGAATTATATAATAATATATAACTCCAATGTCAAGCTATTGGGTTTTTGGTATGATAATTCTAAATATTTTGAAGAATTTTCTCTTATAGAGATACATTCTGAAATATTTACAATACAAATGAAATGACATGGTGTCCAGAATTTACTTTTAAATATCCTGGGGGTGGGGAGGGCGGAGAGGATGGCGTGTGCGGGGGTGCACATGAAACAAGTTTGGCCATGAGTTGATAACTGCTGAAACTGGTGATGGCCATGAGGCAGCACTGTACTATTTTACTTATGCATGTGAAGTTTTCTGTAATAAAAACCTAAAACTAAGAACAGCAAAAATTAACGTGAAGTGGCTCCCAATGGCCAAGAATGGGATACTACGAGTATCAGAAAGAAAAATGACTCCAAATAGACTGAAAAATACCAAAATGCATTTAAGCACTTAAATTCATAAAAAATATAAATTAGAAACCTTACTGATTACCTTTAAAGGTTATAAGGGCAACCAACTCTAAAAGCTGAGAAATAAAGGCAAGGAATTAAGTATTTATTCTACCTTTTCTGTATTAACTGTATTTCAAAGGAACTAAACAGTTGATGTGAGAAAGTTCTTTTTAGAAATCCAATTAATAAACATAGAAGGAATGAAAAAAATCAGAAAATTACCATTTTGCAGCCCTTAATAGATATAGGCAACGATTATTTGTTAATGACTGCTAAAACCTGCTGTGAAAGGCTGATAGGGAACTTGATAAAATTCCCTTAGAAAACTGATGGGGCTAACAACACCTTAACCTGGTGATCATGATTGTTTTTCTTTTTTAACTTTACATTATGTAAATCTTGAAACATTCACAAAAATGCAGATAATGATAAAATGAACCCTCACGTACCTATTATCAGCTTCAATAATTATCAACTCATGGCAAATACGCTGCCATCTACACCCAATTCCTTTCTATATTCAATTATTTTCAAGCAAATCTCAGACATTTCATCCATAAATAATTTCAGTATGTATTTATAAAACAGGGATTCTGAATCTCAGCACTAATATTTCGGGCCAGATGATTTGTTGTTGTGGGTAGTGTCCCTTGTGTACTGTAGGATTTTAGCAGCATCCCTGGTGTCTATCCACTGGATACTGGTAGTAACCCCTGTTCTAGTTCTGACAAGTGGGTGTGAAAGGAGTATCTCCAGACATTACCAAATGTCCCCTGGGGAGGCAAAATCTACCCCACCCATTGAGAACCACTGTTGTAAAACTAAGAATGTTTTTACCACAATACCATTATCACCTAGAAATATTAACAGCAATTCCTGAACATCCATCATAAACTATCTGGACAGTGTTCAAATCATCCTGATCATGCTACGTAAAAAAATTTTTTACAGGTTTTTCAAAGCAAGTTCCACATAACGTGCCCACATTACACTTGGTTGTATGTCTCTTAATTCTCATTTAATCTATAAATTCCCCTGCCTCTCTTTTCTTTGCAATGGATTCAAGGGAGGGTGACAAATTTTAGCTCGTTGATTTGTTTCATAAGTCTATAAAAGTTCTCCCTTTCTGTTTATTTCTTTCTTCCCATTTATTTATGGAAGAGACAAGGTCTTTTGTCCTTTTGAGGTTTCCACAGTCTGGATTTAGCTAACTGTATCCCTGTGCTTTATTTAACATGTTCCTCTGGCATCAGTGTTTCATATAATTGGTGGATATAAAATCTTAGTATTTCATAGGTAATGTCGTGTATTCATCAAATCTTATCACTACAAAGACAGAACTGATATTCAGTGTCTACTGATGTGATGCAAAAGGAAGTTTATAAGTACACAGCACCACCTATGATATATTCTTGCCAAAAATAAAAAATAAACCTGAATCCAATCAAACCACAGATTTACCAATCAGTTTATAGGAAACACAGGGATGGAAGAACACAATCAGTCAAATTCAGAGTATAGAAAATTGTACAAGACCAATGACCCACTTTGTTTTTTTGGGCTCCAAAATCACTGCAGATGGTGATTGCAGCCATGAAATTAAAAGATGCTTACTCCTTGGAAGGAACGTTATGACCAACCTAGACAGCATATTCAAAAGCAGAGACATTACTTTGTCCACAAAGGTCCGTCTAGTCAAGGCTATGGTTTTTCTGGTAGTCATGTATGGATGTGAGAGTTGGACTATAAAGAAAGCTGAGCACTGAAGAATTGATGCTTTTGAACTGTGGTGTTGGAGAAGACTCTTGAGAGTCCCTTGGACTGCAAGGAGATCCAACCAGTCCATCCTAAAGGAGATCAGTCCTGGGTGTTCATTGGTAGGACTGATGTTGAAGCTGAAACTCCAGTACTTTGGCCACCTGATGCAAAGAGCTGACTCATTTGAAAATACCCTGATGCTGGGAAAGATTGAGGGCAGGAGGAGAAGGGGACGACAGAGGATGAGATGGTTGGATGGCATTACCAACTCAATGGACATGGGTTTGGGTAGACTCCAGCAGTTGGTGATGGATAGGGAGGTCTGACGTGGTGCGGTTCATGGGGTCGCAAAGAGTCGGACACGACTGAGCGACTGAACTGAAATGAATGACCCACTTTCTATCATAAAGAGGAAGAAAAAAATAAAAAGGGATAAGAAAATGTTATAGACCATAAGAGACCAATTTTAACACATGGACCTCAATTGAATCCTGATTTAAAAACACATTTTTTTAAAAGATATTTATGGGACATTCATGGAAATCTAAACATTTATTGACTATTAGGTGACATTGCAGAGTCAGTGCTAATTTTTTGGTATGATATTGTGGCTACGTTAAAAAAAAAAAAAGAATCCTGCCAGAGATAAATACTGAGGTAATTATGAATGAAATACCTAGAATTTGATTTTAAATTTGCCAATTAGGAGGGGGAAGGGTATAAAAAACAGGATTGACCATATGCTGCTAATTATTAAAGCTGAATGACTGGTACCTGGGGTTCATTATATCATTCTCTCTACTTCCGTATCTGTTTGAAAGTTTCCATAATAAAACGCTTTTTTAAAATATCAAGTTCCCCTGGCTATAATGATAGCTTGTAAAGCATCAGAAACTATTCAGGGGGCTCCTGTAGTAGTCCATGTGAGAGGTGAAAGCAGCCTGCACTAGATTACAGTACAAACAGAGAAAAGTAGAATTCAGTAGACATTTGGAAGGTAGAATCGACAGGGCTTGCTAATTCATTAAATATGCAAAGTGAGAGAGAGTCAAGGACACTGAAGAGGCAGATTTGGGGAGGAAGGCTGGGGTTTGAGGTACCTGTGGGACCTAGCATAGAGATAGCAGCTGAAGTCCTGGGAGAGGAAATATGAAGGATGAGAACCCCACATAAGGAAAGGATGCCTGGGACAGAGCCCTGAGGAACCCCCAAAGTTTATCTGTTCACTGTACAGGAGCTTGTTCTCCATGTATCTAGGCTGAGATGTGTACACAGGTGGAAGGGGGAGACTGGTAACAGGCAGGGACGGGGGCAGCTGGGAGTTGGGGGTAGAAGATGTGCCTGTGTCTGTGTGTGCATATGAGGGGAGAACCTAGATCACAACTCCACCCCCTTGCCAGTTTGCCCTTCTTTCCAGACATGGTCTGTCTCCACAGGGCCCCCAGATGGGCTGACCCTCTCTCTGGACAGCTGGGAAGATGACCCCACCCCCGAGGCTTGAACCTCACCTTCAGATCCTCACACAGGTCGCCGTAGTCAATCTCGATGAGGGCCTCTCGTGCATAGATATTGGAAGTCCGTTGGGAGCCACTCACTGAATCCTCCCCTTGGGAGCTACCCTGCAATAGTGAGAGTCAAATGCAGCTGACTGGCCATAAGAGTACTCCTCTAGAGGGGGGCTTCTTGGCAGCCTTTGATGCCTTTGAGAAGCACCTTGATAGAAAGCACTTGTGGTAGAAGAAGAGCAGCTTTGATGGCAGAAAGCCCTGAGTTCAAAATTGGGCTCTACCACTGACTCATGGTGTGACCCTGGGCAAGACATGCTGTTGCTCAAATCCTCATTGAAACACACAAACCCTCATCTGTAACATGGGACCATGCCTGCCTGGCAAGGCTGTGCTTAGGATTAGAAGTAGTTATATCATGTGCTACCATGATGCCTGGCACACTGCCAGTGTTCAGAAGATTTTTCTGAATTAAATGGAAAGCTATTTGGGAAGAAAGGAGGGAGAAACACATGCGGGACTGAGATACATGTTCAGGTGAAAGACAAGATATCTACAGACCTCCTCTCAGTTAACAGTCCCGCCCTCTTGCTATCAAGCCTCACTTCCAGTGGATAAAATGCCTTGGCTCTTCTATTGGCTTGTGTCTGTCCCTTTCCCATAACTATGCTTCATCACCTTTGCGTTGCTGCTGTCCCTTACCCAATCCTTTCCTGACCATCCTCTCTCACTGTAGCTAAGTTACCATCCCTTAGGACCCTCAGCTTCCATCTTCCTTTGCTCTTGGGATGAGATGGTTAGATAGCATCACCAACTCAATAGACATGAATTTGAGCAAACTCTGGGAGACAGTGAAGGACAGTGAAGCCTGGCATGCTGCAGTCCATAGGGTTGCAAAGAGTTGGACATGACTGAGTGACTGAACAACACCCAATATCCATAATCTGCTGGAACTATCTTAGCTCAGGTCCCTGAGATTCATGAATGATTTCCTCTTCTTCTGGCTTACCTCCCTCTCCACCTACTAACATACACCCTACCCCCAAAACTGCCCTCTCACATCAAGGCTATTACCTTTCACCTTACCTGTCTTCACAGCCTCACCCTGCCTCATCTCCTCTGCATCCCTCCTTTTGTCACTCACCACCCTCACCCACCATCCTTCTCTCTCTCACCTGCCCTCCCTGGCCACCTTCATCCTCCATCTCTGGTTATGTTGTTCACTGCCCACACCCACCACCAGCCATGATACTCACCTCTTCCTGACTGATATCATCCATGGTGCCCTTAGACAGTGGCAACTTGATGTCCTGCATCTTGCAGGCCTGTAGCAGGTTGTGGCGGTCACTGCGCTTCTGTTCAAGCTTGGTCTCAATGGCTGTCACTTCCTTCTGTAAATGGGTCATTTCCCTAAGAAGATTCAGGGAGATAGGTGAGATCCAAATCCAGCAAGCTGCCCATAATACATACTTCCCCCAAGCCCAGACCTGAACCCACTCACTTGTTGGCGCCCCCCAGTTTCTTACGAATCTCCTCCATCTCGTGGTTCTTGTCATTCACCTCTGACTTCTTGGCCAGGTGCTGGTTCTTCAGGTCTTGTAGCTGGGCCATGGTCTCATCTATGATCTTCATATGTCTTTGCTCCTCCTGGGCCCAGCAGGGGGAACAGGACAAGAAGTGAAGGCTTTCCCTCCATCCCCACTGGAATGGAATGGAAATCTTCTCCCTCTGTGCCCACCCTTTCTACCAGGTAGTTTGTTGGAATCTATCTTCAATGAGCTCTGCTTTTACAAACCCCCATCACTCCTCTGGCTTCGTTTACCTTTTTCCAAATTATTTTGTTGACCTCCCCCCAACCCCAATATGCAAACTGCCTGCTGTAGAAATGTTCGAAGTATAAAAAAGTATGAAGTAGGATGAAAAAAAGAAATTACTTGAAATCCCACCAGGCAGAGGTAACCAATTAACATTTAGCCTGCTGCTAGGTCGCTTCAGTCGTGTCCGACTCTGTGCGACCCCATGGACTTCAGCCTACCAGGCTTCTCCGTCCATGGGATTCTCCAGGCAAGAACACTGGAGTGGGTTGCCATTTCCTTCTCCAATGCATGAAAGTGGAAAGTGAAAGTGAAGTCACTCAGTCGTGTCCGACTCTTAGCGACCCCATGGACTGCGGCCTACCAGGCTCTTCCATCCATGGGATTTTCCAGGCAAGAGTACTGGAGTGGGGTGCCATTGCCCTCTCCGAACATTTAGCCTATCACCTCCCAACATTACTTACAGACAAGTCTATATAGTTGAGACTAAATTATAATTAAAAGTCTATATTCTGACTTAATGTTATTTAAGCATCTTTTCCACATCAACATTACACGACCAACAACAACATCAATGTTTTTAAAAAGCATAATACTGTATGTTTTCCATGAGAACACATATAAGAGGACTTCCCTTGTGGCTCAGCTGGTAAAGAATCTGCTGCATTGCAGGAGACCTGGGTTCAATCCCTGGGTTGGGAAGGTCACTGGAGAAGGGAAAGGTTACCACTCCAGTACTCTGGCCTGGAGAATTCCACGGACTGTATAGTCCATGGGGTCGCAAATAGTCAGACATGACTGAGAGACCTTCACTTTAACTTTTCACACATATAAGAATGTAATTACATGACTGAGGGACTTTCACTTTTCACACATATAAGAATGTAATTAATGCCTATAAAGTCTGGAAGAATACACTCTATATGGCACTGGCCCTAGGAAGAGTAAAAGGACTGGGATTGAGAGTGGTCAGTCAATGGGGATTATAATCTTACTTATTATGTTCTGATTTTTTTTTTAAGGAGAACATTTTCATTTTGATCTGAAAGTCACAGAAGGGGATATATCTGCAATGCACAAGAAATAATATGCATACAGAGAGTGCAAATGCTAATATGGCAAATAATGACTGATGAATCTTGGTGACAAGTAGATGGGAGTTCTTAGTACTATTTTCGCAACTTTCTGCTAAATTTAAAACGATTTCAAAATAAAAAGTCAAAAAGAAATAGATGATTCTGGATCATCTACATATCTACCTACTCCTGCCCCAGGATTTTACTACCCAATCTCTATTTGCATTGAAGATTGCAGTGACACCAAAGAAGACTACTTCAGTCATCAGGGTTTAATGGAGGAAAAAAAAACAACAACAAACAAAACCATACAACCAACAACAAACAAAGGCAGACATAAAAGTCAAATGATGTACTTAAGCCAAGTGAGAATCAAATCGCCTCAGGTAGGGATGTTGCAAGGAACTAAAGTTTCACAGCAATTTAGGGAATTCCCTGGTGGTCCAATGGTTGACTCTACATTCCCAGTGCAGGGGCCTGGCTTTGAGTCCTGGCCAGGGAACTAGATCCCAAGTGCCACAACTAAAGATCCTGCATGCCCTAACGAAGAACTGCAGCCAAAGAAATTTTTAAAAAAATATTCCATAGGAATTTAAAGAGAAGGGGTGTGGGTAAATCAGTCGTCAAATAACTGGTGGAACAGGCATGCTTGACTCAAAGAAACTGAGCCATGGCAGTCAGCACAGGCACACTGTGAATACGAACTCAGTTTCAGCAAAACACCATCACCTGTTGCACTGAGTTCATGTGGTTAATTATAAAATTAATTTGGAAGTTTGTCCTGCCTTTTTGGTTAAGTGGTATGTTTGTACATATTTAACATTAAGGATATTTTAAGCCAATATAAATCTTTAAAAGAGGTCAGTATATTACTCAAATTTGAAACTATTAAACTACACAAATACTTACATGAATGTAGCATAATTTGCTTCAATCCTAATTCCTAGGAGACATGGGACAGTTTCCTATATGGAACTATAAATATTTGTCACTAATTATCAACCTGTGTGCACAAAGCTATGCCAGCACTTTGGATCTCCTCAGGTATTAGTGAGTTAGGAGAAATGTATTCTGAAGACTCTCAATGGATGCTGCCATATGGCCTAAGAATGCCGGTCTCTTGTGCAACATGCTAGTATCCTTTTTTTTTTTTTTTAAATCTTGGGTGATGTGATAAGAAACAAATTACATGTAATTATTGTTTTAATTTGCATTCCTTTGAGTTCTACTAAGGCTCAATTGGAGAAGGCAATGGCACCCCACTCCAGTACTCTTGCCTGGAAAATCCCATGGGTGGCGGAGCCTGGTAGGCTGCAGTCCATGGAGTTGCTAAGAGTCGGACACAGCTGAGTGACTTCACTTTCACTTTTCACTTTCATGCATTGGAGAAGGAAATGGCAGCCCACTCCAGTACTATTGCCTGGAGAATCCCAGGGATGGGGGAGCCTGGTTGGCTTCCATCTATGGAATCGAGCAGAGTTGGACACGACTGAAGCGACTTAGCAGCAGTAGCAGCAGCAAGGCTCAATTATGGATATGTATTTATGGGTTATCTGAATCTCTCCTTGAACTGTTGATGCCACTCATTTTTCTCCCTATTTAGGTCTTGGTGTTTTTCTTATTTAGAGGAGGGCTTTATAAATTATGGATATTATCTCTTCTAATTTTTTCTCCTAGTTTTTAGTTTTTCATGTTCTCCTTTCTTACCTTCTTGAGCTTTTCTATCTCATTTTCATCTTTTTTCACTGTCTGCTCCCACATGTGCACTTTATCCTGGTCCTCCTTCAGTTGGTTCTTTTCAAAATCCAACTGGATACCCAAACGAGTCTTCTGATTCTCAAACTCCAAACTGTGGGGAGAAAGGAGAACAGGGCACAGGGACTCAGTTACTGCTGAATATAAGTCACCACTGAGCTCATCCACACAGATCCATATAAAACTGTCCCCTCAAGTTACAAAACTAAGTTCCCTGGCCTAGCTTTGTAGATACGGCACAAGGCAGCAGAGGAGATTGGGCCAAACTCTATTAATTTTCCTTTAAACACTGGCGCCCTGCCCCAACAAGTTCCTAGAAGCGGATATAAAAAGGTCCACCTGAATCCACTAGCTATGTTAATTCCTATTTATTAAGCTTCTGTGTAGTTTACATACATTACCTCTAATCCTCTAATAGCTCTACAAATAGGCATTATTATCGCATTTCTACAAAAAAGGAAACTTGAGCCAAGAGGTAAAAGACTTTGCCTAAGGCCATACAGCTAGCAAATGTGAGATCAGATCCCAGTCTATAAACACCAAAACCTGGGATTCTTCTCCTATGGCATCCTTACAGGATAATGTGGTAGGATAAGAGGATTGGTATCCCAACTCTGCCATTTACTGGTAGTGAATCTCAGACAAGTTAATTATATCTCTTTACCTGTTTTTTCAACTGAAAAATGGAAATAACAATAGTACTTACCTCAGTTATTGGGAATTAATATGTATAAAATTTTTAGAACCTTGCCTAGTACACAGTAAGTACTCAATAAATTTTAGTTAATATCACCATCTCCAGGCTGACTGACTGTATTCAGTTCATGGGCTTTGACTCTTTCTAACTGTCCCCAAACCCCTGCATATACCTCTGCCCCAAGATTCCAGAACTTCTACGAGGGCAGAGATTGGATAGTTAAAAAAAAAAAAAAATGGAGAAAACAGATCCCTGGTAGTTCCCTCCTCCCTAACTCTTTAGAAACTAAAAAAGTATGCAACTAGCATACACAGATATTAGCAGGACAGGCAGGGCTAACTTCCAACTGCCCCTCCACCCCCCAATATGGTGTGACAGATGTTGCCAGATGTCATGCTAGCAGCTTAAACCTATTAGTCACCATAATCCAAAGAGAATGTAATTAACTCTATAATTTTGAGCTATGCAATTTTAAGTTCAATCTCTTAAGAATGACTCATAAAGCCTTCTGTGATCTGGCCCCTGCTGACCTCTCCAACACCCCCACCTTCCTCCTGACCCCATTTTTCCGCTCCAGACATTCAATACTTAGTTTACAGAACAAGGCATGCTCTCTCACACCTCTGAGCATGCTGTTCTCACTGCTTGGAACTCCCTTCTGTGTACTGCCTGGCTGGCTAAATCACTCTATAGGTCCCCAGTTCATCACTTCTTGTTTTGTAAAACCTTTCCTGAGGATTGCGAACAGGTTCTTCGTTTCTATTATACTTTGTTGAGTTCCTCCCTTTTGGGTGCAGTTGAGTTAATCATACCCCAGAGTTCATGTAACTTTTATGATCACTGTCTGTATGAGACCTTTCCCTTGTCTCCTTGGGTTCAATCAGATTTCTACTATTATGTTCCCAACAGTGAGCAAATACACAGAAATGATGTACATTATACACAGATAGGTAGATACATACATATGTATATAACCTTAAAATGCATATACTTGTAAAAATGTCGCTTTTAAATTTACACAAATGTACAGTGTTATAAATTTATCCTTGTTACTCTGTAAATCTAGTTCCTGTCTGAACAGAGTATTCCATAGTCTGTACAGTCATCACATTTAACTTGTATTTCCCTGCAGTGACAGCTGTCTACATTGCTATCAATGTCCCACTATCACAAAGTACGCCAAATGAACAACTCTGAATCTGTCTCTTTGAGACCTGGTGGCCAAAACTCTTTGGGATAGAGACCCAAGGAGTGGCTCTGCTAAGTCAAAGGGTTCATGTAGACTTATTTTCACCAAATGCTGCTAAGTTGTTTTAATTTGAATTTATCTGATTAGGAATGAGACTGGACATCAACTCACGGTTGTTAGCCATTCGAGCTTCTCTTTCCATGAAATGCTATACGTGACTACATCCTGTTCATTCTTCTACTGAGTCTCTAGGTTTTTTTTTTTTTTCCTTCTTGTTGATCTACAGTTCCTTGAACATTTTCCTCTGTACTTTCTATCTACCTAAAGTACAGCATTATTCTGAAATTGCTAATCTACTTGTTTATCTCCTCCACTATCCCCAAAACTCCCTCAGGACAGGGACAGTCTCTGATTCAATTCTATATTTCTTGAGCCTGGCTTGGGGGTAGGAGACCAATGAACTGTTACAATATGGGTGATGGGCTGACTGAAGCCCAGGATTCAAGGGGTGACCTCCTTCAGAGAGACTGTCATGTTCATCTATCTTACCCTCATCTCCCCACTGTTTCCAATACCTAGCACAGGACAACTTGGCACAAGGTTGGTTGAACAAATGAATAATTAAAGTGGGAAAGAAAAGAGAAACTTGCTTTGTTCTTACTATTCTTCCAACCTAGAACTTTGGCCCTCCTCTCACTCATCACCTATTAGGATAATGACAATAATAAAAGCTAGTATCTATTGGGAGTTCCCTGGGTGGTTCTAGTGGTTAGGCTTTCACTGCTGTGGCCTATTATCTACTGCTCTTAGTAGGTGCTAAGTATTATGCTAAATACTTTATAAAGATTAAGCCCAACCTCTGATCCACCTGACAATCTATGAGATAGGTATCATTATTATCCCATCTGACACATAAGGAAACTGGGGCTTAGAGAGGTCATTATCCAAGATAAATGAACTTTGGGGCTGGGATTTTAATCCAGGTAAACCATGTTTAAAGCTGGCACTCTTAATCCCTATACTGTGACACGTGATCCCTGATGTCCCTGTTCTTTAAAGGTGACTACAATAAATGTCCATCATTCTAAAAGCTGCTCCTTAACTTATGATGGTATTTGACTCCCCAGATGTCAGGCTAGGGGCTCAAGGATACCTCAATCTCCCCCTTCCACCCAGACTTCCACCTACCGCTTCTTGGCAATTTCATTCTGCCGCTTCACCTTCTCTTCCTCAAACTCCCGGATATTGCGCACACCAATCTCCCGACAAAACTCTTCAAATACTTCATCCTCTACCTAAGGAGAGAAGCAAGGGAGAGAAAAGGCCCTTTGGGTCAGAATGCTGCTTCCAATCCTAGTCCTGCCCGTGCTGAGCAGGTACATCCTCTACCAACCTGGTTCATCTTCTCCTTTAAGTCTTTCATTTCCCTCTCTCGGCTCTGGATGATCCTCTTGATATCATTGATTCGAGGCCCAAAGTTGGCTAGCTCACTCTCCAGCTTGGACTTTTCCTATAAGAAATGGAATTGAGAGGACAAAAGAGACCAGGATCCTTAGAGAAAGAGCCACCCTGTGTGTACCAGTCCCGTGGACAAAAAGGGCTAACTCTCCACACACTGAGAACCTGACTTAGCACTGCTCCACTCAAGGCTGCATCATCTCTCGAACCATCATATGGCTTCCTTCCCTGGCCTCCAGTCTGTCAGCTTCAATCCAAAAGGCTGGGCACACAATAAACATTATTATTTACAGGTCTACACTTTCCTCATCTATAACCCTTGGAGCCAGGTGTGTCCTGGAATTTACTTTTTGATTTTAGAAAAATGACATATATACTACATATTATATAACACCTCCAGAGTGGTCTGGGGAAGCACCCATGATCAAACACATTAATATAGCTAGAAAAGTACCTCCACTCACAGGGACTGAAATATCTGTAGCTCACTTTCAAAACTCAGAAGAAACTCAAATATTTGCTGAATGAATTAATTAGGTTAATAGCACCTAACATTTACTGAACATTCACTTGGTACAAGCAATCAGTCTAAATACTTCACATGTATTAACTCATTCAATCTGTGCAAGAACCCTATAATTTTACAGATTATTTACAGATTAAGATGAAAAAATGGACACTGAGAGGTTTGTTTGTTTTTGTTTGGTGTTTGTTTCGTTCTGTTCTTTGAGTATCTGTAATACATGCATTTGAAAAAGATGTTTCTGGAATATATTTTTCAAAAAACTCTTACAAACCAATATAAAAATGATCAAAAGATTTGAATATTGAGAGGTTTAGTAACTTGCCTAATACCATAGAGCCAAGTCCTAAACTCCTGACTGTCTAACCCTATGCCATCTACTCCTGGTTTCTAGGAACAAATTGGGAGGAGAGAGGGATGAGGGACAACTTCCCCACCCCTAGAAAAGCCTAGACCAGGAATATGAGGATGGCCATTGGTGAACAGGGCTGAAAGTCAGGCCCCACCTGCAGATTAAGGGCCAGATGCCGTGTCTTGGTCTGTTCTAGGTCACTCTGTGAGTACTTGAGCCGCATCTGCAGTCCGTGGGCCTGAGACTGCACCTGACGTAGTTCTGCCTCTTTTCGCTTTGCCTTCATCTGCTCCTGAAGTGGACAAGAGGGAAAGGCTAGGTGGTAAGAATGTGGTCGGCTGGCCTGGGCTTAGGACCCCCATTTCTAGGGACAGCCCTGCCTGTGGCTTACCTTCAGCTCTTCTGTCAACCGCTCCTTTTTCTCTTTCAACTTGTCTACTGCTTTCTCATCCCAGCGTCGGGCCTTGGCCTTCAGGTCACTGGCCCCGCCAGAGATCACCCCTGACTTCTGGAACAGGGTCCCATCCAGTGCCACTGTCTAAATACAGCAGGGAAAAGACAGGAGTGGGGAGAAGCTGAACAAAGGAATCACCAATACTAAGCCTATCCAGTTACAATGTGGCAAGGGAATCCATACCTTGTGGCGCTGGTGGCCTCCAAAGGCAATGCGGCGGGCATCCTCCACATTGTCACAAACAAGAGCATTGCCACAAGCATACTGCAGGGCCTTTTTGATGTGAGGTGGCTCATAGCGAATCACATCAATCACCAGCTTTGCCCCCTTCAGCTCCCGGAGTTTCTCATCTGTAGGTTTTACCTGTGAGAAAAAGCTTAGTTAAGTGGCTGAACATGGAGGGCTAGGAGGAGCAGCCCTCTCACAATGCCCTGACCCCATCACCACCAGCCTCACCTCCAGGTAATCAAGAGGCAAGAAGGTCTCAGGCTCCCCACGCTGCTCCTTGATATACTGAATGCAGTCCCGGCCTGTCTTCTCTGAGTCCACAATAATAGCATCCATGTTCTTGCCCAAAACCTTGGTTACTGCAATCTGATACTTCTTTTGTGTGGGCTGGCAGAGGTCAATGAGGCGGCCGTACTAAGGAAAGTCAGAAGAGTGAATGAATCATGAAGTTTTTGAGAGCTGGCTCAGGTACCTTAATTCCCAGCTTAGAAGAGGGATGGCAGGTCAGAATCTCTATCAGGAGCACAGTCCCCAAACTATGGAAAAAAGGCCTACTCTGGCCCCAAAGCAACAACTTCAGGCAGTCATGTCTGAATCCAAAATGATCTTTCTAAACCTCACTTTTACCATTTCACAGACCACTGCCACTGCAGGCATTATGCAACTTAATTTGGTTCCACAAATAAAGAGCACAATAAATGCAACGTGCTTGAATCATCCCACATTACATTTATTGTGCACTTTATTTCTATTATTATTACATCAGCTCCACCTCAGATCATCAGGCATTAGATCCTGGAGGTTGGGGACCCTTGATCTACGGAAATGATCAAGAAATATTTGTAGAACCCAATTAAGTTGAACCCAGGGATGGAATTACAGTAATAGAGGGATAAGATTCAGGGAATCTGGAAACTCAGGATTTCGTTCAAGAGGCCAAAAGAACCTAGTAAATGAGCTGACTGTTATATGCTTAAGGAGCTCACACTGAAGCCTGCACAGAGCTATTGATACATCCTGGGAACTAATTCCTGCCCTGCAGCCCCTTCCCTCTTCCAAAGGCCTCTTCACTTTCTCCACCTCCCATAAAGGAGTGGACACAAGCAAGACAAAACTTTCAGAAAGACACAACTGTGCAATGAAAAGAACACAAGGTTAAGAATCAGAACAAGTTGGGTTTGAATTGCAGTTCTTATACATATGAGCTATGCTGTTTTGAGCAAGTCATTTAACCTCTGTGACCCTCAGTTTTCCCCAGTTGTAAAAATGGAATTAGCAATCTGTCCTCATGGGGCTGCTGGGAAAATTATCTGACAGTGAGTATGAAAGAAGGTGGTCAGGAAATGAGTTCCCTTTCCACTCTTACCACAGAACCAGGGTACAGGCGCTTGATGCTTTCCATAATTTCTGCCTTTCGCTGTTGGCGGCTGCTCTCCTGGCGATCGATGCGGGCATCCCCCAGCTGCTCCATTACCTGGTTCAGCTCCTTATTAATCTCATCAATACGCCGCTTGGCCATCTCCACCTCCTCTGTCAGCTCCCCCTCTAGTTTCTTCTGTTCCTCTAGAGACTGCCTACAAAGTAAGGAAATACCGGGGTTACCCTGGCTGGCCAGAAAATATTCCTGGCCGAGAGGGACTATGAGGGTCCTTCCTGGGGAGGGGCAGGACAGGTAGGGTTCACAAGAACAGGCCTGGAGGTAAGAGGGAATGTTACAAAGCCACATACTTGCTGGTTGTGATGTATTCCTCTAGTTTCTCAATCCGTTTCTGATTCTCTTCAATCTCCCGCAGCTTTTGCTTGATCTTGGCCTGGGAGAGAGACAAAAACACTACATCACCATAGGCTGAGCAAGTTAAGGCCCAGACCATGGAGTCCTGGCTCATCCCCCATATGCCTACTCATCCTAAGAGCCTAACAATCACAGACAATCTGTCACTAGTATAAGAGGCCTACTAAAAATCGGATATACAAACAGTGTTCAGTGTGCCTCTGCTAACTGACTGGGGCCACCATGGGCCCATGAGACCCCCTCACAGGTGTTCTACCCAGCCTGGAACATCTTCCTCACCAATCAGGGAGGCTCAAACCAAGACAAAGTAAAGCTTTCTGGGATTTCTGCACTTCTGCTTTATCATCTATAAAATACAGGTACCCTCCACTTCATAGAATACACACTAAGTGCTTAACATGTATTAGCCACTGATTCTATGTGTGTGTGCCCTCAATTGCTCAGTCATGTCCTACTCTTTGCGGCCCCATGGACTCTAGTGTGCCAGGCTCCTCTGTCCATGGAATTTGCCAGGCAAGAATACTGGAGTGCGTTGCCATTTCCTACTCCAGAGGATCTTTCCGACCCAGGGATTGAACCCTTATCTCCTGAATTGGCAGGTGGATTCTTTACTACTAGCATACCTGGGAAGCCCCTAGCTATTAATTCATGTCTAATACCTTCTTTTAAACATTTGAAAGTGCTTAGCACAACGCCCGGAGAAGACAATGGCACCCCACTCCAGTACTCTTGCCTGGAAAATCCCATGGACAGAGGAGCCTGGTGGGCTGCAGTCCACGGGGTTGCTAAGAGTCGGACACGACTGAGCGACTTCACTTTCACTTTTCACTTTCATGCACTGGAGAAGGAAATGGCAACCCATTCCAGTGCTCTTGCCTGGAGAATCCCAGGGACGGGGGAGCCTGGTGGGCTGCCGTCTATGGGGTCGCACAGAGTCGGACAGGACTGAAGTGACTTAGCAGCAGCAGCACAATGCCTGGAACATTGTAGGCTCTTGAAATATTATAATAACTTTCCATCATTCCTATTATTTTACTATTATTGTTATTAGGAAGGCGGTAAGTGAAATATAATTGAAAGTGTGGGCTTCCGGGACTTCCCTGGTGGTCCAGTGGCTAGGACTCTATCCTTCTACTGCAGGGGGTGCAGATTCAACCCCTGGTCAGAGAACTAAAATTCCACATGCCACAAGGTACAGCCAAAAAAACCCCAAAAAAGTGTGGGCTACAATGCCCAGGTTCATAGCCCAGTTCCACCAGTTAATAAACTTAGGCAGGGACCTCCCTGGTAGTCCCATGGTTAAGAATTCACCTGCCAATGCAGGGGACAGAGGTTCGATCCCTGGTCCAGAAGATCCCACATGCTGCAGAGCAACTAAGCCCATGTTCCACAACTACTGAGCCAGCATTCTGGAGCCCAAGAGCCACAACTATTGAAGCCCGTGGGCCCTAGAGCCTGTGCGCCTCAAAAAGAGAAGCCACTGCAATGAGAAGCCTGAGCACTGCAACTAGAGAAAGCCTGCAAGCAGCAACTAAGAACCAGGACAGCCAAAAACAAAACAGACAAATAAATAAATCTTTTAAAAGATGACTGCATATATGTAAAAAACAGTGCCTAGCACACAGTAAGAGCTTGCCTTTTGTTGTTTAGTCGCTGTGTCCAACTCTTTTGAGATCCCATGGACTGTAGCCCGCCAGGCTCCTCTGTCCATGGAATTTCCCAGGCAAGAATACTAGAATGGGTTGCCATTTCCTTCTCCAGGGGAATGTTCCCAGGGACCAAACCTGTGTCTCCTGCATTAGCAGGCAGATTCTTTACCACTGAGCCACCAGGGAAGCCCATGCTAGATGTTAACTATGGTCATTACTGTTAAGACTATCGTTACTTCCTTTTCTCTGGACCATCACCCCTAATCTTGTAAGGCATGCCCACCTCTGTCTCTACTTTCTTCCGTTCTTCCAGATCCAGCCGGTCCTGGTCAGCCTTCTGGTCTCGATTGAACTTCTCCAGCTCCTGGGCCAGGGTAGCTGCTCTCTTGCTGGCTTCTTCTTTCAACCGGTGATATTTCTTCACCTGTGTCAGGGACAGGGATGACCAAATCAGTCCTGTCAGCCTCGCAATCTATTTGCCCATCCCCGCACCCCTCAGAGCTTACCTGATTCTCCTCCAAGGTCAAATCTCTGCCCTGACTCTGACTTTCCTCTTCCATCCGTTCCTCAAACTCCTGCCGAGCTTTCTCCACTGACAGCATCTCCTTTTCCAGCTCATCCATGTCACCTTTACGCTTCTTATAATGCTTCTGAGCATTCTGTAGTGACTTTTTGGCTGCTTCCAACTTCTTGATTTTGTGGGAAGTATTTTCCTTGGCCTTGATGTACTGAGGCCGCTTCTGGTTCAGCTCTGAGTCCTTCTCCCTTTCACCAGAGGGGAGGGGGAACCAATTAGCTCAGTGGGAGAAGGGAAGGTTCCAAGGCATTTTAATCCAAAGGGGGATTAGGCGCTTCCCTTCCAAGCCTCAGGGAAGTGCCTAAAAGAACAGGGCGGATGCCCAACAGATCCTGTGATGGCTTCAGCCTGGCATTCCAGCCACTCTAGAAGGTAAAGCTACCACCCCTGCCTCAACCCTAGCCAGGCCAGACCTCTCGGTAACAACTCCCAAAAGTACCCTGTGTTCACGAAACGGTTCCCCATCTGATCTAACCTTTTCAAATTTCTGTTCTTTGACCTTCAAGCTCCAGTTTTCCTCTTCTAGGAAGGGACTATCAGTCACAAGTGGCTTCCCATCACATCTTCTTGGCAAAGCCACCACCCTTTTCAAGTTCTCCTTTTCCGAGTTACCTATCTACATGGAGTCTGAGTACTTAAATACTCTATCTGTCTAACATGCAAGTCAAGAAATGTGCCTGATTCTAGCCAAAGCCAAGTCAAGGGGAAGATGCTTCCCACAAGTCGCAGGCTCAGTCCTGCCACTTACTTGATCTCCTTCTCAATCTGCTGTTGTTCCCGCATCATTTTGCCCAGCTCCTTCTTCTTCTCCTTCAGCTCATCCTCTACCTTGTCCATCCGCTTTTTGTCCTTCTCTATCTCCTTGTTCTTAGAGGCCAGTTCTTTGTTGAGCTTCTCAATTTCCACTTCGTTATGATAAAGTTTGAAAAGCTGCAACTGTACCTGAGCTCGCACCACCTCATCCTTCAGGCGCTGGTAGCGGTCAGCCTGTGCAAATAGAGGTGTGGAGGCAGGGGTGCATCAGTGAGGCACTGGCTTCATCCTGGCCTCTCAGATCCCAGAGGCAACCTGGCCACCTACCTCTTCTTTTTCTTGTTTGGCCTCCTTGCGTTCAGCTGCAATGTTTTTTTTGCGATGGTAATTAAACTGTGTGTCCTCTTCAGCTTTTACCATTTCCTTTTTTCGCTTGTCATATTCCTGGGCCAGCTCCCCAGAGCGACTGATCTCTTCAAAAAGAGCTGTCCTCTCTTTGGGGTTCTTCATGGCAATAGATTCCACAGCACCCTAGTAAAGGTCAAAACACTCTCCCCACTTAGACCCTACTCAGTTCAGTTCCCCTACCCACTCCATCATTCAGAAAATGTTCACTGATCCCTTCCCCACACTGGGTGCCACATTTCACCACTGAGCTTTGAAGACATCCCCTGCCTTTTAATGTACATGGGGAACAGAAGAAATAGAAGCAGAGACAACACCATGTATTATGTGCAGTGACAGCAAGAGTACATAAAAAGAACTAAATGAAGCTTGAGGGTAGATGACTGGTAGGAGTATCTATGTGGGAAGGTTTGCCAAAGGCGATAACTGTGTCTGGAAGATGGGGAAAAAACTAAACAAAAAAGTAAGAGAGACGAGGTTATTCCACATAAAGGAAAATTAGTATTGCAAAGTCTGCAGGCCAAAGAAAGCAGGCAAATTTGGGGAACTGTAAAAAGTTTAATTAGGCTGGAATGCAGGGCTAGAAGAATATTGGCAGATGAGGGCAGTGAGGTGAGCAAGAGCCAAAGCAGGGCTGTTTCATGAATGACAGGAGCTGAATTTCATGCTAAGGCAACAGTTCTCAAATTTTAGTGTGCATCATAATAACCTGCAGCTCTTGGAAAAACACAAACTGCTGGGCCTCACCCCACTGTCTCTGCCCTTATCTGTCTGGGGTAGGGCCTGAGAATGTGCAATTCTAACACGTCCCCAGTTGATGCCAATCTAGAGACTACAATTTGAGAACTGCCATCAGAAGGCAATGAGAAATCACTGAAATGTTTTAAGAGGAAGGAATATTTGTGCTCTCATAAGATGAATTTTAGGGGATGAACAGGAGGGGGTCAGACTGGAGTCAGGAAGCCCAGTGAGGAAGCTGCTACATTAGTTCAGAGAGAGATGAGGAAGCCAGAGATGGAGCAAGTCCAGTGGGGATAGGAAAAAAAGTAGATAGCCAACAACTGTTTAAAGTGCCCACGTGAAGAAAAGCCATCACAATAAGAAGCCTGCACACCACACAGGCACAAACACAGTAGGTCCCGCTTGCCCAACAAGAGAAAAGCCCAAACAGCAACAAACACCCAACACAGTAAAAAAAAAAAAAAGCCCACCTGGAAGACGAGGAAGTTACGAGCTTTGATAAGTATGCCCAACTTCTCTAATTCCTCACTGTACTCATGTAGCTGGACCACTTTGTTGTTGATCTTGTACTCGGAGGAACCTCCTACAAGACAATGCATGAGTTAGCCAAGGGTCAGGCCTCCCTTCTACCCCAACAAACTAGTCTAGCCACCCCTGTGGACCCAAGGAGAACCTTCTGGCCAGCCTCACCCACCAACAATGACACGGGCAAACGTGCGGTCCTCAGCACCCTCTTCAGAGTAGACCATGCTGACAAAGGCTCGGTTGGCTGCTGGTTTGCCCACAGGAGCTCCGTGGATCAGGTCCCTTAGGGTCTTTACCCGCAGGTTGCTGGTTTTCTCACCCAACACAAAGCTGATGGCATCCATGAGATTTGACTTACCTAAAGGAGGACATGACAAAGTAGAGGAGGGGAAATAAGGGGAGGGAAAAAGGAATAAAAGAAACACTGAGAACAGAAATGTCCTCTAATCACTCAGTGCTTAGACTGTCAGGAGGACAAAATACTGTTTTGCCCCTGTAAAGACTGGGCCTGACCAAAGCCCTGGATCAAAGGCTTAGAAAAACAGCTCCTTTGAAGTTACTACTTACAATAGCCAAAAACCAGAGCCCCATTTAAGGAAATTATATATTCACAAAATAGATCATTCTACAGCTTTTTTCTTTTTTTTTGGCTTTACTGCAAGGCATGTAGGATTTAAGTTCCCCAACCAGGAATTGAACCCACAATCCCTACATTGGAAGTGCAGGGTCCTAACCACTGGACGGCCAGGGAAGTCCTCTACAAACTCTGATGACATGGGAAGATGCCCACAAACAGGAGAAACAAGCATGATACAAAACTCAACATAGTTTGATCTCAATCAAGTTTAAAAACAAACAAACAAAAACACAGGGGATGAGGGAAGGAGGAAAATGCAGAGCTGTTGCTTGACAAGTATAGTCTTGCAAGATGAAAAGGTTCAGAAGACTGGTTGCACAAAAATGTGAATATATTTCAGTTCAGTTCAGTTCACTCCCTCAGTCGTGTCCAACTCTTTACTACCCCATGAATTGCAGCACACCAGGCCTCCCTGTCCATCACCATCTCCGGGAGTTCACTCAAATTCATGTCCATCGAGTCGGTGATGCCATCCAGCCATCTCATCCGCAATCCCTCCCAGCATCAGAGTCTTTTCCAATGAGTCAACTCTTCGCATGAGGTGGCCAAAGTATTGGAGTTTCAGCTTTAGCATCAGTCCTTCCAATGAACACCCAGGACTGATCTACTTTAGGATGGACTGGTTGGATCTCCTTGCAGTCCAAGGGACTCTCAAGAGTCTTCTCCAACACCACAGTTCAAAAGCATCAATTCTTAGGCGCTCAGCTTTCTTTATAGTCCAACTCTCACATCCATACATGACCACTGGAAAAACCATAGCCTTGACTAGACGGACCTTTGTTGACAAAGTAATATTTCTGCTTTTGAATATACTATCTAGGTTGGTCATAACTTTCCTTCCAAGGAGTAGGCGTCTTTTAATTTCATGGCTGCAGTCACCATCTGCAGTGATTTTGGAGTTCAAAAAAATAAAGTCTGACACTGTTTCCACTGTTTCTCCATCTATTTCCCATGAAGTGATGGCACCAGATGCCATGATCTTAGTTTTCTGAATGTTGAGCTTTAAGCCAAATTTGTCACTCTCCTCTTTCACTTTCATCAAGAGGCTCTTTAGTTCTTCTTCACTTTCTGCCATAAGAGTGGTGTCATCTGCATATCTGAGGTTATTGATATTTCTCCCAGCAATCTTGATTCCAGCTTGTGCTTCTTCCAGCCCAGCGTTTCTCATGATGTACTCTGCATAGAAGTTAAATAAGCAGGGTGACAATATACAGCCTTGATGTACTCCTTTTCCTATTTGGAACCAGTCTGTTGTTCCATGGCCAGTTCTAACTGTTGCTTCCTGACCTGCATATAGGTATCTTAAGAGGCAGGTCAGGTGGTCTGGTATTCCCATCTCTTTCAGAATTTTCCACAGTTTATTGCGAGCCACACAGTCAAAGGCTTTGGCATAGTCAATAAAGCAGAAATAGATGTTTTTCTGGAACTCTCTTGCTTTTTCCATGATCCAGCGGATGTTGGCAATTTGATCTCTGGTTCCTCTGCCTTTTCTAAAACCAGCTTGAACATCTGGAAGTTCACGGTTCACGTACTGCTGAAGCCTGGCTTGGAGAATTTTGGGCATTACTTCTCTAGAATGTGAGATGAGTGCAATAGTGCGGTAGTTTGAGCATTCTTTGGCATTGCCTTTCTTTGGGATTGGAATGAAAACTGAGCTTTCCAGTCCTGTGGCCACTGCTGAGTTTTCCAAATTTGGTGGTATATTGAGTGCAGCACTTTCACAGCATTATCTTTCAGGATTTGAACTAGCTCAACTGGAATTATTTAACACTAGTGAATTGTACACTCAGAAATGGTGAAGATGGTAAATTTTACATTATGTGTATTTTAACATTTTTAAAAAGGCATGTCTTTATAGTGATACATGAAGTACACAGCATCACTATGAATTATCTTTCCAAAAATATTCAACTTGAATCTAAACAGACCATTAGACCTACCCCCCAGTTTATAAGAAATACAGCATCTAGAGAAACATGGTACATGACAGCATGAGGAAACCTTAAGGCAAACACAGAATGTGGAATGTTCTACAAGACAACTAGTTTGGTCTTTTTAAAAAGTCAATGTCTTTTGGAGAGGACCATTCCAGAATATAAGGGATTACTGAGCTTCCCTTGTGGCAGAGTTGGTAAAGAATCTGCCTGCAATGCAGGAGACCTGGGTTTGATCCCTGGGTCGGGAAGATCCCTTGGAAAAGGGAATGGCAATCTAGTCCAGTATTCTTGCCTGAAAAGTCTATGGACAGAGGAGCCTGGCAGGCTACAGTCCATGGGGTCACAAAGAGTTAGACACGACTGAGCAACTACCATTTAGCTGACTTTCCTTTCCCTCACCTGGAAAATCTTAAAAACATGACTCAATGGGTAAGCACATAGTTCTCTGTGGGAGTGGCAGTAGCACAGGTGTGACAGGTACGGGTTGTGATCCTGGCTCTGAGAATTAAGTGTGCAGGTGATCACAATCTGTTGTGCCTCAGTATTCTCATCTATAAAACAAAGATAACAGTACCTCCCTCCTAGGGTCACTGTGAGAATTTAAATGTAAGATGTCCGAATAAGTAAAGTACTGATAATTGTCACATAGTGGGGGCTCAACAAATGGCAATCCTATTCTATCCAAACCAGGTCTGGACTCTTAGCTTGGTTTCCCTCATCACAGCAGGACTAGCACAACATGCAGATGAGGAGTCAGTCTTTTAGGCAACCCATTTCCAACCTTTGGGCTTCTCCCATGCTCTCCAAGGATGACAAGAACATCACACAATCAAAGGCCTCCCCACCTGCAACCATTCAATATTGTAAACATTTTTATAACATGCATTATGATATGAACAATGATAAAATGTTTCAAGGAATGTCTTCTTTGGGGAACTCCACAGGCCAGTGATGAAGATATCAAAATACATACCATGAATTCAAGACAGAATAAAAGTTAACAGGTACCAGGTGTCTAGAGCAGAAATTCACTGAAGGGAATCAAAGCAAGTCTTGTGAGTTGCACACTAAAGAACAGGTAAGGGAGGGGCAGTCAGACCAAGGGGTTTTTTTGGAACACTTGCACATACAAATTTACCCATGTTGAAGGGACTGAATGCCAAAACGTGCATCCTGGCTCTTTCCACGGGGGCCACCAAACAAAACCATAAAAAACTGCAATGGAACCCCAAGCATTAGCCATCTAAGAAGATGGGGGGAAGTGGAGTCGTTTTGCCTCTCCTCCCAGGTGACACTTGGTAATGTCTGAAGACATTTTTGATTGTCATACCTGAGTCATGGGGGGTGGTGCTACTGTCACCTAGTGGGTAAAAGCTAAGGAAGCCACTAAATATCCTACAGTGCATAGGATGGACTCCAGAGCAAAGAATTATCTCACTGGAAATGTCAATAGTGCTGCTATAGAGAAACCCTGCTTAATTGAGAGAGAAATCTAGGCAAGTCTCCAGGGAAGGTCATCAGTTAGAGCTACTTTAGCAAGGGAAATCCCTCAGGCTAGGAAGTGATTTAGCTAGAACACTTCTGAGGTGGAGGAACACAGCAGGATTCCAAATAGATAGCTAATGCAGCAGCAGCGGGCAGACAGGTGGAATCCTTGGTATATAATTTAGACAGGGAATTTAGATATGAAATAGAGACTTTACCTGACTACCCTTTCTTCCTTTTCCTTTTCCCCCCAGTTTTAACAAGATATAACAGATGAGCTATTTCAAATCCTAAAAGATGACGCTGTTAAAGTGCTGCACTCAATATGCCAGCAAATTTGTAAAACTCAGCAGGGGCCACAGGACCAGAAAAGGTCAGCTTTCATTCCAATCCCAAGGAAAGGCAATGCCAAAGAATGTTCAAACTACTGCACAATTGCACTCATCTCACATTCTAGAGAAGTAATGCTCAAAATTCTCCAAGCTAGGCTTCAACAGTACGTGAACCGAGAACTTCCAGATGTTCAAGCTGGATTTAGAAAAGGCCAAAGGAACCAGAGATCAAATTGCCAACATCTGTTGGATCATAGAAAAAGCAAGAGACTTTCAGAAAAATATCTACTTCTGCTTCACTGACTATGCCAAAGCCTTTGACTGTGTGAATCACAACAAACTGTGGAAAATTCTTCAAGAGATAGGAATACCAGACCACCTTATCTGCCTCCTGAGAAATCTGTATGCAGGTCAAGAAGCAACAGAACCGGAAAGGGAACAACGGACTGGTTCCAAATTGGGAAAGGAGTATGTCAAGGCTGTATATTGTCACCATGCTTATTCAACTTATATGCAGAGTACACCATGTGAAATACTGGGCTTGATGAAGCACAAGCTAGAATCAAGATTGCTGGGAGACATATCAATAACCTTAGATACACAGATGACACCACCTTTATGGAAGAAAACAAAGAACTAAAGAGCCTCTTGATGAAAGTGAAAGAGAAAAGTAGAAAAAGTTGGCTTACTCAACATTCAAAAAACGAAGATCATGGCATCTGGTCCCATCATTTCATGGCAAATAGATGGGGAAACAATGGAAACAGCGACAGACTTTATTTTGGGGGGCTCCAAAATCACCGCAGATGGTGACTGCAGCATGAAATTAAAACACGCTTGCTCCTTGGAAGTAAAGCTATGACCAACCTAGACAGCATATTAAAAAGTAGAGACATTTGCTGACTTGTAGTCAAAGCTATGTTTTCTGTTAGTAGTGTATGGATGTGAGAATTGGACCATAAAGAAAGCTGAGCACTGAAGAATTGATGATGCTTTTCAACTGTAATGTTGGAGAAGACTCTTGAGAGTCCCTTGGACTGCAAGGAGATCAAACCAGTCAATCCTAAAGGAGATCAGTCCTGAATATTCACTGGAAGTATTGGAGTTTGAGCTGATGCTCAAACTCCAATACTTTGGCCACCTGATGCGAAGAACTGACTCACTGGAAAAGACCCTGATGCTGGGAAAGACTGAAGGCAGGAGAAGGGGACAACACAAGATGAGATGGTTGGATGGCATCACCGACTTGATGGACATGAGTTTGAGCAAGCTCAGGGAGTTGGTGATGGACAGGTAAGCCTGGCGTGCTGCAGTCCATGGGGTTGCAAAGAGTCAACAGCGACTGAGCTGAACTGACATACAACACTGTATTAGTTTCATGTGTACAATATGATTCCTTATTTGTATATATTGCAAAATGGCTGGCCCAGTAAGTTAACATCCATCACCTCACAGTTAATATTTTTTGTGATTTTTAAGATCTACTCTTAGCAATTTTGAAATATACAATACAGTATTGTTAATGTAACTGTATTAAATGACCACTCTTCCTAGAGGCATCCGAGTCACTTATCACATCATCACTTTATTACATCCATCTAATTTCCTGCACAGCACTTATTACAGCCAAAAAATAACTTATTTTCTCCTTTATTATCGTCTTTCCCCTCGAAATATAAGTTCTCTGAAAGCGTGGCTTATTCTATTCTCCGCTGTTTCCACAGCACCTTGATTGAACAAATCCTTATAAAGCAGTAAACATTCAATAAATTTGACAAGCTAAAGACTTCTGACTTTCGACGGTTTCAGGTGTAGGAAAGGGGCTAATTCGAGGCATCTCCACTTCTCAGTTGAGGATGGGGGGGTTCAAGACCCCAAGCACTACCGAGACTGGAGCACGGAGTTCAAAATTCAAAAGTGCCGCCTCCAGAGAAGAGTTTTTAAAAGAAAAAAAAAAAGGAATTGGAGTGTACCCACGCGAGGCGGGAGGAGGCGCTGGGATGAAGCAAAAGTATACCATTTGGCCCAGACGCCAGGAAAGGGCCACGAGCGGTCCCACATCTTCCCGGTGGTTAAAACAATGTGCCGGACGCAGCTGCGCCGGCGAGGAATTGCGTGGCCCGCGACTGGAAGCCTGCTCCGGACGCGCCACTTCTGTAGGCAAGGGGCAGTGGGCGGGGTAACGTACATCTCGGCCCGTACCACTCAGGCCGGGACGGGGGTCACGCAATGAGCGGGCAATTGACACCTGGGGAAGAGGTTCGAATCAGAGCACCCGAGCGGGAAAAGCGGGTCCGGATCGAACCTCTTAGAAGGGCAAGCAACCTCCTAGGGTTCGCGACATTTCAGGTTGCAAAGGCTGGGTTGTACTACTCTGCTGCAGATAGGGGGTCCAGGCTGGGACGTGAGCAGGGCCGCAGCCAGGCTTATCTCACCAGAGCCATTGGGTCCAATGATGGCGGTGAATCTCTGAAATGGTCCGATAATCTGCCGACCCTTGTACGATTTAAAGTTCTCGATCTCAATCAGCTTCAGGAACCCCATGACTGCGGCAGCGCCGCCGGCGCTAAGAAAGGCCGCGCCGTTCGCCCGCCAACTGGGATAGCCCGCGCGGGAAACACCGCAGTGCAGGCCGGGCGGACAGCAAACCTCGCGAGAATAAGTCCAGGCCTAACGGGATTTTCGACTTCCGGCGCGGGCGGGAACCAAGGGGCGGGGCATTCGGGCAGATATGGCGGTTTTGTTGATCGGTTGCCAAGGCGCGAGGTTATGCCTGGCGTTCGGGCCCCGCCCCCTTTTCTTGTTGCTTGGCAGTGCAAACCGCCGCTACAAGCGACCTAATAGTTGAGGAGGCAAGCAGTGCAGTGAGGTGTCTGCAGCTTTGAGGATCCCGGAAAGCTGGCTGACGAGGCCGACCCTTGCTGAGACAAGTCAGAAGTCACAGGAGGGTTATGCCCTCCAGGGCAAGAGGAAGGTGGGAGCCCGGCTGCGGCTTTTGCCTGGCCGACGGGAAGGTTCAGACAAGAAAAGGGTCGGGAATTGGAATGACCCCAGGGAGGGGAGGACGGAGGGGCCAGCAGGAGGATTCCGTGTTAGAGGAGCTCAAATCTTGCTGAGGTTGGAATTGGAGTGGGGTAGAGTTATACATGGGATAGGGTGTTAACGGGGATGAGGTGTGAATGGAGTCGAGGGAACTCGGGAGCGACGGGGATAAGGGCTGGGGAAAACTGTGGCCAGAGGTACTACCCCAACCCGCGCCACCCGCCACCTCCCCGCCCCGCCACCGCCCGCGCGACTCTCTCCTTCTTCTCCAAGCAGAGTTCAGAGACTGCCGCTATAGTCTTGGACCTAACCTGGGAGCTTCACAATTGGAACTCCTTGATGAGAAAGGTATTTTGTGTGAACCCCTGGGAGTCAGGGTCCCTAAGCCTGTGCTCTCCACCTCTTATCGAATAACTTCTTCCCTTCCCCCTCTTCATCTGTCTTTTCATGCCTCACTCCCATCCAATTCCCTCCTCTCCATCCCCTCTCTGACCAGTCTCTTGCTTCTCTTCCTTTTCTCTGCTCTGCCCTCTACCCCTATCAACCGCCCAGTAGCCCTCCTCCCTCTTTTCCCCCTCTGCCCCTGACCTTTCTGTCCCTTTCCTGTTTCCCATCTTTTCTATCCCTCTGCTCCATCCCATCATCCCCCATTACCTTATTACCTGCTCTTTATTAAGCCATGATGTTAGCAGTTCAAGAAGCTGTCTGTGGAATCCTCCCCTTCAGTTTGACCTTATATTGTGGTGGCAGATGGAATATAAGCAAGCTGGCGTCAGTGCTTAGACTTAGACATGGAAAGGGTCTGGTGGCTGCTACAGCCATTCCTGTAACTATTTTTTAAACGATGTCTGGAGGCTGGGAAGAGTCTTAGGACAAGTCCAGAAAAATGAGAAAGCCTGGTTGATGCAATCGAGTAAATGAAGTTCAGTTGGGAGATACTGGTGTGATCAGGCTGAGGGGATAAAATGACCAAAGGACAGCAATCTCATAATGGACAGGAACTAGAAATCCCATGAATGGCAGAGCCTGGCGGGCTACACTTTGGGGTGGCAAAACAGTTGGACAGGACTTAGCAACTAAACAACAATAACTTCCATTTAAGATGAAATGTAGCTTTTTGGAGAGAAAATCAAATGGGATCCCTACTTCTCACACCATATACAAAATGCAATTCCTAAATAGATTAAAAACTTAAATGAGAAAAGCAAAACTTTAGAAATTTTAGGATATATAGGAGAATATCTTTATCACCTCAGGGGATTTCTTAAATGATAAAAACTTCTGAACTTAAAGTAAAAGATTGGTAAGTTTGACTGCATTCAAATTCCTCCAAATTATAACATAAGGTGAAAAGATGATAAGTGCACACAAAAAGCTTCTAAAGTATCAATCTGGGTTCTGTGGAGGGTTTGCAGGTGTTCATTTTGTTGTTGTATTTCATAACTTATATGTGTTAACCATTTTCCTTTGTATGTATCGATCGTAAACATAAATTATTATAAAATAATAACAAAGTGAAAACACAAGCCACAAATTGAAGATGTTTCCCACAGGTAAACTAAGAAATGATTGATGTGCAGAATACATAAGAAAACTCCTAAAATTAATAAGAAGAGGACAAACATTTTTTAATGAACAAAAGATATGAATGGGCACTTCACAGAAGAGAAAGAAAAAATGCCCAAAACACACATGAAAAGATGTTGCAACCTCATCAGCAATAAGGAAAATGCCAATTAAAATTGATAATTATAACTTTATACCCACAAGTTGGCAAAAATTAAAAAGTCTGTAACATCAAGTGTTGCTGAGGATGTGGTGTAGCTAGAGTTTATATGCACTATAGTGAAAGTATAAATTGGTGCAGTCTTGGAAAATAACATTATCTTGTAAAGTTTAAATAGGCTGATGCCCTATGATCCAGCACTTCCACTTCTAGGCATATACTAGGGACACTTCCAGCTGTATATATATCTCTCTTAATCTACAAGTTCCTCTTTTTTGGCAATTAACTAAACTGGATTGTTTGTGCTGCAGAGTCCTAGTCTCTCTTGAACCCGCTTCAGTCAGGCCCCACCAAAAATGTTCTCATCAAGGTCAGAAGCAACCCTCCCCTTCAAATCAGTCAGTTCTCAGTCCTCATCTTATTTAACCCATCATCAGTTGCTCACTCTCTCCTCCCAAAAGCACTTTCTTCACTCAGCTTGTCAGGGAACTCCAGTTTTTAAGCCCATTCCGCCTCTCAGAGCCTGAAGCAACTGAGCGACTTTCACACTTCACTTCATCTCACTTGCCACTCAGCCTCCAGAGCTGGCTCCTCCTCTCCCTATCTCCCCTGAGGCATTCTTATCCACCTAGAGTACCTTAGAGATCTCTTACTGCCTCATAGCTTTACATTCCTTGTATCAGTCAGGAAGGGGTGGATTATGCTGAGGTTACAAACAACCTCAAAATCTCAGCGGCTAACAGAGAAGCCTGATATGTGTATAAAATGGCACAAGGCCAGGTCTTAAAAAAGCATATCAATCATATATTTAATAATAAGTACAGGTTTATTAATGAAGGTCTTAATTTTAAATTCCTTATAAGATTAATATTTAGAAATAATTCATATAAGAATGTATTTTGACTTTGGAATTCTACTGCCTGCCCAAGAAATTGACACATACTTGTTTTACCTGTGGAAATATAAATGCATTTTCTAAAAGCCAGCTCACTAACAAAACAATAAAATTTATATTAAACCAGCAATGAGTAGATTTAATAATACAAGTGTGAACTGACTTCTAAATAACAAATATATAATTTTTCCCCTTTTTGTTTAAACATATATCCTTTATATGCTATGATGGATTTCATGTAAATACTCAAACACACATATGTTAAGAATGTCCTGAATAATATATTCTAGGAATGAAACTTCTGTCTTTCTATTTAGTCAGTGCACTTACAAAAGAAAAAAAAAAATTTAAGGCACCTCCCCAAAAGCAAGTACAAGTTTTCTTACATATACCGCTAATAAATTTTACTCTTATTTCACAAAAAAAAAAAAAAAAAAAAATCTCAGCGGCTATATGTGGAAGCTAACACATACAACAAACTAGTGAATATAATACAAAAGGAGCAGACTTACAGATACAAACTAGTGGTTACCAGTGATGGGGAAGGGGTACTATAGGGGTAAAAGAGTGGGAGGTACAAACTATTGGGTGTAAGATAGGCTCAGCTATGTATTGTACATCAGGGGGAATAAAACCAATACTTTGTACTAACTGTTAATGGGAAGTAACCTTTAAAAACTATTAAAAAAAAAACCCTAAGAACAACCGATCCAAACACAGTCAACTAGGCCTTCTCAAATAAAACAAGCACTTCAGCTATAGCCAATCAAATAATTTCCTTGTTTTCCATCTCTTTAAACATCTTTCCTTAAGCTCTTAACCACTTCTGGTTTGGCAGTGCCCAATTTGTTTTTTGCCCAAATAAACTTAAAAAATGTTTCTAAGTCTCAGCAGCTCATAAAGACAGGTTTCTCACTCTGCTTCTTGTCCATTGTGGGTTGACTACATCTCTGCTCTGTCTTCACTCCAGGACCAAGACTGAAGGGACAGCCCTCACCTGGGACATTGCTGGTCCCACAGCAGTAAAGAGAGAACATGGCTATCACTTAATGGCTCTTAGTTCTGCTTAGGAATGGCACTGTCAATTCTCACTTTCCAGAGGGCAAAGCAGATTATGTGGCTAATCGTGAGGGCAATATGATAAGAATATAGAATCCTGTAAGGAGGAATAGCAAAGAAAACTTTTGGGGGGCCTTGTGAGATCTTAGTTCCCCAGCAGGGATCAAACCTATGCCCCCTGAAGTGGAAGTGCAGAGTCCTAACCACTGAACAGCAAGGAAATTCCCAATAGCAAATCTTTTTGAAAAATAACAAAATTTTCCATACTATCTGTATCTATCAATGGGTATTGACCTTTCAAACTCAACACCTCCAAAACCAATCTCCAGATTCTCATCCTATTCTATTCTCTCCATACAGACTATTTAGTTGATAGCAATGCATCTGACTGCTCCAGTCCAAATCCTTGAAGTCATTCTTAACACTGCTTCCTCACAGCACATCCAATCCATCAGGAAGTCCTGCTGGCTCTGCCTTCAAAATATATCCAGAATCTGACCACTTCTCCCTACATCTGCTGCTACTAACCTGGCGTGATCATCATCTCTTGCCTGTACAACTGCAATAGCCTCCTGTCTGGTCTCCCTGCCTGTAGCCTCCCTTCCCATCCCTTCCAGTCTATTCTTAACACACCAGCCAGAGCAATCCTTTACAAATCAAAGACAGGACACATTACTCCCACTGCTCAAAATCCTCCAATGGCTGCCCATTTTTCTGAGTAGAAGCTGCAGCCTTTACAATGGTCTGTGAAGTCCTACATGCTCTGCATCTCCCCACCCAATCTAATGTTATTTCCCACTCCTCCTTCATTCACACACTTGCCTCCCTGCTGTCCTCTTGAATGTGTGTGTGCCTCTTGTGTCCACCTTAAGGCCTCTGCACTTGTTCCCTCTACCTGCAGTGCTCTCCTCCTAGTTATCTGCATAGGAGACTCCCTCACCTTCTTCCACTATTTCTTTCCCAGTTATGCCTCCCCTGACTTCCATATTTAAAATTGCAACACTCTCCCCATTTCCTTAGCACTTCCAATTCCCCTTATCCTGCTCTATATTTTTTCCCAAAGCACTGATCATCTTCTTACAAACTATTTAATGTACTCTCTCTAGTCTTGTCTGT